>NC_081348.1:7130560-7282294 GCF_029784015.1 Lycium ferocissimum
CCAAGGCCTACGACACTACGAAGTTCGTAGTTTTCTGGGGTTGGCGGAGTTATTATAGAAGATTTGTGGGGGCTTTTCATCTATTTGACCATTGACGAAGTTGACCCAGAAATCAGCAAAATTTCAGTGGAATGACGCTTGCGAGCGTAGCTTCCAAGAGTTGAAGGACAGGTTAACCTCAGCTCCAGTTTTAACACTCCCAGAAGGGACGGATGGCTATGTTGTGTATTGTAATGCTTCCGGTGTTGGATTAGGATGTGTATTAATGCAGCATGGAAAAGTCATTGCTTATGGTTCGAGACAGCTGCGAAAACATGAGAAGAATTACCCAACTCACGATCTTGAATTGGCTGCAGTTATTCATGCCCTGTGTCATGCCCTCTTTTTAACTGGTTAAAACTAGTTCAGAACTTATGACTATGTTTCCTCTGGTGTTGTAAATTTTAGAGTCGCCACCTAATTTTAGGGAATATTAGGAAACCATTTGTGAACATGTAAACTCCATTTTTAATCTTTGAAACCTGTGAGATTCTAGGTAAGGGTTTTATTTACCCCGAGGGGAAGGTATTAGGCATCCCTTAGAGCCTGTCCGAGGACAGTCTTTAAACTTAGTTTAGTTAACGCTAGAGGGGGATTATTTATCATTTATTATCACCTGTTTAAAGAATTGCGGAAAAGAAAACTACTCTTTCAAAATTATTTGTATAAAAAAAAAAAAAAAGGGTTTTTAATATAATCGTAATTATGTGAATAAATGCATATACATAAAGGAAGTAGTTAATGCTAATGTGTGCATGAGAAAAATATGTATGACATTTTATCTTATATAAGAATAACATGTATAATATAGAATAAGGAGATGTATATTTTTATACGAAAATAATCTACATATGTGATAGTATATCCTAGGTGAATGCTTAAAAAAAAATAGTTATGACGACACGGTAATACTATATGTGTACATATAATGAAAATGCGACTAAGGGAATTAATAAAAAATAAGATAGTACAGGTATGGTATGCGCGTATGAAAATAGTATGTTGGTACACCCATAATAAAGGAAAGCAATTAAGACAAGATGTAAAATTATATGTATTAGGAATATATATATAGTTTTCGAAAGAGTACGTATGTATACTTTAGAAGATGAGGTATAATATGATTGTTGTATATAAGGACAAAGATATATAATGTAGAGTATGAAAATGTATATTTTTTATGAGAAAATAATATATACATGAAGTATATTAATCGTATAAAACAAATATAGTGTAAAAGGTATACTTTTAGAAATAGCCATGAAAAATATAATAATATGCATAAGTATCGTGATATAGGTAAGTACACGCATAATGAAAAGATTGATTAAAAAATAAGATAGTATATGTGTATTAAAATAAATACGTACCTTGTAGTTCTTGTAAAATAACTTGGCCACTATACATAATCCTAATATGACATTTTTAATTAAACTCAAAGAATTTGACCTGCCCCATATGTTAGCATCAAATAAAAATGATTGCCCATGAAATATACATCTTACCCTTTTGAAACCCCGATTTAGATTGCTAATTTTGTTAAAACGGATTTAAATAGAAACGTTAGTTTGTTGAGCGATTAACTCAAAAAGGATTTTTTATTTCTTCATTTTTTCAGTTAATTTCCTTTAGTCGGAAATCATTTTAACCTGGCAGTGCATAGACAAAAGATTAAGAGAAAAAAAAAAAAAACATGGGCAATTATCACTTCTAACATGCCTAAGCCAAGATTAATTATCCAAGGGGAGAGGAAAAGTAGTGACTAAATTTACCATCATACTTAACTATTTTTCCATAAGTTCCTACATAAGCGAGAAACAAATGTGCTACAAATACAATCCATAAAAAATGTTAATCAAAAATATAAACAGGTAAACATGATAACGCGAAAGGCACGGAATTTAAAGAGAGGGGAGGAAGACGGGGACACTAGACACGAGCAATTAAATCTTGCAACCGGTTGTTCTCTGATATTGGCAGAATCCGGAGTTGCCATAACTCCAAATGCTCCCAAGGTTCCTCATGAAAAAGAAGAAAAAAAAAATAAGGATTAGAAACAATTCTCAACAAGGAAAAAGGAATCTATATAACTTTAATTATTAAGAGCTAGATAAAAGAATCAAATGTAATAAAAAAAATAACATATAAGGAAAAAATAATTTAGCTTATTAATTGCACCCGAACTTGAGTATAGCAGCCCCACTCCTTTTTATGCAAGTTTTAAGTGTTCAAATCAGTAAACTTTCAATCAAGTATGAAAATCCGTTCTTTTAAAAGTGAGGCCTCAAGTTAAACAAAAGCCCCTATCAAATAACAAACTCGACTGAAGCATCAAAATGAGGCAATTCACAGAGCAGCAGCATATCAAGCACCCTCACGAAATGCTCAAAGTACAGCAGCTTAGTCATGGTAATATAGTGCTAAAGTGAGCAGACTGTTTCCTTTTAAGGCAGCAGCTTATATAGATGCAGCAACCTCAAATCTCAAGTGCAGCAACTGTTCTTTAAATGCAGCCACTGTTTGGCTTCAAACTGCCTTAAGGTATGCTATTTTTTATTTAAAATGCAGCCATAATTTGGCTCAAAAGTGCAGCAACAATCTGCAGCAAATGCAACAGCTTTTTTTACCCCCAAAATGTTTCAAAATGTGGCACTTTCATCCTAAAAAACACAGCAATCAGTTGGCCAAAGTGCAGGCAGTAAATCAGTCCCAAAATGAGGTGAAAATGGCCTAAAACACAGTAGAAAATGGCCAAAAAACGCAGGCGGTAAATCAGTCCCAAAATGAAGTGAGAATGGCCTAAAACACGGTAGAAAATGGCCAAAAACGCAGCAGCGTTGGCCTCAAATTGCAGCAGCATTTTTCCCCCAAAATGCTTAAAAAATGTGGCATTTTGCCCATGTTTATGGCAGCAACTTCCCGCGAAAATGCAGCAGTAAATACAACCACTGTTTGGCTTAAATCAGTCCCCAAAAGTGCAGCGACACTAGGTATAAATTACAGTAACTGTTTGGTTCTAAATGTGTTTCAACAATGTGGCATTTTCAGCCACAAAAATGCAGCAATCAGCTCCCAAAATGCAGTAGAAAGTTGCCAAAAAAATGCAGCGACGAGATGGCAAATGTAGTAGCAAATCAGACAGCCAAGCGGAACAGAATTTTACGATGTGAGTTTAAAATAACTCATATGCATATTAGGATGCCAAGATATCTAGACACTTCACAGAACATTTTAAACCTTTGAAGCCTAAAGCAGCACCTATTGACACAGGAGAGAATACTTGCCTACAAACAATATATGAAGAGGAACCGACTCATAACGGCAGACCTGCAAAAGCCATGTTCAAACAACTATTCCTGAGGTTAAAACATGGACAGATCTGTAATGCAGGATTAACTCTTCCTTAAACCATTTTGGGACCAATCACAAGATAAAGAATCAAATACCAATCCTATCTAAACTGTTATATGGGAATCCTAACTAAGCTTAATTAGCCCCCATGTGTGGTATAAGTCACATATTGCAGCGACAAACCACGGCCAAAGACAGCCACAACAAACGACAATAAAGCAGTATATCATAGGAGGGCACTTTGAGCATAACGGAGGCTTAGCCAATCAAGCACAGTAGCTGCTATTTTAGTAGCATAATGGACCTCAAAGCTTAAGCTAAATGCAGCAGCCATTTTTACTATAAATCTGGCCAAAATTCAGCTCAAATACCATAACGACAACCATTTTTAGTCAAGTCAAGTGTAGGATCTATTCCTTTTAAGTTCAGCAGAAACACCAACAAACAAAGTGAAGGCTACACCAACAGCTATCTACTTATCTCTAACCATAGATCAATTAGCTTTCGGATATGAACTCTTTTTTTTTTAATTTTTTTTTTTTTAAAACCAGTAGTTTTTCCCAACCAAAACAGTAACTTTTCAACCCAAAAACAGTAGCTGTTTAGTTAAAACACAGTAGCTTTCTTTTATATCAAAACAAAACTTTTCCTTAAAAGAAAAACAAACTTTTCTCTTGAACAAAACATCACCCTCTTATTTGACGAACTTAGTGACCTTTTCTTTTCTAGTTATAAGGCCTCATAAATTCACATATGGGTTCTACACGGAGTCATGACAAAATAGTTTTTAAGAGTATTTAAAGAAAGAAGATATACAAAAGCGATAAAGTCACTTCAACAACAACAAGTTTCAACTAATGCAAATTTTTATAAGTCAGGGGTTTCCTTCCTAAACGCCCTTAGTTTGTATTAGCATTTTACATGCTGCTTTTCGAATTGGAAGCGTAAACGCACAGATTTTGATGAGCACACCAAACATAAATTTAGTTGCGATGCAATTATTCGCATAATCGATAGGTTACATAGTTATTACTCTTAAGTGTTATTAGTTTACGTAACCATTTCATCTATTATCTTTAAAACAAGAACAAACCCAAAATGCACAGAACACAAAATGAACTAGCACAGATAACCAAACGATTACATTTTTATTATATAACTAAGAATGAAATGAGAGGTGAGGGTGTTTACATGTTTAACCTAAACTATTCAAAGTTCACACCAGGACCTCATTTTTCCTTCTAATATAATGAAATATTAACTAAAGATAAGTTTTGCACAACTACTTTACTATCCTAAACATTTGCTAGGTTTTAAGAATAAAAACGCTAGTAACTTAGTCATGAACACACACTTAGCAGTTTTGGAATTTCAGGCAAGGAGCTAGTTCAATTTGTAAAACAAAACTCAACGAAAAGATATAGTACTATGTTATCCCATATATTTTCAAGGAAAACAAGCATCCCCAAAATGATCATAAATTCAAGTTTTATCTCTCTGGATTTCTTATGTACCAGCTCTTTTATCACCTTTCCGAAATACGAGTTAAAATGAATACTAGCAACAGAAAGTTAGACAAACGACATGGTGCGGCATACATCCATTAAATGGAATCGATAGCCCTTCTAAGTGTCCTTATTTCATTTTAACTTCTACATACTGATTTCATCAAACAAGAACAACAAAAATTAGGTTCGACACACCTCAAACAGAAAATTAAACAAGCAAATTGCGGATACAAAAAATACATTTTTAAAACAGAAAACCAAATGAGAGGCAAAAACACTCAAACAATTACATTTATCTAACAACTGAAATGAAAGGGAAAGTGAATGTGATTACTGACCTTCTCCGGGATAGCGAACTGAGGCTATTGTCGTCGTCGAGTCTCTGAATCCTCTTGAAGAGCTTGTTTATCCAAGAACCACCGATAATTTTGACAAAAAACAAACTTAGAGTTAAAGAGATTTTTTTTTTTTGAGAGCCCCAACTTAGAGTTAAAAAAGATTTTTTTGAGAAAGCCGATGGGATTTTTTTTGGGGTTGTTCAAGAGGGAATTTCCAACACTTGAACCTGTCTCAAATAGCTCACTAAGGGCTTCTATTTATAGGTAACAACTGAGGGTTTCAACAGCTCCACAAAGAAGCAAGAATTCGAAATTCAAAAATAAGGGAAAGGGGGGAAATTTTGGGAGATATTTTCAACAGATGAGATGATGAAAATAGGGATGGGACTTACCCACGAAATCTGCTGAAATTGCACATGGAGCCTGCAAGCTTCAGAGATGGAGTGTTAGGAGGGAGAAGAGGGGTGTAGGTAGCAGATTTTGTGAGATGTTGCTGTGGTGGTGGTGAAGTGATGGAAGTGACAGGGAGTGGGGTGGCAGCCATGGTTAGGTTGAAGAGAGAAGAGAGAGGAACGTTAGGGTTGTTGAGATGAAAGAAGGGCTGTTTGGTTTGTTTAGTTACTGAAGAGTGAGTTAGGGACTTTAGTTAGGGGATTTAGTTGTAGGGGTTGGGCCGGGTCATTTGGATATTGGGCTGGTAATTTTGTAGGATAGGAATAGAATCTGGCCCAAATTTTAGGTAGATGAATTATTTTCTCATCCCCTTCTTACTTCAATCAATTAATTAAAATATGCTCCTTGGTCCTAATTAATTCCCGAAAATATATACACCTATATAAATTATAATACAAGTAACTTAATATACGCATTTAGTTTAAAAATAGAGTAAAAGATGATTAATATGATAATAAGTAAGATTAGAGGAAAAATGCCAGTGCCAATATTGATATACGAATATCAACATTACTATTATTATTATATTTTTTTTTCGAATGATTTTAATTATAAAAAAAAATGTTTAGTCCTTTTAAATTATAAAATATGACGTTTGGTCATTTTTAAGAGGCAATAAAAAATGTTATTAATTTTAGCGAAATATTTCTCGAAAAATAGTGTGATAATTAGCGAAGATATTCCAAACTCATTTCGGGGAATTTTCACGACTGAGAAGCATAGTGAAATTAATTAAAAAAAAGGAGGGCCAAAATTGGGTGTCAACACCCTGAAAATGTGGAGACATTATTTGTATGGCGTGCATGTCGATATCTATACAGATCATAAAAGCCTCCAATATATTTTCAAACAGAAGGAGTTGAATCTGCGACAGCGGCGGTGGTTAGAATTATTGAAGGATTATGATGTAAATATCTTATACCACCCCGGAAAGGCAAATGTAGTAGCGGATGCGCTTAGTCGCCGATATATAGGTAGCCTATGTGAAGTGCCTTGGGAGAAGAAAGAAATGATTCATGAACTCCATCAACTAGCTAACCTTGGAGTGCGCATAATTGATTCAGGCAATGCAGGAGTCAGTGTTAACAATCCCACAGTTTCGTCCTTGGATGCAGAAATAAAAGAGCGCCAATACGAGGATCCCAAATTGAAGTATTATAAAGGTGTGAAGTTTCCAAAAGAAAAGTCACCATTCGAAGTTTCAACAGATGGGGTTCTCAGGTACCAGAATAGGTTATGTGTTCCGGATGTGGCAGAATTACGCCGCCGAATTTTAGAAGAAGCTCATTACTCCCGGTATTCTATCCATCCAGGAGCGACAAAAATGTATCATGATCTTAAATTGATGTATTGGTGGGATGGCATGAAAAGAGATATAGCAGAATTTGTAGCTCAATGTCCGAATTGCCAACAAGTGAAGGTAGAACATCAAAAGCCAGGAGGATTATTGCAAGCAATAGAAATTCCTACATGGAAATGGGAAGTGATCAATATGGATTTTATTGTAGGATTGCCCCGCTCTCGAGGCAAGTATGATTCTATATGGGTGATTGTGGATAGATTGACAAAAGCAGCTCATTTTCTCCCAGTCAGAACCACCTACTCAGCTGAAGATTATGCAAGGTTATATCTTAAGGAGATTGTGAGGCTTCACGGTATTCCAATATCTATCATCACGATGAGAGGCACGGTTTACGACTAAGTTAAAAATCCTTCCAAGAAGGTCTAGGTACTCAAGTAAGGCTTAGTACAGCATTTCATCCGCAAACTGACGGACAAGCCGAGCGTACTATACAGACCTTGGAGGATATGCTAAGGGCATGTGTTTTAGATTTCGGTGGTAGTTGGGATGACCACTTACCCCTAATCGAATTTGCCTATAACAATAGCTATCATTCCAGTATCCAAATGGCTCCGTATGAAGCTTTATATGGAAGGAAATGTAGATCTCCAATTGGATGGTTCGATGTCGGATAAATTCAGTTAATAGGACCCGAGTTGATTCAACAAGCGGTAGAAAAAGTCAAGGTGATCCGAGATCGATTGTTGACAGCCCAAAGTCGCCAAAAGTCTTATGCGGATAACCGCCGGCGAGATTTAGAATTTCAAGTTAATGATTAGGTGTTCTTGAAAGTATCACCGATGAAAGTGTTGATGAGATTTGGTAAGAAAGGAAAGTTAAGTCCTCGATACATTGGACCCTACAAAATCATCCGCAAAGTGGGTCAAGTGGCGTATGAATTAGAATTGCCTTCAGAGCTTGAATTAGTTCATCCAGTGTTCCATGTCTCTATGCTCCGCAAATGTGTGGGAGATCCCACAAAGATTGTGCCAATAGATGATGTTCAGATCACAGAAAAGCTAGCTTATGAAGAAGTGCCTATTGCCATATTAGACAGGCAAGTACGAAGACTTCGGAATAAGGAAATAGCTTCAGTCAAAGTCCTATGGCGAAATAACAACCGGGAAGAGATGACTTGGGAAGCGGAAGAGAAGATGAAATCCACGTACCCGCATTTATTTCAGCCCCCAGAAGAAAGCTATGACGAAACGCCGAGTGATAAGGTATGTATGCTTTATTTGTATGTATATATAGGTCGCGTGTGGCCGGTTATATTGCTATTATGTTGTGGCCCCGTGAGGCAATGATATTATGGGTTGTTGTGATAGGATGGTAACGCCGTATTACGGGAAACTCGGGGAAATTTTTCTAGAATCCGACGACTTAACATTCGAGGACGAATGTTCCAAAAGGGGGGAAGAATGTTACACCTCGAAAAATTCCCCGTTAGCGTACAGTGAATAGACGAGCGAGGGGTATGATGTATACGGGGTATGGACAAGTAAGAAATAGTATTTGATGATCCTAATTAAGATTTCCAAAGACATTCGAGTCAAGGAAAGAAAGTTGTTAAGGGAAGCAAGTCGCAAGTCGAGCGTAACGGATAATTATTACGAGTATTAAGTTAAGGATTTCTTAATAACCCTTTGAGGAAGAGTTATAACGTCCCTTAGAATGGTATTGAAGTAAGGAACAAGTGTTAAGGAGGTTCCATAAGGATCGGAGATCAAACGAGTCGACGAAACAACTCTCGGAAAACTGGGCAAACATACGGCCAGACATACTGCGTATAAAAATCTACGGACCGTATGTCCAGCCCGTAGATCCAGCATGTCATGATCTACTGGACCAAATATACGGTCCAACATACGGTCAGTAGAAATTATACGGACCGTATGTTGGTCCGTATATTCTAATCGGGACTGAAATGGATTTTTATATAAGGACCTCCCTCATTTCATTTTATTTCATCTTCCACCATTCAAGAAAACTCTAGAACACTCCAAGCACTTCATCCATGAGAAATCAAAGATCAACAACAAGAAATCAAGAGAATCAAGTGAAGGAAACTCATTAAAAGTCATACAAATCAAGAAAACCCAAGAGAGATGAAATAGGATTTTGGTGCAAGAAGTGTAATATCAGCCAAAGCTTGTTCCTCTATTATTTAAGGTAGGTTTCATGACCTATTCATGCTGTTTGAAGTATTATTAAGTTGAAACACATGGATTGTAGAAGAGTACAACAAATAGGTCATCAAATGCGTAGATAGTGTCATTATTGAATAGTAGTTGGATTGAATCATGGAAATGAATATGTTGACGTTATGGATGTGTTATAAATGATATTTAGAACATGAAATAAGCATTGGATACGAAAGAATGCGAAAGTGAACTTTAGTCATAAATTATGGAGAATTGGGATGGAATTGTGAAATGCGAATCATGTGAATGAATGACGATTGTTGTTAGTGATATGGTGATTGTCGTTATGAATGTTGGGAGTTGATATGGAATATGGCGGAAAGTAGTATAAACAAAGGAAATGCTGCCCAAATTTCTATAGCTTTAGTAAGTATGTTTTCACGATGATATAGCTAATGTCGATACGAATTCTCTTGAAGGTATAGACAAGTGCATTAAAGGAGAACGAGCAAGCGATAGAATAGCTAAACGATAAAGGTATGTGAGGCTAATCCCTTTCTTCTAAGGCATGAGTCCTATGGCATGATTTCCTCTTTCTTATGAATGTTCCATCTTCAAGAAGACGAGGAGCCCTTGTTCATGAATAGTCATACGAGATAAGAGATATGTTACGATTATGATAATGATAATGACAAGCTAAGTCTAGAGATGCTATAGTCTATGATATGATGCTCCTATTAAGCTAATGAAGCTATTCATAGTTCATTGATGTTGATCATTACATACACTCACCTTATGCTCGATCCTTCAAGGTGAGGCAGAATACTTATGAATGCTCATAATGACATCGGGGGTCCACGACCTTACGTCACCCCGACATGACTAAACTTGCTCCCAAGTTCTAATGTATGAATTGATGATGTGTGTATAATGATATTAACTTATGATAGAGCTATGATATGTCTATGAAATGAATGATAGTGATGACTTTATGATGATGTATAATGTGCGATGATAAATGCATGCTATGTGTGATGATATGATTCCACCGCGCCTAGATGGCCGGGCATGTCACCGCTAAGGCGGGCTGCTATGATTCCACCGAGCCTAGAGGGTCGGGCATGACACCACTAGTGGGCGGCATATGATGGTTACCCGGACGCGGGTTAACGACATGATGATATATGATTAATGTGACGATGCATGTATGGCATGATGATGTATAGGTGATATGATAAGACATACGCTATGACAATGTACATGATGTGCTTATGCATGATGAATGTATATGAAATATATCTATAATTACAAGAGTACACAGGTTGTATCCTCTACTCATGACTTATGATATTCTTATTACACTCATTTCATTCCTGCCTTACATACTCAGTACAATGTTCGTACTGACGTCCGTTTTCTTTGGACGCTGTGTTCATGCCCACAGGTAGGCAAGGAGACGGTGCCGATCCATAGGAGCTAGTAGCCGACTTGTGAGCACTCCCTTGTCCGGAGGTGCCATTGATAATTTTTTTGGTACATATATGTATATATTCATGATTGGGAACGACGGGGTCCTGTCCCGTCCATATGTCTAGTATTCTAGTAGAGGCTCGTAGATACGCATGTGTGGGTAGTATGGTCCCATGGTCTGTATGTATATGCATGTATATATATTATTTTGATAGCCGAAGGGCTTATGTTTATAAAAGTGATTATGTTTCAAATGATGATATATTTCTATGATTATGAGCATATAGTATGAATAAGAGCAGATAAGTAACAACATGAGTGGTGTTCGGTGGGTAGCCCCGGATACCCGTCATGACCCGTAGTTTGGGTCGTGACAAAACTATTCCACTTTGGGTAAAACTGCCCAACTTGCGTCTTAACTGCTGGGAAAACGAAACGTTGAGTAGGATTGGAAGTCGCTTGGGCGTACCAATTTATGCTGACGATTGCACATCCAAGGTAGATTGTATTTCATATGCCAGGATCCTGGTAGAGATGGATATCACTAAGCCTCTACCTACTTTTGTGAAGCTGAAGGACTCGGATGGGAAGCAATTCAAGCAACAAGTTGTGTATGAATGGAAGCCTCTCTATTGCAGCACCTGCTTACAGCTAGGGCATGTATGCCCACCCAAAGAACCTATACCAGCAGTTAATGCAACTGGTTTGCTCCC
Source organism: Lycium ferocissimum (assembly GCF_029784015.1). Taxonomy (NCBI): domain Eukaryota; kingdom Viridiplantae; phylum Streptophyta; class Magnoliopsida; order Solanales; family Solanaceae; genus Lycium; species Lycium ferocissimum. The sequence continues at coordinate 7,141,919 of NC_081348.1, forward strand.
ACAGGCTAAACGACTAGTTGTACTACACAATCAGGCCAGGAAATTCACGAATAGGATGGAATGGAAATCTAGAGTGACCGCTGAGGCGGGATCATCAAGCATATCAGCTCCTCCAGTGCAAAGGACTAATAAGGGTGGACATGAGATAAGTCAGGTGACTATACAACAAGCTCTTCCTACTGTTGAGAACAGCTAGCAGGTAGCGAGGGGCAAGTCGGCTGCTAAAGCGAATACCTCTATACCTAATAGTAATAAAAATCATGTAGCAATATAATTTGGGAGTTCTGAGGGTGGAGTAGCACAAGTGGTACTTGGAAGCCAAAAGGGACCTGAAATGCATGCTAGAATGTTTCCATATGAAGCCGGTCACTTGGAATGTTAGGGGCCTTAACAAGTCCTATAAGCATAGGGAGATAACGAAGTTTATGAGGGAGAATAAAGTGACTCTAATTGCTATTTCTGAGCATAGAGTCCAAGAGAAGTATGCTAGTAGAATAATAAAGAAGATATGGCCATCAGGGCACTGGTGCAATAACTACAACTCTAGTGGTAAAGGAAGATTGTGGATAGTATGGGACCTAAACGCAGTAACCTTTAATATGACTTGTGTTAAGGATCAATATATCCATGGCAATGTCTACCTACATGCTGATAGAGTACAGTTTAGTTTTACTGCAATATATGGAGCTTCATATTGTAGAAACAAGACGAAGGTTATGGACTGATTTGTTAAACCTCCAGCAAATGCAGCAAGGGCCATGGCTCTGTATAGGGGATTATAATGCGGTGCTGGACCAGGAGGATAGATATGGTGGAAGCCCTGTAATGGAAGCTGAAACTAGAGATTTTAAAGATTTTCTAACAGTTGCTGGTATGACTGAGATGAAAACAGTTGGGAGGAACTATACTTGGACAAACTCACATGTCTTTAGTAGGATAGATAGGGCTGTAGTTAACTCTGATTGGATGCATACCTATCCTCATGTTGATGTGAGGGTGCTTGATCCGGGTTTTTCTAATCATTCCTCCTTGTGCATTGAATTTGCAAATACTCCAAGGAAACCAAAGCCCTTCAAGTTCTTTAACCACTTGGCACAACATAGCCAGTTTGAGCACTCCATAGAATCTGTTTGGGAAGGACATAACACTGCTGGCATGGCAGTAGTATGGAGCAAACTTAAAAAGGTCAAAACTGCTCTAAAAAAGTCTCCATATAACTGAATTTCTAGGGATTGAGACAAAGGTGCAACAGGTGAGGCAAGAGCTGAAAGATATCCAAGAAAAAATGAGAGACTCACGCACTGCTTCTGCTTTGTTTACTGCAGAGAAGGAGATTAGGAAGCAACTAGAGAAATGGGTGGTAGTAGAGGAAAGTGTATATAAACAAAAATCCATAGCTAATTGGTTAAGGTTAGGTGACTCAAATACTGCTTATTTCCATGGATATATGAAGAATAGATATAGCCAAAACATGATCAGAAGCTTGGTGAATGCTCAAGGGCCTACATAACATCTGACCAGGGAATTGAAGAGGAAATTCAAGGGTTCTAAAGGGGGTTGTTGGGATCAACATCCATATCACTACCTGCCATAAATCCTACTATCATGAAACAAGGCAACATATTGACCAGGGAGAAACAATTGCAGCTAATTACTCCTGTTACATCTGAGGAGATATTGTCACGACCCAAACCGGGGGCCATGATTGACACCCAAGACCCTACTCGGAGTGCTATACTACAACTCTATTCATAAGCCACAACTTTTTGTGAACCTTTAAATTATGAAATGACGCCTCCATCAAGTAAAATATAAGAACTTTTTAATAGAACTCTCTCATCATGTCAGGGACTTCCCCCTTATCATTAAGTCAAAGAAAACCTTTAATCATAATAAAATCTTTAAATCAATGCATATGAACACATCGACCTATATGGCCGCCTCACACAACTGTCGGCATCTCGACACACTATCCACAGGACACTATTTGCAAAAGCCTCTAACAAGGACCAAGTTACCATAACATAAGTTGAGATAGGGCCCCAACATACTCGTAATGCATCTGACTTGAGGATATACATAAGTACTCTGATTCGGCAACACTCCGAATAAAAGTGGAGTTCACCAATCCAGCTGATAGCCTGGAACATCCTATGGCAAGTGTCCTCTACTCAGCTGTCTGCACCTATGTGGCATGAAACACAGCGTCCCCAGGAAAAGGGACATCAGTATGAATAATGTACCGAGTATGTAAGACAGAACTGAAATAATATATCTCGACTCGAATGATAAAAAGAGTAACAGACTCAATCTGTACTTGTAACCAACACTGTGAATCATGTACATGCATATGAACTTTTAATGCATCATGAGTGTGTGTGTGTGTGTATATATATATATTTCATGCCTTCACCCACTTCGCCCTGCTCGCAGCCCGCCGGGCATAATAACATCCTGGCCCCATCGGGCAGCCCCTTCGGGCATCATAATCATCGTATACCAGTTGATCAGGTGGTTTGCGTATATAATGGCGTAGCCCTCTTTTCCCTTTCCCTTTTCCCATGAAATGATGTCATGCATGTATATAATTGCAAATGCATGATAATCTTTGTAAAACATCAAAAGACTCTCTTCGGAGCAACCTTTAGTTCAAAACGGGAACTTTTTCCCTTTTTTCAAAATGGGAACTTCTTCCCTTTTTTATTTGTCTCCTTTGAGACTTAAAAATCAAATATGAAATGCATTTGAATAAAGAACCCTCATGAATGTCCCCTTCGGGATTTGGACACCATTACGGAAACATACGGCCTATGGATGCTCCTTCGGGACTTAGGAAGTCAAGGAACTCAAGATTCCTATGTCTAGGAGTGGATTCATTATGGATATCATTACGTTTTTCACTTGTCATAGATCATGCCAAAATGAAAGAAAGGATAACCTTAACATACCTGGAAGCTTATTTCTCGACTTCCCAACTTACTTTCCGTCTTGCAATCTACATAAGATCATTCGTGGTCTCGTAATCTACATATAAAACCAGTCATACTATTGTTAGGCTTATCATCATATTCTTGTCTTAAGCCTTCAATTTAAATCCTTTTAGAATCTGCCTAAATTCGGGCAGCATCTCCCCTGTTTATATCCCTACCCCGAAATCATAATACCAACAACCAACAATAACAATAACAACACTAACATCGACAACATCATTATCAATACCAATATACTCCACTCCATCCCAAAAATTCTTTTCATAATCAATCCATAACAACAACTTCATACAACCCCTTATACACTCGTATACGACAATTACTTAACATCATTATTATCTCTCATAACAAGATTATGCTCAAAACATACTAATAATTATAACTCAAGTAAATTCACAACTCAAAATATCATCAAATGCATATTTGAACTTTTCCTCCAACTTTTTTCTCCTCAAATCTTAACATAATTACCAATCAAACTCATAAACATGAAACTAATATGAAATCTTACCTCAAAATTCGAGAACACTTCAATGCCATGGTTTCTCTACCTTAAAAATACTCACCCAAACATCTTCAAGAAGAGGAGACAAGTACAGACCTCACTTGGAAACCCTTAACCACTTTAATCTTCACTTTGATCCTTGGTTTAGGCTTGGAAATATGTTGGAATATGTTTGGAGAAGTTTCTAGGACTTCCTAGGACTTGAGGCTATGCTAAAAATGAAATAAAAATGACCAAAATTGTCATATAGACTTGTAGGAATATTCAAGTATGTTGTGGAAGTTGGAGAAAGGTTCTAGAGGACTTAGGAAGGTTTGGGGAGGTTTTGGATATTAGATGAATGTTGTGAGAAGTTCTAGAGAGGTGTGGAGATGTTAGGATATTTCTAGAGGGTTGTGGAGTTGAGAAAAATGAATAAAATAAAAGCGACCTATTCTAGAAATGGGAAAGTACAAACCCAAATAAAAAACCTAAACTAGAAAGTTGAAATTGTGAACTAGGACTTCTAAAATGAGGTTCAATCTTCAGCACGATGGGAATCTGAGCTATGATAGTTGTAGATCTACAGCTGAAGATTGTGACTCGCCATTGCATGGTCAAACTTTTTGTTGTGTGTGACCCTTCATCTCTATGTTCATTTTCTCTCTTGCCATTGATTTCTTTCGAATCTTGAATGTTATGACTTGATGATACTTGAATCCTGTAATTTCTGTTGTTATTTTACTTTTGCTTCCTTGATATCTGTTGTTGTATAGTTTGAATCGGAGAATTTGTATCCGCAACAACCTAAGTGTCTTCTTGCTGAATTTTGTGCTTTTTGTCATTGCTTGACTATTTTCAATCTTGTGTATGGACATTGCAACTTATCACTATTAATTAACTTGCGTCCCTCAATTTCCAGTTGTTGAAAGTTGTTGTAATCCACGTTCCCTTTATCCAGAGCTGTATTTGCTAGATAATCTGCCATTTTGTTTCCTTCTCTGAATATGTGTGAAATCTGCATGTTACTGCTTGTCATTATGCTTTGTATTTCTTCAATCCATCTCAAAATTTGCTGTTATATCCCGTATTTTGTACATTGGGATAATTCGGATTAACTATGATAAGTTAGGGACAAAGACCATTCCGGGATACGAAATTGAGACTTTGGACCTTCGATTTTGTTTTAAGACATAAGTTGCCTATGATTTTATTGGTATGGAATATTAAGGAAAATTTGGGGCCAAAGTGAATTATGAAAAGTTGAAAATTCATGAAAAACTAGGCCATGTGGCCGTGTGGCCTTAATGTGGCCCCACACATGGTCTTGGCCAAATTTAATTGATCCAACCCACGCGTGGGCCATGCTACACTTGTATGATTCATATAATGGCACAAAAGATGACTAAGTCATCATAATTCATCATCTCCTACACTTAGAAAAATCAAGAAACTTGGAGAAGCAACAAAGGAGCCATTCGGCCAAGGTGAAAAAAATTGAAGACCAAAATCCTTCTTCAAAAAATAATTTCTTCTAGCAATTCCAACCATTGAAGGTCCTCTTTAACGTGAGAGAGTTGTTGGAGTCGTTAAACCGTTCGTTTTTGTCGTTGGCAAACCCTAGCTAAGTTGTGAAGTTGAAGGAAAAAGGTAAGGTTTAATCTCCTTTTACATATGTTATGGGTGATTTGTGTATGTTGTAGTATGCAAAAATAGATGAAACTCATGAAATATTGTATGATGAAGTGTGGCCGTGTGGATGGTTTTGGCCGTGTAGGTGTGTGTGTGGTGTAGGAGTGAGGAATTAATTCTATTTAGCATGTTTGGTTATTGTAGTGTGTTGAAATGAATGAAAATCATGAATTTAGTTTGGGGTGGTTGTGGTCGAATATAGCCTCTCATGTATGGCAAGGAATGAATTAATTTTACTTAGTGTTTTGGTTGTTGTTGTTATGTGGATTCTATGTTGAAAATGAGAGTTTAATGATTTAAGTTAATGTTGTAATCGTTGCGGGCTGATTAGTAGGTTGATGTGCTTTTATTGTAATTTTGCATTTAAGAGAATGACATTGTTAGAATGTGGATTGTTGAGCAAATCATGATTCGGAAGTTAGGAACGTGTTATGGATGTTGTTCTCGGGTTTGGGACGTTTTTCGGGCGAATTGGAGCAATTGTTGGATTGTTGGAAATATTGTATGAATTGTTTAAAATGTTCTTGAATGTTGTTGGTATGGGTTCGGACTAGTATTTGAATGTATAAGCGTGATGTTGGCTTGAATGTAAGCGTTGAATTGAATATAATGAATGTTGTTGGATTATGTAGAAAAAGCATTTAATGTTAGAATGCGTTTTGAATTGGTTGTTGATGTTGCTAGTTTGGTGTTGTTGTTGTTGTTGAATTTGGCCGAGTTGAATTCTCGGGGTTGTGCATTTACAGGGGAAATGCTGCCCAAATTTCCGTAGAATTAAGTGCTAGTTTGAAAATGAACTCCTAAATGCCTATAGTTAACGTTAGTATTTAATGATATTGCGTAGACTTTGGAGAGCCCGAGGCTTAGGATTGGATTAGCCTTGAGAGCGGTCGAGGTATGTAAAGCTTATCCTTCTTTCCTTTTGGCATGTCCTAGACGCAAGTAAGTTATGATGTATTATGAGCTTCGGGGGAAATTCTATTCGTAAAATCCGAGCATGTTTACGATACTTATTTGCTTTTTGATGTTGGCACCTTTATATGGTCAAGCTATGGTTTATATGTCTTTGTATGATTGCTTACCAATGTTTCAAAAAAAAGTTTTGTAACTACGAACGTCCGTAACTTTCACAGACAGAACCGGATTGCTTTGATATGCTAGTAAATGATTCCATAACGTATAATGACTTTAATTTTCATAGGCGGGCTTCGAATTGGTTGACGCTCGTCGTGGGTCCCGCGACTTTCCTTTGTACAAAGATCTTAACGACTTTTTGAAAGAACTTAATATGACTACCTTTCCGACCCCCGAGTATAATTATATATTTATCTCGTTGAGTACGAAATGATGATTCGTATACTCATGATTTTGATACGTGACTATGATTTACGAAGTTCGGTTTGATATGTTCAGTGATATTCGGAAGAAAATCGATTGACCATCGTTTTGGCTTGTAAATGATGGTTCATTTTTGATTAACCTATTAGTTTTGAAAATGTTTTAAACTGTATTTGGTTACTCACGATTCTGCTCGTGCATTCTGTTGTTACATTTTTCGCCAAGTCCTGGGTCGGTTATGTTATCGTGCGCACTATGCGGTATTCCGAAATATGATGTGATACGAAGTCTGATATGATGATATGATGATTACGATACCGAGTCCCTCACTGGAGGGCGGGACACGTTATATGATATATATATGTATTACGGAATATGATCGGTTGGTATCGGAGCGGCGGTGGGGCAAACCCGAGTGGTGGGGCAAACCCGGTGGTGGGGGCGGCCCCGATGGTGGGGCAAACCTAACGATAGTAGGCAAATTCCACGTTGGTTTAGGCAAATCCACATTGAGTTTAGGCAAATCCCACATTGGTTTAGGCGAGTCCCACATCGGTTAATGTCACCCATATGATAAGTTATGATGTTATGATATGTTACGGTATGTATATGTTAAATGCATACTTATGTCACTCAGTTCCATTATGGCCCGGATATGATACATGACCCGGATATGCATGATTTGTATTTCAGGAGTAAGCAATTTGACATTCTGATTATTATATTTGTCTTCTGTACCTCGTATGTGCGATTTGTATTTCAGATGCAAGTACTTTGGTATTCTGGTTATTATGCTCACTTTCTGTACTCCTTACTTCGGTTATGATCTCGTTTTCCGTATTTCATGCTTTGCATACTTCCGGCATATTTCGCATCGATCCCCTTTCTTCGTGGGTCGCGTTTCGTATGCCCGAGTACGTACGCACGTTTGGTGATTCGCCGATCCTAGGACACCTATTCCCGTCGGAGTGCCCCGCTTTATTCGAGCCCACATTTTGGTATATATTCGTCTCGTTGCATATGTATTTGTTTGTTCGGGGGGTACGGCGGGGCCCTGTCCCGTCATATGATTCTGTTGTTCTGTTTAGAGGTCTGTAGACATAGATGTGGGTTATGTATAGTTTTGTTCAGATGCGTTGTGTGAGTTGTGTTTGGGCGGCCATCCGCCGTGCGCCTCCGAGCTGTCGGGCCGCGCGTATGTATGCTTTTGATACGTTATGTATATTATAAACGACCTTGCGCTCGTGCGCATATATGTTTGTATGCGTCGGTCCGGAACCACGTCTGACATTTATATATGTATGAGTCGTTTGTATGCCGAATCTGGTTAATGAGCGCGTATGGGTACCCAGCTCGGGCACTAGTCACGGCCTACGGGGTTGGGTCGTGACATTTGTCATGGTGGCTTCCATATCCCTTGTATCACTCTTTGTAACATAAGGGAATCTGTTTGAACCATTACCTGAGTATACTTCCTCTTATCACTATATATACATGTCTCCATTATAGCTTTTGCTTCAGATTTTGTATTAGTAGTACTATGAATTTCCTTAGCCTCAGCATCTATCAAATCTCCTCTCTCATCCCTTTGGCAAAAGGCATAAGCACTTCTCCCTGGGTTCCCCCTTGATGCACCATCAGTATTACATTTGTAGAAACCCGTAGGGGGAAATTCCCATAGCACTTTAATGATAGTAACTGTGGGTGTGTGACTCTCTAAACAATTGGCCATTTATGAGGATAATTTTGCATTGATGGCTTTCTGATTCTTAGAAACAACTGAATATTGCTTGTCACTTGATATATAATTTTGTTATTTGTTACCTGAATTCCATTGTGCTTCCTCTGATTCCTGATTTTCCAGATCTCCCATAATATCATACATGGGATAACTTGAAAGTATGCTTTCATGCTTTTCCTTATTGGTAGATTCCACCATGTGAGAATTACTTCTCTAAGGTGTAGTCCTGTTATATTTATACTTGCAAAGGAAGAAAAATAGGAGCATGTCCTGTTAGCTATATCAGAGTTTAGGAATAGGTGTGCCATTGTTTCCTGCTTAGATTCAGTGCAACAACAGCACCTTGATGGTAAGGCAATTCCCCATCTCCTAAAAATATGATCAATTGGTATCTTAAATTTCCACGTCCTCCAAGCAAAGAAAGACATCTTAAAAGGGAGACCTGTAACCCATATATTATTATACAGGTTGATTGTCTGTTCCTTTCTCCTCACATAATCCCATGCTGATTTCACTGAAAAATCTCCTTTCGTGCTTAACATCCACCATGGTTTATCCTATTCTTGATTGCCTTTGGGGGTTATACCCCTTGAATAATGTGCAACTCAACAGTATTTCATTCCATTCTCTATTTAACACCACTTCAGCAACTGTTTGGACAACTTCATCACAATAATAGTCATCAGGGGTTAGATGATAAAGTGCACCTGTGCCTGTCCAGTTATTAAACCAGAATTGGACAGATCCTCTATTCAATTGCCACAACATTTGATGTTCCACTTTGTCCCTTGCCTCAAACATTTTTTTCCATACCTAAGAATCCCCTACTTTCCATGGTACTATCACTTCATTCTCCATTTTACAGTACTTATCTCTCATATAGTTGTTCCATAAAGATGATTTTGTCCTGTATCTCCACCAAAGCTTACAGAACAATGTCATTGACACATCATGCATTGATCTAAATCCTAAGCCTCCTTCAATCACTAGTAGACAAAGGTTTTTCCAGGAAGACCATTGTCTATTTTTTCCTTCAACACAAGTACTCCAAAAGAATTGCGCAAACAACTTGTGTAATTGTACTATCACATTTTTCGGAGGATTTACTGCTGACAGTTGATGTATAGGGATGCTTTGTAATACATGTTTTATCAATACAGCCCTTCCACCAAAAGATAACATTTTTCCTTTCTATACTTGCAATTTGTTGCTGAGCTTGGTGATCATATGCCTATAATGCTCCTTTTTCTTTCTCATATGAAAAATTAGACATCCTAGGTATGTGAAAGGAAATTGCTTTCTCCCCATACCTGTGATTACCTCTGTTGTTATTACTATGTCCATAGCACATTTGAATGCATATAAATTGCACTCTTCTCCTTATTAATTTTCTGCCCTGATACCTTTTCATACTTAGTCAAAACATCCATTACTAGTTGTAAAGACCATACATCAACAGAACTAAATATAATCATGTCATCTGCATTTAGCTTCTTCAGACCTTCCATTCTACCAAGTGTATTGGCTTCCTATGAAACCCAAATCATTTAAATTACATATTTGAATGGAATGCACAAAATCAGCCACTTCATTGTTCTTTACTGGTATGCCTCCTAGCTTCTCTTCCCCTGAAGTTATTACATTAAAATCACCTATCACCAGCCATGGTAGATTAAAATCAGTGGAAAGATCTTCTAAGGACTCTCACAACTCCAATCTTTCCCTTTGATCACATCTAGCATATACTACAGTCACTAGAATATCAGTAACCAATTCTTGGTTATACACCTGAACTGTTACTTGTTGAATTTCATCCTTCACCACAGTGACTTGCATTATTTCATCAAAAAAGACCCAAATTTTTCCTGTAGTGTTAGAAATAGCTGTATGCATCCCTAACTATCTTTTATAATGTTCAATATTGTCAAAAGTTTCAAAAGGTTCCAACAAACCAATCATGTAGAATTGTTGACTTCTATGCATTGTTTGTAATCTTTGAAAAGCCTGTTGTGTATTTACAGACCTAATATTCCAAAGCAAGGCTTGCTTCATGGTAAACTAAATGTTTTGGTTGCTGTTCTCCTTATCTGTACTCCCCTTGTAGGTAGTACTGATTGTTCTTTGTTGTCTTTTGATTGTTTCCACTTTTGCTTTCCAAGTGACTTCAATCTATCAATTTGCTTTGGCGATAAATCCCCAGTATTAGCTGCATTCTAAATATTAATATTGATATCCTCTTCATCTATATCTTCATCTTTATATCCAAAGATCTTGTAACTGTTGTTGTGCTGTATTTTCAGTCCCCTATTTCTTTGTTAAAGATGCTTTTTTTGAATTGGTTTCTGCTGTTTTTGTTGGTGTAGTTTTCAATGGACTGGTTACTGTTGGCTTTAAGGGTGAAGTTTTTTGTGAATTAATTTTTGTCACATTGTGTTTGTCTTGATCTTTTGTACCCTCTGTAGCAGTTTCTGTGTTGTTTGTCACCTGCTCTACTTGTTGTTCCTTTCCGTTTGTTTGTCTCTTCACTGTAATCCTCTTGTGTTCCATCCCCTACATTAGTGCTAGCATTATCTGCTATTTCATTATTACTTTTTACTGCACTTTTGTTTGTAGATGCTGAATAATCAATTTTGTCTTCACCATCTGATGAGATTTCCACCTTATCTCCTTGCTTTTCTTTGTTGTTTTCCTTTTCCTTCTCATTAGGGAAAACCCTTGTAACCCATTCCTTTGCTGTTTCTTGTACTTTTTGAGCCTTATCTTCTTGTGTTTTATTATCAGTTTTCTGTATTTCCTGATTGTCCTTGTTTGGTTGTGACTTATAATCAACCTTTGCTACAACTTGACTTGATTCCTCTTTCTTTTGCAGGTCTTCTTCCTGCTTTTGATCATTCAAAGCATCATATGAATTTTTTGTGGTTACTACTACTTTAGGTGTCTTCTGATTTCTATCCTTACCAATATTTTTTTCTCACCTCCAAGATGCCTTCCAGTTCTATCTTTATTGTATTTACTCCTCCTCTTTATCCACTCTTGTTTTCTTTGAATATTTCCAGATACTTTCTCCTTGTTTTTAGGTTGATTAGTTGCAGTTTCAGTTTTCTTGTTGTCTTTTTCAATTTGTTCCCTGAATTATTTTCCAGCTCTGGATTCAATGCTCTACATTCAATCTCTCCATGTCCCTGTAGTTTGCGGTGCCTACAATACTTGGGGAGGTAGTCGTATTGAATTTTAATCCACTTGGATTTGATTTCTCCAGTAATATCATCCTCTTCTACAATTTTAATCGTTTTTGGATGGTTGGCTAATAGATCAATTTCAATTTTTACCTTGGCGCAACTTGGTCTTGTTTTGTTTTTTGTAGCCATATCAACTGTTAGAGGTCTTCCCACTGCAGAGGCTAAGGAAAATATTGCTTCGTTTGCAAAAAAAATCCGAGGGAGATCTGGAAAACTGATCCATGCAACCGCAACTGAAGTTTCTTCATCTGGATAAACCAAGGATTCCATATCAAAGGCATCATCTGACAATACATATTGTGAACCTTTAGATAGTATGTAGGGGTCGATATCATCCTTATATAGTCTTCCAATAATGTAAGGCGTATTAGCATATGTCTATTGTCCATCAGGCCAATTTCACATGGACCTTTAATTTCACATTGTATTGGAATGACTTTACTTAATCCTCGCACGTCAGGTTTATCATAAGAAAACTTCCCAAGTATCGCATGTTGAAGATTTTCTTGTATGATAAGTTTTTTGATTTCAGATTATTTCCATGTAACTTGTGGTTCCCCATGAAGATATTCAATAGGTTTAGATGGTACAACTTGGGTTGGTGTGGTATTTGTGCATGGTTTCAACAGATTCGCGTAGCTAATCGTGTTTGAGGGTGACTGTATGTTTACTTTTGGCGGCACAACCTCTAGTAGAGGCTGCCTGCCGCCGGCATTGGCCATGGTTACCCGAAAATAGGGTAGTTTGTAGGTTTACTCGGCTAAGGTTTTTCTTTTTAAAGAGAGGACCCCGGGAGCCAAACAGGTCTTAAGATTATAAAAAAAAGGTTGATCATTTTCCAGAATAATACTATCCAAGAAAAAAAAAGTAAGTTTGGTGATGGATTTCTTAGTGGATAATAGTCAGTCTGCTTTTGTGCCAGGGAGAATAATAACTGATAATATAATCTTAAGTCATGGTAGTAAGGGGTATGGATGGAAGAGTCCCACCTGTGTGTATGATCGAAACTTGATATGCGAGAGGCATATGATTCCGTAAGTGGGTGTGCTCTAGAACAAGTCTTTGCGTGGGTTGAATATTCCTAGTAAATTTGCTTCTTGGATTATGAGGCGTTTGTGTCCGTCGTCATCCTACTCATTCGATTAATAGGAATCCCATAAACCATTTCAAGCAAAAAAAAAAGGACTATGACAAGGTGATCCGTTATCCCCTTTTGTTTGTTCTAAGCTATGGAATACCTCTCAAGATCATTGAAGACTTTGAGGAATATCACGATTTCAACTACCATCAAAGTGTGAGAAACTAAACTTGGTGCGAGGGGGGGGGGTTCGGCGATGATTTACTCTATTTTGTATAGGTGACATAGGCTCTGTACAATTGATGTATGATTATTTTGCTAGATTCTCATAGGCCTCTGGACTGATTGCTAACCTGAGCAAAAGCTCTATTTATTTCGGAGGGGTTGGTCAACATGAACAACAAGAGATTATCCAGGCTCTGGGCTTTGCTAAAGGTGAGCTCTCATTTAAATATTTGGGAGTACCTCTGAGCACAAAGAAGATCTCCAGCTAGCCCCGATGTCAGCCGTTATTAGACAAGATACTAGGCGAGTGCAATCATGGACTGCTAAATGCACATCTTATCTTTGGTAGATTGCAATTGTTGAGAGGCTTAGTACTATTCTGCGACAAGTATATTGGTCACAGATTTTTGTGATCCCTAAGAAAATTCTAAAGCTGGTGGAGACAGTATGCAGAACATATCTGCGGACGGAGTGGGACTGAGACTTCTAAAAAAGCTCTTTTAGCTTGGGAAACTGTATACAGCCCACGAACAGCAGGTGGATTTAACGTAATTGACTTATATATGTGGAACAAGGTTTCCTTACTCGTAAGTTGGTGTGGAGTATTTGCAAAAAGAAGGATAGACTTTGGGTGCAATGGATACATGTCTATTATGGAAAGGCACACCCAATATGGCTTAATGTGCCTAAGCAAGCTTCTTTGGTTGTGAGGAAAAACATGAAGGCTAAGGAGTATATCGAGACTGCTGGGGTAAGCATGGATGAGATAGTGAACTGGGAAAAATTCTCAATCAAAACTATGTACTTAAGACTGAGAAGTACCTTTCAAAAAGTGCCATGGAAGAAGCTAACTTGCAATAATAGGGGACTACCTAAATGGACCTTCATTCTAATTCTAGCAGCTCAGAGAAGTCTACTTACCAGAGACAGATTAGCGAAATGGGGGATCACTGATGAGACTGTGTGTCCACTATGCACTGTGGAGAATGAATCGATTGAACACTTATTCTTTAGCTGCTCATTCTCCACTAGTGTTTGGAGTAATATTTTGAGGGCGGCAAGGACTTAATAGACCTGTACTTGATTGGCAAGAAGAGCTGAAGACGGCAAGTGACTATGCCAAAGGGAATTCTGCTGATGCTGTAATTTACAAGATGTCTATTGCTGCTTGTATACATCAGATTTGGCAAGAGAGAAATTTGAGGATTTTTCAACAACAAAGCAGACCTGCAACTCCTATCATTAGAATGATTATCCAGGAGGTTGTCGGAAGGCGTGCAATGCAAAAGAAGCTCTCAAGGAAGTTGTCTGAACTCAACTTTTATCCGTAATGTGGTGGTTTTGGTAGCTTACTGGAGGTGTAGTAGATAAGTGGGATGAGTAGTGAGCAGCCTTGGGGCATTATGTCCAAGGTTGTTGGTTGGAATTTTGAGAAAATACAGCTTTGTAAAGTTATAATTTTTGGTAATAAAATTCGTTAGTTGCCAAAAAAAAAAAAAAAAAAAATCTCTTCTGTTGACTATTGCATCTAGAAATCGAAAAGAACTTACTGTACTTCTTGATCAATTTAACCAAGAGGGTATTTCTCTGCCGGGACCCGCGGTATATTTGACTTATATGCTAACCCCGTTGAGAGATCACTTTCCAATCAAATCAAATTATGAAAAATGGCAAAAGCTTAGGGTACATGAAATCTTTATCTTTTCAGCATAAACTATGAAGTTCAGTCTTTGTGGCAATGCTTGGCAAGTGCTGAGGGAGATGGTACAACGCAAATTTGGATAAAAAGGCAAGAGTGATATCTAATTCTGTTCCCCAAAAACACTGGCCACGTCAGGGAAGTGTATTTGATCTTTTTATTTTATTCTGTTAGGGTTCAAGTTGATTTACACTTAATGTTTTTTGTAATACTTAACTTACCGAGATTCACATATTTTGTGAACAACGAACAAAACCCTTAGTGAGATTGCATCTTCTTTTGAATTTTCTATTAAAAGATTCAGATGTCACTCAGGTTGCTTCAGTCGTTTCACTTTGTTGTCATCATTGAGAAGTTAGACTCCTAAAAAGGACAAGTCTAATACATGGCACAGAATCGTTCCAAAATATGAAGCAAGAATGCAAGCATTCTAAAATGAACGTAATGTCCTCGGTGTTGCTTCTTTTTTGCATTCTGAAGTGCACTCCTATATCCGACACTAAGGTTTGAAATCGCTGGAGGCATTTTGAAGAGCAGAGGTTTGGGATCTCCAAAAAAAGGTTGTTTCCTTATGGACCCACCAAAATTCGGGCCAATTGGAGTTTGTCAACCAAATTCAAGAAGTTCATGTATAACTAACACACACGAAAAACAATCAAATTCATGAATTCAGGTTTCTTGACCCCGAAACGCCAAAATAAAAGATGTTTGTCATGGCGAATATGGCCAGTGTTGTTCATCAGGCCTTTTCCGATGGACCCACCAAAATTCAGGCTAATCGGAATCCGTCAACCAAATTCAGGAAAATCATCATGTACTAATACACATGAAAAATAACCAAATTCATGAATTCGAGTTTCATGACCCCGAAACGCCAGGATAAACGACGTTTGTCATGGCGAACATGGTCAGTATTGATTAGCAAGCCGTTTCTGATGGATCCACCAAATTTCAGGCCAATCGAAATCCGTAACCAAATTCAAAAAAAAATTCATATACTAAGAATACACATGAAAAACAACTGAACTCATGAATTCGGGCTTCATGACCCAGAAACGCCAAATAAACTACGTTTGTCATGGAGAACATGATCACTATTGCTCATTAGCCTGTTTCCTATGGACCCACCAAAATCCAGGCCAATTGGAGTCCGTCAACCAAATTCAGGAAAATTCATGTACTAACACTACACATAAAAAACAACCAAATTCATTATTTCGGGTTTCATGACCCCGAAATGTCAAAATAAACGATGTTTGTCAAGACGAACATGGTCCGTATTGCTCATCAGGACATTTTCGATGGGCCCACCAAAATTTAGGCCAATCGGAATTCGTCAAACTACACACGAAAAACAAATCAAATTAATTAATCAGGGTTCATGTCTCGAAACGCAAAAATAGAGGCCATAAATTTATATTTATATACTTATATAAAAGAGGAATGAAAAAGCTGATGTGACACTTGTTTAATTTTAATCCAGGAAAAGAGTTTATCTATTTTCTCGGTTTTGGGGTTTCTCTCTCATTTTAATACAATATCAAGAATAAATGCCCCTCAAGTATCACTATTTACATTACTTATCGATTTTTCTATCCCTCACTATAATTATATTGTTGGCAGTTAAAACTCTACACCTAGATATGCATGAATGGTGCGAATTGAAAGATTTGAGTTTTCGAATGTAAATTTAGTTATATTTTTTGAAATCCAAAGAATGTGAGCCCCAAAAGATTTTAAAAATGCTTGACTATATTCCTCCATTGAAGAGGATGAGCTAAATTTTGTTGCATATGATGGAAGGGAGTTGTCACTAAAGTGTGAAAACTCAAGCAATTGAGAACAATATCCTGGTAATTTTCTCCGTAGTGTCTTTTACAAGCTTTTTTTTTTTTGGATTTTATCACCCTTAGCGTTTAAAGCATTAGATATGCTTAGATACAGAAGCAGAGCCCGAATTTTTAATTTATGAATTTTGAATCACAATATATTTTATTTACTCCGTTCTTGATGTATTATTATACATATTAAATGAAATTTTAGTAAGAAAAATAAAATTACATCACCTACATAGATATATGAAACCAAGTATCCCTAGAAGACCAAAAACTCTTAAACAGTGCAAAACTTGAATAAACTCTAAAACTAATTGTAAATAATGAAATGGATTAAATCATTAATTTAATTTATTTGGATTTGAAAGCTAAAAGAATTCTTAACACATTCTTTATACTTGGGTATTAGAAAAGTTGGCATATCTAATAAGGTATTTTATGACAGACCATTTCACTATTTATGTAAAAAACTAGGTATTTATTTTAAACTAAAAGCTAAAAACTCCTAATAAGACCATGGGTTGTTAAGTTTTTTCAGGAAAATTGATTCCTTGAAGCAAACGGTCAATTTTGAGATGAAGAAAACTGTTGGGATCATCACCATGGCTAGACCCTTGTCAACAATCTTCAAATCAACGAAATCCCATATTCTGAATCCACCAAAACCCACAAATTTTGAATCCTTGAAGCCTACAAATCTCAAAGTTTGCTCTTCTTCAAATCCAATAATAGCAAGTTCCAGCAAATCAAGAAATTCACAGCTGTCCTCTTCAGAATCATCACCAAATAACTCTGAATTCAATAATTCAAGAAAATGCAATAAAAAGAGGTGTTTGTCTTTGTGGTGTGTATACCTCATTCTATCCACAAATGCACCAATTAAGACATATGTTGGTGTCACTACCAATTTCACTCGCCGGTTAGTACCATCTTTCTCTTCTTTATTCTAGGAAAAAAGAAGCTTCTGTTCATGGTTTTAATCAATGTGTTATTCATGTACAGCTTGTGTGTTTGATGGTTCTACCTATTAGCTTGTGTTAGACCATACTTATATGTGGAAAATAACCTTAGAATTTAAATAAAAAATAAGATTTCAAAACAAGAAGCTTTTGTCCAGCCTGTATGTTTGGTGGTTCTCTCTATTAGCTTGTGTTAAAGGATACTTATATGTAGAAAATAGCCTAAGAATTTCAAAAAAAAAAAAAAAAAAAAAAAAATGTCAACTTTGAAATTTGATAATGGTTTTTACCCCTATTAGCTTGTGTATGGAGCATATAGGCTAAGAATTTCAAAAAGGGTAAAACTTTGATAACATTTCTGAAATAGAGTCATGCTGCTAATCTCTCTGTTCAAAACTGGATAATTGTGCTCAATCTTAGCTTCTCCATTGTGAAGGTGTAATTCCTTTTTATTTAGGCCTTTATCCTATGCTTTATTGGTGGTTTGTAGCTTCTATCTTTCCTCACTTCTTCTAGTTTTAGATTCTTTTGGGAACTCTTTCATCCTTATTATTCTTCCTCTGAGAACAACAATAATGTATTTTAATGGTTCTTTCAGTAGATCATTAACACACCATGATAGAAATGTTTTCATCTTCCATAAAATTGTGCATTCTCAACTTCATTTAAAACTTTTTTTTTTTTTTTCTCTTGAAGCTTTTATTTAGTACTTCTATCCATTGTTGGATTGGTTTCAGCGAATGCCTTTAAAATGAACGAGTACATTCTACTATCACATATGGCAATCTTTATCCCGCTGCTTGTTTTTATATTCACCCAATTGGTCTCCCACATTTTAGGGCATTAATGAATATTTTTAGGACTTGTTGAAAAAATTAATCTTGATGGTAAATTGGTTGTTGGCCTTCCATTGAGTGTGTAGTGACTGATCGACTGTGATTCTCTATGGAACTTCTGTTTCGGGTTTCTGTGTTCTCCAAGTAATGTAAATGTGATTGACATTTCAGTTAGATAAAATCTGCATCAATATATAATCATTTGTTCATTTAACTTTTTTCTTTTAACAAAAAACAAAAAACAAAAAAAAAAAAAAAAATCTAAGCTGAT
This sequence comes from Lycium ferocissimum, assembly GCF_029784015.1. Classification (NCBI taxonomy): domain Eukaryota; kingdom Viridiplantae; phylum Streptophyta; class Magnoliopsida; order Solanales; family Solanaceae; genus Lycium; species Lycium ferocissimum. Next base: position 7,160,306 of record NC_081348.1, read on the forward strand.
TTCTAATTGGTGATTTCTCTGATAGACTGAAACAACATAATGGTGAACTAAAAGGGGGTGCAAAGGCATCTCGTTCGGGAAGACCATGGATTTGTGCCTGCCTTATTAGAGGATTTAAGGACAGAAGTGAAGGTACAGTATTTATACACTATTGTATCTGAGATGCTTCTTTCTTTCATCAGAAACAAAATTGCCTCCAAGTCCATAACTCCTATTATACTAGTGCACTTTCTAATTTGATTATACTTTTGCTGTATAGATGTTTCCGTTTGGTTTTCCTGATATTCTTTTAGTTGCCTAAAATCATGGTCTACATTTTGAGCTTACCCAGGCCATCAGAGATCATTTGCAATTTTTATGGCTTTGTGCATTCTCTGTGAGCATGTACCCACTTGAAAGATGGTGGCACAGATTCTCTTACTCTATGATTTTGTACTTGAACCAACAAGCCATTTTACTCTAAGCTCTTTAGTACTGGTCGGTTCTGATTCTATAGTTTTTTATACGAGTACAAAGTTGATATGTATACAGTGACAGTTGGTAGAGCTTTAGTGTAGTCATGGTGCTAATGGAAGCAGACTTGATAAAATGTCGATTTGGTTTTGACGAGTAAACTTCAGACTAAACCAAAGACTGAACAGCCAACAGCCAGCCACTTCTATTCTCTTGATTGTTTGACCAAGCTCATTCTTTTCATCAGCAATTCAAGAAATATTCCAAATTGCTAATTAAGATAGAAGTGGGTCTTGACATGAATATCATTATGAAGAGAGTGATAGCTGATGTGTCTGTTTCTTCAAAGTTAGTATTCTAGTTGTTACCAGGGTCTAGTTGGGGGTAAACGGTGAAAGTATTGGCTAGTGTGGATAATAAGAGGATAGTCATAGCTTTTCCCTGGACTGGCCCAAAATGTTTGTAAGCATAAAACCACACAGATCTATTTCCCAGTAAATTGGTTATGTTTGCAAGGGCTCAACACTTCCTACAGTCGTTTTGCATTTGCAGTTCTTCTCTATGCTACTCGGACTCTCCAAAAATGTTGCCTCACCCTTCTTGGATCCTCCAAAAATGCACGACTTTTGGAGGATTCTTCTATATGTATGATCAACAAACAGCCTTATTTCCTTTTTCCTTTATCTTAAAGATGACCACTCATACTCGGCCACTAATGCTTGCATTAGGGTAGGCTGTCTACATCACAACCCTTGGGGTGCGGCCCTTCCCCGGACACTGCTAACGCGGGATGCTTTATGCACCGGGCTGCCTTTCGTTTTTTGTGACCACTCAATTTTTCTATAAAGAGTTGTTGCATCTTTTAGACTCTCTCTGCTTCCTTGTTTTTATAAGAAATAGAAGCATATCACAAGTTATCCACTGGTAAGTGCACGAGGTGACATGTGAATGCCTAAATCTACTGCTAAATGCTTGTGTTTTGTTTATTCTCTGAAACATCATTTAGGTAGCTGAATATTTTAGATAAAAGCAGTGGTCTGTTTGTTGCTATGGCGTAGTACTGGTGTACTTTAACAAAATACTTACACAAGTGGAGCTCTAACTGTTAGTGGAACATTAATCAAACTGATCATCTCGCCCCTCTTTGTCTGTTGCAAGATTCCGTGACTTTCTCGTCTTCCTTTGTGCTGCCAAAGTAATGAATCCGCTTTATGGTTAGGTTGAAATAATTCAGACTAATATTGAAAAAAATGTTTTTAATTGGTAGTAATCAAGCCTGGTTATCTGGCTTACAAGTAACAAAACAATTTTGATAAGGTGTCGACGTGCCCTGCAACCTATACTTGAGACACCATTTTGAACCTAAATGAGACTCTAAATCCATCGTAGCTCTGCAGAATAGATGCATTCCGGTTGCTTGTTGACTCTTAAATGTCCCAAGCGGTTATTTTGTAATTGTCTTGATTATAAGTGTGGCATCATCATTTCTGATAAGCAAAACCTTGTTTGATGTGCCTTTACCGATGCCTGTCATTGCCCTGATCAAACCAACAAGAGTTTGATCCTATAATAATATAATGGTACAAGTGATGTCCAGTATGCCAAACAATACTTTTCTTCTATATGATCAACAGGATTAGCTAAAAGTGATTGTCTGGTGTGCAACTACATCTGAGGAAGTTAGAGCATCACCATCTTCAGTGATAAAATATGAGTTGCCTGAGAACCGAGTTGATTTAGAGGACGATAGTTGGAGCAGAATATCCAATATTAAGAGTGAGATTAGATTAATCAGTAAAACTTTAGAACATTGAGCAGTGGATTTTTTCCTCTTACCATTTTCTTGTCCTTTATCTTCCACATCTTCATTGAATGTGTCATCTGTGGCATTATTTACAATAACTCGATATCATATCAACAAAATTGGTGCCGAATTTGTTTGGGATCTTCTTGATTATGCCAACCACTTGAGGCTCTGTTCTGGAACTACAGATTAGGGGTAAGGAGTGAGAGGGGTGATGCATGCCTGGTGGTGCAGTCCTAGAGAGAACTGAATAACAGATTCAATCTATTATTCTGCTATTGGCTTTTCATGGAGCACACATGGCACTCCTGCATGAATAGATGACTGGATGAGTTTTTGAGTCCTAACTTTTTTATTTTTTTTATGACTCTGATTGATCGTATCTCTTGCTGAGAGGTCATTTCCAGCTTTATTAATCCTCTTAGGAATCACAAAAGGTAAAAGCGTTGGATTGGTTTTTACAAGCCAAATTTTTTCTCGTTCCTTGCTATCTAAGAAAAGTAGTATCCCAACTATCTAAAAGGGAAACATCTCTTCACTGTAAAGCGAAGGGTGATACTTTTTTCTTCGACTGTTAAAAAAAGAAAAGAAAATGAAGCATCACGCGAATGTGCATCTTAGGGTCTAGGGGCATAAAATTTCAATAGGCCTGAGACGCTTGTGTTTTTCTCTTGAGGAAGTTCCATTTGATTGTGGTGGGAAAGGTGTCAGTCAGTGTAGGAGCCACCGGTGTCCAAGGGCGTTGCAAAACTATAAATGTGTAAATAGGTAATTTTTCTATACGTATATACTATATGTTGAATCTCCTTAGCTTTTTTGTGTTCTTATTTCTTTATATTCTAGCTCTGCCACTGTTCATGGTAAAACACCATCGACTTTTTCATTTTTGATTAAACCAGATCTTATTCGGATTTCACGTGGGCCATTCATTCTTATGTCCTTGCCAGCATTACTAATTCTCATTAGCAGGAAACAGAACTTCTGTTATTTTGTAACCTTTTAGCCAATGTTGAATAAACTTCTCTCTTCCTAGAGCAGTTAGTTTTCATTTGCTTTCACCTGGAACTTAGAGTTTGAGCAAGTTGTCTAACTTTCTTTCTGTGTGAGCTTGTAGCTTGTGCGTTTGAATCGAAATGGAAGCAAGTATCAAGAAAGCTGCCCCGTAAAAGGAAGATTACTGAGGAGCAGAGGCCAGAAGACAATGGATCTTTTGCATTATTGCAGCATAGACATGCAGCTCTGGATCGCGTTCAAAGTTTGATAGACTGCACTAACTTAAATATTGATTGGCATTCTAATTTTATATATTGATCTTCTCTACAGAAATAATGCAACCACAGTAAAAAATATACTATTTATTTTAACTTATAAGAGTAAATGTAGTTGATATATTGTATAGGTAGGGAAATGAAGATGTCCAGACCAATAATGCAATGATATCTTCAGGCTGATCGGACTTACAACCAAAACTGTTACTATTATGTTGCGTTTAGGAAAATTTGCCGTCTGTTACTAGTGGTTAATCATTCTATTCTACTTCACCTTGTTTTCTTTTGGTTACAATTTACTTTAAGAATTTTTGTTTTCGGCAACTTTCTTCAAGCTCTTCTTCTCCTTCTTCCTTCCACCTCATCATCCTTTTGCAGTACCAGAATTCATTGTGCCAAAACTAACTAATATTATATAATTTCATTAAGGTTAATATCAAGAAGTCTATGAATACACCAGTTGCGAGAAGCAAACTAAACTTGGGAACGATTTTACAAGATAGTTAGAATGAAGGTAGTATTAAATCATGTCAACTTGTGTGCGACTGAATAATGCATGTAAGATTCAGTGTGGCAAGACTTGTAAAGAACTTTACAAAATAGGTAGATAACGTTTATATGAAAATTATGTTGGATGACGTAACTTGTGAATAAGGTAAGATTTGTTAATACGGCAAAACTTGAGAATAACTGTAAAAGTTAAAATAAAATGAAGATCGTATCAGAGTATGCTCACTTGCGTAACTTGTAACGAGGCAGGATTTGTCAACCTAACAAACTCATGAACAATTTAACAAGATAGATAGAATGAAATTGTATCAAAATTATGTTTCATATGATATAACTTCTTAAAACATAGACTTTCATTCTTCTGAATATGTAACGTCGAGATAATTCTTACACAAATTACTTAAACAGTGATAAAATTTAAACAACTTTACAGAATGATACTATTTGTGCAAATCATCCCCTACAGTAGCCCGTAAAAGGTGTAAATTTATAAATAGTCGCTTTTCAACATATGTAATTGAAAAGTAATTATTTTATGGAGTTTCAAATTTTACAGATGAAATTTTATAATACAACAATAAAAACAACATACTCAGTGTAATCCTACAAGTGAAATTTGGGGAGGGTGGAGTATACGCAGACGTTACTCCTATATGGGAGGTAGAGAGGTTGTTTCAGTTAGACTTAGACCCTTGGCTCAAAGAAAGCAAACAAAAGCAATCCAGCAATCCGGAAACAGAAATAACAAAAGTAAAGAAACAACAGATAATAATAAAAATCAGTTTGAAAAAAAAAAAAAAAAAAAAGATACCCTAACTGTCACAAAATCATCGATAATTGAAGTACAAGACACCAGATAATTACAGGAATAAAAGGATAAGAAACTACAAGAGTAATATTACGACTACAAATATAGAAATATAAGTATGGGAACACTCAACTACTTACTAGCCTTCTACCCTAATCCGTATCCTCCATAACCTCCTATCTATGATTACGTCCTCGATGAGCTGGACCTGCAGCATGTCCTGTCTAATCACCTCTTCTCAATACTTCTTCGACCTACTTCTACTTGTCCTGAAACCATCCATAGCCAACCTTTCACACCTCCACACTGGGGTATCCGTGCATCTCCTCTTCACATGCCCAAACTACCTTAGCCTCGCTTCCCTCATCTTGTCCTCCATCGAGGCCATCCTCACCTTATCCCAAATATATTCGATCCTAATCCTATCTCTCCTTATATGCCACGCATCTCAATGCAACATTATCACCTCCGCCACCTTCATCCTATGAACGTGCGAGTTCTTGACTGGTCAACATTTAGCCCCATACAACATAGTTGGCACGGAATTTAAGAAATAAAGGAAGACTTTTGAAATGTGTAGTCAAAACAAAGATATTTGTGTATAAATACCATTAAAGCTAAATTGACTATTTTAAATATAGAAATGTGTCAATCTTTTTTAAACAAATAAATAAGAAAAGTACGACAATCTTTTTGGATTAGAAGGAGTATATATTTTAAAAATAGTCATTATCACTAAGTTTCAAATTAGAGGGACAAATACCACCACGAAATTTAAAACGGAAAGGACAAATTACATTTGAAAAATAGTTCATCCATACCCTTCGTAAAGGATTATACTTTATAGTTATATTATGTATACGCGTAAGCGATTTGCCCACGTGGCATCATCTAGATTATTTTACCCTCGATTTTTTACTAAAAATAACTCATCTCATAAAATAATAATCTTAATTATTTTTATATTTTTTTTGGAAAAATTATCGAAAAAAAAAAATTGATTAGAAGAAGTTATTTCAAAAATAAGTCACTATCACTAAGTTTAATTGATTAGATAGGAAGTGGTCGTTTGGTTCATGGTATAAGAGAAGTACCACCATTTTTATACCACGTTTGGTATAAGGTATTTAAAAATTTATCACGCTTGCACATCATAAAAATTAGACAATGGTTATTTTATCTTAAGATGGTATAAAATAATCACGATCAAAATTAGTCCCCGGGATTATAATCCACGGACTATTCGACCAGTAACCAAACGACAAAAAGGCTCATGGACTGAAACGGAGTCGATCATCATGACAATGGTTATTTTTTAAAAACACGATCAAAAGTACCAAAAGGCTCATGGACTGGAAACGGGTCGGATCATTTTTTCAAACCGAATCTCGGATTTGAGAAATAAATAAATAAATAGGGATGGGATGAAAACAATAGGGATTTTGGATTGCGAACAATCAGATAGAGAGAAAAGTGTAGCGGCTGTGTTGGGTATACATATAATAAGGATGTCTTGGTTGATGAAAGGAGAGCCATTGGTGAGGAAGGTTGCTCTGATTGCTAAGTACGGTGTGTTCCCTGCTGCTATGGCTGCTGCTGTCATCTATTCTCCACCCACTTATGCTTCTAAACCCCAATCTTGAAAATAAACACCTTGGGTACGTCCCCTTTTCTTTTCTGCCCAATCTAGCGTTTGGAATTTATGTTTTGTGTCTACCATCTTTCTCCTAATTCCACTTTCATGTCATTTGCTTCTCAAGAGTAAAAATGGTCTCTTTCATCATTTTGATACAATATTCCGATGTAGCTTCAATAAGACCAAATTGATTTATTAAGCTGAAAAGGAAATTAAATCCGGATGGACGGACAAATTGTTTGGCCTAATTTTATCTTTGGGTATAAAATGTGTATGTTATATGCTCTTTTTAATCTTGTGGTTACTCTTCTATGGTTCTTTTCGGTGTGTTTCTGCCTCTTTTAGGTGGGGACGTAAATTGAGTTACATTTGTTTTTTATTTGTTAAAAAAATGGGAAAAAATAAACCCATTTCTTTCTTGTTTAGAGTTTGTCATTGCTAGAGTAAAAGACAATGGATGCTTGATTGGGTTTCCTGGTTATCTGGGAAGGAATCAAACATGTTGTTCCTGTGGCGACATTACAACAGTGTGAATGCTGTTTAGATTACTAAGAGGTTTAGGTGGGGGTGGAGGTGGCGTACAGCTCGCTATGTTTGGATTAGTCACACGTCACGGGTTTGATTCCTTCTGAATACAAAAGCCTGGTATTTAAGTGGAGAACATTTGAAGGAAAACATTTCCAAGAAATTCTAACCGTGCAACCTAACATCAGGGATTTCTCATTTTGAGTTTTAAAAGACTCTTAAGTATAGGCAATATGTGCACTATCATGTTGTGTGATCTTTATAGCAGTTGCATGCTGTATTTGATGGTGCAGTATATTCTTATTGCTTTCTTGTTTAGAAAAATGGTATGATGGAATAGTTTGTTTATGAAGGAATTCAAGGTTGCATTTGCTTTTTTAACTGTTTGGCTTAACTAGTAAGTAGCATAGGCTGCGGCTAGGTTCTATTTCCACTTGGTAATTTTGATATGTTACATTATCCAATATGAGAGTAAGATATGATTGGCTGGCTGAAGTTCTATAAATTGAGTTATTCTAACTCATGAAGAGCTCCAAGCATATATGAATATAATAGAATGTTGTGACAAACTTTTTCACTTCATTCTGTCTAGATTACCTAGAATGTGCTTTTGTATCTTCTTATTTTCTAGGTAACACCCTTGTCCATGGAAAGAAGTTTTTGGGGGTTTCAGCAAAGGGTGAAAGTGCTATATAAGCAGTTACCCACCTGCTTAAAAGTCAACACTGGGATTGCCGGTGAAGAATGTTTTCTGTAAACTCAATTATGTTCAGTACTACCTCAAAAACTGGGTTTGCAGCTTCATGGTATTCCACTTGGTGCGGAAGAGCTAATGTCTCTTTGTTCTTCCTTTTTCTTCTCTTATCTTATTTTGCATCCCGGGATCTCCCTTACTTTCTCTATTGGTTAACCGACTATTACAATTTGGTATTCTTACAGAGCTTAGATGCTAATTGTTTTGAAGCTCTTGCTTTTGCAACTTTCAACAATCATCTAGTAATGTTGTCTCTACATGAAGATTTTATTACTAATTTCAAGAGATTAAATATGAAGTTCTTTAAAAAAAAAATCCGGTAAGGGACTTGAATGCCCTCTATGGCTAAGTGTGATATCAAGAGACATCTAGTTTTAGGGAACCCCTAGTTTATCTAAAAGAGAAATTATTCAGTATTGGGAACTGGGTCTGAGTAGAGCAGAATGGGTATAGAGGATTCAAATAGCTTACCAGAACTAGTTTGAAATTGAGGAATAATTGATTGATATAGATTTATTACTAGTAAAAAGGACATACCTCCTTTGGAAGAAGTATAGAATAACCTGTAGCTATACAAGAATATCTTTCTCTACAACTGTTAGCCAATCATTTATACAAGTCGGAATTGATATGCGCTCCAAAGATAAGGAAAATCCGCAAGATATAGTAATCTGCATGAAGGAATCTTAGTTCCTCTACGAATATCTTCTATATGTATGTTCACTCCTGGCTAATACATAGTCCATATCACACCCTTATCTTTCTTCTGTGAAATTCCTCATCTAATCTTTCTTCAGTACATGACATAACTTATTCTTAGAGCCTTGATGACTCCAATCAAAATCATCAGATTCCAAGATTTTGTCTTCTTTGGATGTATTAACTAATTCCAACATTATTCCACTAGATGAGCAAATCAGCAGGATATAATAATCTAGTCTGTGTAAACTGTCTTCTTTCTAGACAGGAATTTTCGGTCTCTTTTTGGACTTTTTGCAAATGCTTTCAAATACACTGTCTTAAGCACTTCACTGCCACAGCCATTTGGCCCCAAGTTCTTGGATAGATCTAAATATCAGCTTTTTTAGTTGGTCTATTTTAAAGTACCTGCAATATCCAAGCCTTTACCCTCTAAGTTCTATTCATAGAACCTACCACTTTGTTTAATTCCTTCCAATTTCATGTCTCTTTCCTGCTAGCTTTCTGGTGTATTTGTCTTCTGAAACCTCCTGCTTGCATTCTCCAGCCCAGCACCCTTCCTTTCTTCAGGCTTGATCCTCCGTGTCAAATGTTTCCTGCTGTTTCCCTAGTATTGTCGTTGTTCATCTTACAAGAAAACTATCTTCAGAGAGCTCAGTAGGTCTACCAGAGATTCAGCATCCTCTACATAACTTGCTTTACACCATAAATAAAAAGACAAAATGCAGTTTCACTTAATTCTCTGTATAGGACTACTGCTATCCTAAAAACTTCTTGCATTCCTTTCTTTCAAAACAGTCCACCATATACGAGCTAGGATGACTTCCACCACTTCTTTTGAATTGCTTGCCCCCCCTCTCCCACCACACACACACGCACAAAATCTATTCCAACATTTCACCATATCAAGTGTTACTTGGCATGACCTGTTTTTAGGCCAATCAAGTTCAAAAAATCTGCTGCAGCTGTCCTCTCACCCTACAATGAAGAAACAAATGACTCTTGCTCTCTATACTCTTCTGACACAAAAAGCATCTGGAGGTCAGGCATATTCCCCTTCTTTCCAAATTCTCTCGTGTTAAGCAAGCTCTTCTGACCATGAACCAAATTAAGCAGTTCACTCTAAAAGGATTTTTTAACCTCCTTATACTCTTCCAAGGCCAACTAGTGATGTGTTGTTCATTAGCAGCAAAAGCATAATAGGCTGATCTAACATTAAAGCATTTCTTGCAACTTACTTCCTCAAAGGGGCATTCCCGATCCCGCTGTCATTCCAGAAGGCAATTCTCCTTCCATTTCCCACATAAACCTCACTTTACCAGTAAAAGTATTACATAGAGCTCTAATGGATCTCTATAAGATGACTCCATATGTAGCAGTGACAGGTTTTGTGCACTATTGTCCCCACAATGACCATATTTGTTCACCACAACTCCTTCCATAATGCTTGTGACAGTCTTTTCTATTTGTATCTGAGTTTTTGTGTACTATTCTTTTCCATGCTCTTGTTTTGGTTGATCTCTAAGGTATCAAGTATGGCACAGTTTACATGCTAAATAAAACACCAATCTAGTTACACAAATGAACTATAATTCAGGAATGTGATACTGTATTTCAGTTGGGTTTCTTTTTCCAAGTACCATGGCTCCCATTTTAACTTTCAGGTATTTCTTTTGAAGTGTTGGTAACTGACGTGATGTCATTCTTGATTGCAGGGTTCTTTTTGACTTGCCGAATGCTTCTGGTTCCAGTATATTACTGAAATGCTTTATTTGTAATAGACGTGGTATGTAATAATCCAATGGGGCAGCTTGTTTCTGTACTCAAAACTATGGACTTTTGAAAATCGGAACAGGCTGGCTCTTTGTTATCATGTGAAACTTTCTTCCATCGTATATGTATCCAAGTGTTCTTTCTAAGCGTGAAGGACAAGAAAAATTACCGACTAATTAATTCATAAATAAATTTGTCGGTTTTCGTGAGAACAATCTCTGTTGAGATCTATTGATTCTTGAAAACGAACTTAAATGCAAGCTTGATTTCCATTTGTATTATTTATTAAATATTTATTTGAAATTACCAAGAAAAGAGATTTATAGTGCTCGTAGTATTTGCATGGAGGTTATATAATCCAAAAATACTCTATTGAATACTGATACGTTAACCCATCATTATACAAATTTGTTTTTTATGTATGTGTCCATGAGATTGGAGCAGGGACTGAAGTTTGGACAAAAAAATGTATTAGATTTTTTTCTAGCTTAGCGTGAATAAATTACGACCATTACCTATTAACTTCTAACATGAGCAGTGTTATAAAATTCATACTGTTCATGAATTCGATGTTAGCTCAACTGGAAAACTCAAATCTTCAGCTGCCGTGTACTTTTTCCCTTTTTTCATCAAAACGATAAACTTGGTATTCATGCACTGCGTTCCAAAAACCATAATGTCATAAGTCTTTGAAAAACTAGCTATAAATAGACTATACCTATTTTTATTCTTTCTGATTAAAGGAAAACGAATTATACTCATGGTGTTCCTTGAGAGATTGATATCTTCATATATATTTTGCACAGTCCAAGGTGTTAATTTCAGGCTTTGTATTATCATTACAAACTCCTTTGCATATAATAGGATATGGATTTTCCTCCCTTCTTTACGAGCCGCAATCTGCAATACGTTTCCTAGCAGAGGCGGATGTAGAATTTAAATTTTATGAGTTCAATCTTCAAGGTTTTAGAATCGAACACATTATACTTTTAAAGTCATGGGTTCGTATCTTCTATATGTTGCAATTTTAATAAACTTTTATACATAAATTTATGTCCGTTGAAAATCTGAATTGGATGAACCGATTACTATGTTTAAGGTCCGTCCTTGCCTCTCTAACTGTCATAACTACAATAATGATTTCCCAATTGACTGAATTGGAGAGCCAAATGCATGAAGCACCAAATCAAGGGTATCAACTTTCACCACACCAATACTTGAACTTTTTGTTCCTTTGCATCTGTTAAAAAAAAAAAAAAAACAAAAACAAAAACAAAAACAAAATCTCATCTCAGCTAAAAGTTAGGTGTTCATAAAGCAAAGGTATATTATTTTTAGATATACTAATATAGACAAATTTATTAAACTCATAATAATCAAATACTGCTTGTAACACAGTATTATAAGCATCCCACATTTCATTATTGAAATATCAACTATTCCTAACTTTTCAAATAAACCACATTAGATACATAGATGAGTTCAAAAATTGTATTGAATCTGGAAATTACTTAGTTGGCGTTTATGAGTTTTAAAACCGTGGTTTAAAGCGTTTGGATGCATTTTTATGCGTGGTTTGAAAATGGTTTCTGTCATCGTCCAAAAGGCGTGATTTGGGGTTTGAAACCATGGTTTCAATTTTTTAAATATAAAATTTAGCACAGTTTATATTTTGTAAAAAAAGACTCATAAGTTGGTAGATATTTTTAACAATTACCCCCATCAATCATTTACCAATCTCATTAACTTCCACCAAATTTTATTTATGTCTACCAACCTTTTAATTTTGTAAAAAAAGACCCATAGTTTAATTTTATTTATTGAACTAAAATTTGATCAATTGATGTTGTATTTTTAGAAAGGTCTTCAAGTATTAATTTTGAGCGGTTGTTATGAATTAGCAGTATTAATTTTGTTATGAAAGTATAATTGTATAAGAATTGAGAATGTTTTGATAGTTTTATAATTGTGGGGTTTTTGTTGAATCTCCTTAAAATATCCCAAATTACTTAAACCATGTTTCAAACCATGTCCAAATGGGCCCTTAATATTCAATAATAAATCATACCACCAATTAACAAAATTAGTAACTCTATGAATTGCAAGCCAGCGCACATGACTCATTTTCTAGATAGCTAATAATGATCTAAGACAATGAAAGAACATATGTTCAATTGTTTCTTCTTCCAACCCAGCACCCTCTTAGTTGTCATGTACTTTGCAAAACTCGAAGCTTCAACCCTAGTTCAAGTTTATTAACTTTACTTTAACCCAAGTTCAACTTCAGTATATTCTTGATAAGTAGTTTGAACATGTTAAATAGGCTTGTGGCTTGATTACATCTCTATCCTTCCCGTTTTGATCAAATTGTTTCCCATTGTAGAAGGCAGACCTAATAAACATATACTATAGTACTAGAAGACTTGGTCACAGTTTGAAATGAAGAATCGATGTTCCCCTTTTTTCTAAGCCCAAGAACCACTTTTTTTGACTCGACCACTTTTGACAGCAAATGATCCATTTTCAAAAGAGAGTAAATTTACACTATCATAATTCATATGGCCTATCATGACAAATTGCGTAGCTAGCACTTTTTTAACAAACATCACGGTTGCAACTGCAGAAAAAGCAGGAACTAAATTCACTATGATAAACAATTTCACCCCCTAACTGTTTCATTAGTTGTCTCACATAAAACACACCAAACTAAAAAACATTTTTCAAACTTGAAAATGAACCCTCCGAAACTGAACAAACTCTTTGTTAGATGAAAGCTACATTTCAGTCCTATAGTAATTGATCCCTGCTCCTTTCAAGGACCACAAAGGGACATCGTTGAGGTATTTTGGAAGCCATCTCTGGCATTCATATCCAAAATCTGCCGACCTTACTTGGGAAAACAATAATAATAGAAGATCCTACAATTTATTATCAGATGGGTCCTCAAATTATTTATATATGTGGGTTTTCCTATCTGGCTTGAAATGGACTTGCTATAAACCTTTCTGTTCATTATTCCATAGGTTATTGCAGCTTGTCGTCTTCCACAAAATTCTTGGAATTCACCATTTTTATACTTTGGCTGTTTTTCTTATTTAAATTATTACTCCCCAAGTTCCCTTTTACGAGTTTAATATTGAATTTACACTCCCCTTAATAAATCATTTATTAAGTGCTTGTTTTACTAAGTTGCTCATATTAAGTATGCTAATCTAAATTTAGATAGTAGTACTCCAGTAGTTACTTAATGAAAATATTATTTTTAGTATACTGAACTAGTAAAAGAAAACAGAGGGAGTACTTCATACAGTGATATAGATGGAATTTGGGAAAGTTTGGTTATTATCACTTTACTTCCAGAAATTTAATTTTATAACCCCCACCCTCCCCAATTTGACATGCTGCTTATTGGTAATTTGGTATACCATACGAGTGTAAAAATTCAAATTGATTCCCGTGTTGAAAAAAAGACGTAAAAGATGCTTGCATCAATGTAGAACCTGTTAACTTTCCAAAATTATGTTTCCTCCATAAAATCTTCTCAGTTATGTCATTTCAAAAAGTAACATTAACTTTTTTCTCCATGTGTCAGTACTATTCTAGTAACTCCGTTCATATTTATCACATGAAGCTTTTGATTAATAAATAAAATATAAAGAAAATGTGGTCACTTTTTGAAAAAGCTTCGATATTCCCCCTTTGTTAAGTCCAAAAACCACTTTCTTGATTCACTTTTTGAATCCATTGAGTTGCTAAAGAAGAATATGTTTACAATATAACATATGGTTTGGTCTATCATCACAAGTTGCGATAGCACTTTATAGCGAATTTCACGGTTGTAATTGCGGGGAAAAGGAGGAAATAAAAATATATTTTTTTTTGGTTAGATACTAAATTATTATTTTTTACATGGTTGGTCAACTTAGGATCCCAATAATCCTAAACCTGGCTAAGGAATAGAGTTGATGGTGTGCTTCTAAGTTTGGTCTAGACGCTTAAAAATGTTCATTGGATATTCAACGAAGGGAAATGAAGAAGAAAAAGGGTCCTAAATTATTTCTTCTAATTGTATAATTTTAATCAGAACTTTTTTAATAATCTTTAAATGTAGGAAAAGACCTCTCCTCAGAAATTGCTTTTTAATACCAAACTTCTCTAGTCTACGATTAAAACATATGATGACGATGATTGCACCAAATTGAAGCCAATATTGTCACATTTCGACGTAAATTAGCCTAGTTTAAATCATGTCACCCGAAACTAATTAACTTAGCATTGTAAAATCAATTAATGCGTTATTTTTGCTTTCATCGATTTATTGGGTCTGGTGATGCTATCACACCAACTTCGAGTTTTGTCAACCCAAAAACACTACTCCCTCCATTCACTTTTACTTGTCCACTTTGAACTTTTCATGCTGTTTAAGAAATAATAAATTAAGTGCATAAATTATCAACGTACCCATATTAATTGATGCATATTTTTATTGGATTTGAAAAATGATTTAAGTGAGTAATTAATATTATGGGTAAAACAGGAAAAATAAAATCATCTTCTCTTGATATGCTAAAAGTCACAAGTAAAAGTGAAAATTTATTTTTGAAATATTGAACAAGTAAAAGTGAACGAGGGAGTACAAATCTTTTGAGTAAACTTACCTATTTGGTTATATGCTGCTGCCCATCATAAAAGTGAAGGATGCATCATTGAATTACTTGTTCAATTAAGTAACCACGTGGTACTTATTATAGCTTTTAGGAGTGTTTCCGACAATTAAAGATGATTGATTTGCTTCGTCGACAATTAAGTTTAAAATTTGCTATATTTGTGTTATTGTCTTAAATTTATTGGATCTCTAGTATTAATTCATTTTTTTGCGCGGATTGCCCTTCTTTTGGGGTGGTCTTTAAATTTCATTTCTATTTGTGGTGCTTTAAATTATCCTTTAACTGGTCTTTAATTTTTGCCCTTCGCATTAGAACTTTGAAACTTTTCGCGCGTAAATCGTGGGTTACGAGTTCGAACCCCACTCAAGCATAAATTAAAAAAAAAAAAAAAAATCGCAAGGCAGGTTTGGGTTGCGTGTATGCGGACCGACATACTCTTGTTAAGAAATTACAAAATTTATCTTGGGATGCGTATCTTTCGTACCTTATAGGCGGACTTGGCATAAGTATGCGGTCAGCGTAACTTTTGGTAATCCTTCACAAGTTTGTGCGGTGGGGTATCTTTTAATGGGTGGCTTTACATGCCGGACCCGGCGCCATAACGTGAAGAATTATCGAAAGTTATGCGACCCGACATCACTTATAAATACGCCCGTAGCGTAAGTATCTCGGGTCCCGCATAACTTCTGTGAATTCCTTCACAAGCTTTACGCGTGGGGGCATACTTTTAACGGGCGAACTTTTATGCTGGACCCGGCATAAACTTGTGAAGGAATTATCAAAGTGATGCGAGCCGGCATACTTATGCCAAGTCCGCCTACAAGGCATAAGTATCCTGGTCCGCATAACTTTGGTAATTCCTTCACAAAGTGTATCTTGATGATAATAAATTTAAACTACTACCTCGCGAATTTTTTTTAAAATTTTATTTGTGTGTATTGAACATGCAACTCCAATTGGTTTTAAAATTTTCAAAAGACAAAATTTAAAGATTTCAAATATGAGGGGCAAAATTTAAAGACCACCCCAAAAGATGCCCGTATTAATTTAGAACGGTCTTGTGAAATATAAAAAGCAACTCAGAGCACTTTCTCAATCGAGAAAGTATTGAACTTGTCACCAGGTGCATTTGTTGAACTAATGAATTGGTTGATCATAAGTTTATACTATATATAAACTCACGTGTAATTATTCCATTATTAGTCTCGACTAATGTAATCTCTTTGTCTCAAATAAAACAAACAAAGAAAAATATTGTTGTTTTTTCCAATCTTGAAAATGAACCCTCCAGAGTTGAACAAACTCTCTGTTACGTGAAAGCTACATTGCACATCCTCTATGTTAAGGACCACAATATAGGACATCATTTGGATATTTTTTTTGAAAGTCATTTCTGGCATTTCATATCCAAAAATTTATCCTTTGTCTGGACAAGCAGGGAAAGGCCAACGTGAGAATATCCTATAATTTACTATAACGTGGGTCCTTAAATTGTTTATATGTGTGTGTATTCTTAACTGGCTTGAAATAGACATTCTATAAACTTCTTGGTTTATTATTCTATAGACTATACACCTGTCATCTTCCACAAAATTCTTGGCATTCTGTTTTTATACTTCGCTGTTTTTTTTCTATTCAATTATTATTTTATAACGTGACACAGAAGGAAGTTGGAACATGACTAAACTACTTCTTCTCATTTTATTTTTGTTTTTCTTTTGGTTCTGTTGAACAATTAATTAGTCCCCCTGCATCAGTATTATTACAACCTAATAAATAGGTCTATTGAATATCTGAATAGGGTTAAGCTTCCTTCCTCAAAAACATAAACAGACCATTACAACAAAATGGAAGGGAAAAAGTGTAAGAAATATATTTGATGCTCATAAAATGGTAAATATCTACCTGCATTCATACCAAACCAAACAACTTAACTTTAGCAATTAAAACTTAAAGTTAGAATAACTATCACGTAAACATAGTTAAGAGATAAATGTTCGTTTAAAAAACACGTCTTTCGTATATTCATTTGGTGTAAACATCGGTACGGATAAATTTTATGCCTCATATAATTCATATAAACTTGCATACTTATATCCTACTGTTCGAATTTCATCACGAGATATCTCAACATATCTGTCCTACTTCAATTTTTTTAATAAAGAAATAATGAAGATGGAGAAAACATGCGTTAGGTAGGAATAGGATTTTGAATTTGGAAATTTATAAGGTATATTAGTCCATTTAGGCTGTCAAGTTGATTTTCAAGCTTGGATTGACAGTTGACACCACGTCTGTCACGCGGTAAATTTACGAATATATTGTACTTTTAAACTTATAGGTCCCGAGTTAAATATTTTTTGAAATTTTAATAATTTCGTAGTTATGTTTATATTTTTTGTGTTAAAAGATTGAGTCTGGTTAAATCATCGATATAGCTTCATCCACCTCTGTCCCTCCTTCACATCTACCCCAAAGATTAAAAAAAAAAAAAAAAAATGAAAAAGTTGAATGACCATGAAGAACAACTGAGCAAAGGCACTAGTCCATTGGTGAGTTTTTAACAAGACCCTCAGTTGCTTAGGGAAAATGAAAAAGTTGAATGACCAAGGCACTAGTCCATTGGTGAGTTTTTAACAAGACCCTCAGTTGCTTCATATAAAAATTAAGTAATTGAAACCATTTATTTAACATACAACAAAAATGCACCTAGTCTCCTTCACCTTTTTTGCCTTGACAAAATTGTTCCTACTTCAATATCATTTAATTAAATAAAATTTGAGGAAAAAAAAAAAAACCATTCGCTCAGTGTTCAAAATTCTAACCCTGTATTAAGTACTATATAATATTTATTCATCGAAGATTGGAAACAATTTTTTTGTTGTTCCCTCTGTCCCGTGATTAATATTGTTCTCTGTGAATTGTGATGCACCAATACTTCTTGAAAAGAAAAAACATGTAAAGTCAGACTTCAACAGTAGTAATTAAAATAGAATTTGCATGATTTCAAATTCAAGTGGCAAATGAATTAATAGTGCATATTTCGCAAACTTTTGAGTGTGAAAGAGGAAATATCAAAACTAAGGAAGGAAAACTTAGGGAGACACTCACTCAGAGTCTCATATATTTTAAAAAAACTTTTAGTATGTTTTATAAGGTTCATATTGACAATCTTTTGTAATATTTAATATGGATAAGTTCGTCTTTTGGACATGATATTGCGATGTGTATCGTGATGGAAACTTATGCATCCTTAATAAACATCAATTGTTTAAATTGGTGGTTGATGAATCTATAATTATATCTTTTTTCGAATAGTCTTATTGATGATCTAAGGCATAATTTCCTTCATAATCACCTATGTCCCTCATCTTTTGATTTGTTTTGTCACCGGTTTGAATGATTGTAAGGTCTAATATATTCACATAATAAGTATAGCAATAATGTTATATTAGATTAACTTTTAACGTCTAATATATTCGCATGATGAGTGTCGCAAAAAATACGAGAGTATATATGTGTGGTCATACAAAATTGATATAGAGTTAATGATTACATTTGTGAGGAGTATAACAAAAATGTTATATTAGATTAACTTTTAACGTCTAATATATTCGCATGATGAGTGGCGCAAAAAATACGAGAGTATAGATGTGTGGTGATACAAAATTGATATAGAGTTAATGATTACATTTGTGAGGAGGTATGTACTCGCAAGACATCGACCACAAACCCTAGCACATATATATAGCCTTTTCCACAGAAATATTCAATATAAATTCAGTACGCTTGACAAGATCTCTTTGCAAGTAACACATACATGATAAAATGAAAAATATCGCTTTATATTATTTGTTCATGTCGTACGTTCACTTATAAATGCACCCGTCCATAGATATAAAATTATAACAATTGATGAAGGTGATGAGAGGAAAAAAGTAGACCTAAATATATGTTGCATGAAATTGTTTCGTAAGACCTACAACTTCTTCGAATATATTCTAACTTAACTAAGGCCTCATTTGTTTTCATTAAGATTAAGATGACACGTCTTAATATTAAGATGTGCATTAAGATTAAGATGTCTAAATCTGAATACACATCTGAATATTAAAATGTTGTCTCTTTGTCGAACACCGAATGATTAAGACATTTTGTTTTCAATATCTGAATGTGCATAATTTCTCTTTTAAACATAATCTATATAAAATTCAAATAAAATTAGGAATTAAATATTATATCAATATAGTATTATAAAATATCTCATTTTAGCAAATTAAAATTATTTTTTATATGAAATAATATTTCAAATATATACAAATAGAGAATAAATTTTATGAAAGTGACTACTGACAAGGATTTAACTTTGAGAAATTATAATATATTGTAGTGTTTTCTCTTCTGTACTTCAGCCAAAACGAAACAAAGAAATCAATTCATAAGCAAAATAGACGAAGAATAAAATGGCATGAAGATCTTTTCCAGACACATGGGGGCAATATAATTAAGTAATAGTAGTAGATACACATCAACCAAACAATCTGGTTGACTTTGTAAAGGTTTAGAATTTTATCAGTTCAAGAGGAAAAAGGTTTGGTTGCTGATTGATAGTTGGAGAGGAGAGGGAGGCGTAAAATTCTTTTGCAAGGTAGAAGACGATGAGGCGTGAAATGTGGCGGAAATAAAATCATATCTATTTTAAGAGTTGAATTGTGTTCAGACTTTGTTCCAGATCGATTCGTTCGACACGTTCGAGCGCAATTAAGAGCTTTTAAAAGGAAAAAAAATCACTTAATGGGTGAATCAATTATTAAAATTTAGACCAAAAAGCAAAACGCACTTATAGTGACATCCTGAATGATTAAGATTCAGACCTCCATTAAGTGCAAACAAATGAGGCCTAAAACTACTACACATCAAAGAAAAAAGTTTAATAAATGTTAGTAGGGATTGTGGTTTAATCATGGTATATATATTTATTTTTCAGTCCAACATTCTTAAAAGTTCCAATCTTGACAGAGATTAATTTCTATGCCAATTAAACTGATAAAGAACTTTTAAAATTAAATAACCTTTCCTTTTAATATTGAAATGAGACGAATCTAAATGAAGCTACATGAGTAATGAGGATTCATGTACGGTTTACCGATCCTAACTAGCTTAGAAAACGAGCCGATCATGCAAATTTAGTAAGAATTAGGGTATAATTAAAAAAAAATCCATATAAACAACTCAATTAGTTGGGACCATAAACCCCCAATCTGTTGGGATTATGAACCCCAAATCTATTGGGACTAGTTTCAATTTGATTGGGCTACTCTCCATTTCTCCTCTCTTTACTTTCCCAAGTTTTAGCTTAGATTAGGGACACATGGCATAAGTTAAAATTAATAGCTAAGATTTAATTGACTAAAACAAAGTCATAACCATGGTTTAGATAATTAAATAACTTGTCCGTAAATTAAATTCTTTTCTCTCTCTCTTCCTATTTTTCCTCCGACAGCCGTATAGTCGTCCTTCCTTATCCATTTTCTATTTTTTAGGGATCAAACATTTGTAATTTGTGTGTTTTTCATTGCAGTAATTAGATAGCACTTCTTCAACTACATGAAAATGCCACTTATGGAGGCTGCTATAGGGCAAGTTTCATGACATTATCTTCACAAATTTTATTAGGCTAGGCTAATTGTGTAGCAAAGAGGAAATCTGAGTTGCTTTGAATTATTACAAAAACGTTAATAATAGATTTAATAAGAATATGTGTGAATAAGATAATCATAGTGGTCTTGTGTGATTAAGGCACCTAGTTAATAAAAAATATTGCAGTGTCATATCCCTGCGATTTCTAACTTTAAAGAGAAAACTCCAAAGAAAAATTGCAATGAAATGATTAACTCGAAAAAAAAAAATGGAAGATAAATTGTAAGTTATTAGTTCAATTAAAATTGGAAGATTAGTGATACGGCTGTGAGAGAAAAAATAGGAAGAGAGAAAAAAGTTTTTAATTTTATGGACAAGTTATTTGATTATTTAAATCATGGTTAGGACTTTGTTTTAGTCAATTAAATGTTAGCCATTAATTTTAACTTATGTCATGTGTTCCTAATGGAGAGAAGCCCAATCCTTTTAATTTGTGCTTGGTAGACCCATTAAAAAGATTTAATTTTTTTTTTTTTAAAAAAAAAAAGGTCCTACTGTAATCAAGCAATCCCTAGGTGCACTCTTCTTCTCTCCCCACAAAGTAAATAAATAAATGAAAACAAAAGAAAAAATAGGCTAGGAGGGTATCCTTTGAATATACGCTTTCTGTAATGAGACAGGCAAGAAATGTACAAAAAATTTAAATATTTTATAGGCACACTGTTGCCCACAGTTGACCAAACTACTAATCACGTGCATAACCTCTTTCCTTATCATTATTATGACTAACTAACATTGAAATTAGGGAAAAGGGTAAAAAATACCCCTCTATTTTAGAAAAAAAGTTTAAAATATCATTCGAACTTATTTTGGATAAAAAATATCCCTCACATCTTTAAAGTTTTCAAATATACCCCTATTTTAACGAAAATTATCCCCCCAAAATAACTCGAAATCATTTTTTAAGCCCACTCCATCATTTAAACCCACTCAACTAAATAATAACCCATAAGATCCCCTTATTCCCCCAATACGTAGGTTTGAAGTTTGGGGGAATAAGGGAATCTTATGGGTTATTATTTAATTAGGTTGGGTTTAAAAAATAACTTCGGGTTATTTTGGTGATAATTTTCATCATGACAGAGGTATATTTGAAAACTTTAAGGATGAGAGGGGTATTTTTAATTCAAAATAAGTTTTGAGGATATTTTTAGTCCTTTTTCCAGAGTAGAGTGGTATTTTTTATCCTTTTCCCTTGAAATTAATTTTATTCCTCAATTTTTTGCTCCTTTCCATTCGTCCATGACTAAATAAGTAGTATAGTTCAAATTCTCAAGTTTTGTCCATTATCAAAATTTATTGTTTTTAGAATATGCTTTGGAGAAAGAGGAAATGAGGATAAAGGAAAAGAAAGATAAATTCCGGAAACTACATTCAAATAGTTCTTATTAACTTTTTGGATGAGAAATGTAATGACTTGACAATAAAGCAGGAATCCAATTAGACTCTAAATTTTCTCTTGACTTATTGAAGCAATAAGTGGCTAAAAAGAAAATTTCTTTTTCCTCTATATTATTCTAATCTAAATAATGGGAAGAAGAATGTGGAAATTTCTTCTTTTGTCTCTAATTTCCAGGATTCACACTTTTCTCACTGCTTTTCCTCTCATTTCATATTTGAAGTTTAATAAAAAGATGATTTTTCTTTTCCAATTGTTTCTGAAGATGATATTATCTTGCGGACATTATGCATATAATGTACGTTTTTTTTACATGAGATTTTTATTAAAAAAAATCATTTTCTTCAATTTAAACTATAAATGACATTTCCTCAAAAAAATTTAGATCTTTTCCCGGATTAATATAATGAAACCGTCTTCAAATTTACCGTAATTAATTAAATCCGTGTAGAAAAATTACTTTTCCGTGAGAAGTTTCAAGTAAAACATTTTCCCCCAAAACATTTTCCCCCCTTTTTGTGGGTTTCCCCCGTAGTATTCTTTACTTCATGGCAATCGTTGTTAATTACTAACTTCTAATATTGATTATAGAATTGTTTCTTGATGGCTGATGCATTTGACATATCAATTCTGATCGACTGAGATAATGAAAAAAGGTTTAAATTGGATTAACTCCATTAATAACCCTTTCAAACGACTCTTACCTGGGAACAAGTTGAAAGTGCAATCAATTTCATCAATTCTGTAATTTTGGTTACAATAAATCTTCCATTAACTACCTTATTTCTTACTCTTTCCTTCTCAAACTATTTGTCATGTTTCTCTCTTACGAGTTTCTTAAAAAAATGTTAATTAGGAGGGATTTTAACTATGTTAACTTTATTTATGTTAATCTCTCCATAATTTATATGTTTGTAGTCTTTAAAAATAATAAACCAAGGATAAAATAGGAACAGAACAATAAATTTTGTCCGTAACTTTTAAAATCCCAAATAATTTAAGAAAATGACTTTTTAGAAAGCACAAAAAATAATTTGAGACGGAGTATAAGCCAAATATAAATACAAAGTGGTGGCAATTCTTGGGATTCCATTTTGGAGAGTGGACAACCCATTATAACCGCAACAGCTCTCCTTCCTCACCACAATTATCACCAAATTGCAAAAATCTGCAAAAACTAGAAAAAACTCTTTATCACTGAAAAACCCATCAAAAACCTTTCTTTTTTCTTCTGGATTTGCCATTATTTATATGCAAAAAAACACACATAAAAAGTTTGTTGAGTGTACAGAAGAAGAAAAATCAGAACTTTATGGGTTATCTATCATGTAAAGCTGAATCTTCCATATCAATTTCCAATTCTCAGAGTTGTAAAACCACTCCCAAGAAAACCCATAATCAAGAAAAGGAAAAACCCATCAAAATTCAAGAGTTTAACTACAAAGATCTTGAATTAGCCACTAATGGTTTCTCTGAACAAAAGCTTCTTGGTAGAGGTAGCCATGGACTTGTTTATAAAGGTATACTTCGTAATGGTCGTCTTGTAGCTGTTAAAAGGTCTTCTAGAAATGTTGTTTCAAGAATCACCACTTCATCTGATAATTGTAATGAGGTAGAGAATGAAATTGATATTCTTTCCAAATTACAAAGCCCAAGATTGGTTAATCTTGTTGGTTTTTCTAATGATTCTCATGACACTCTTTTGGTTGTTGAGTTTATGTCTAATGGTACGCTTTATGATGTCCTTCACTCCAATTCTCGTCCGCTTAGTTGGGGTAGAAGGATAAAAATGGCTTTACAAACTGCTAAAGCTGTTGATATTTTACATTCTTTGACTCCTCCTGTTATTCATCGTGATATTAAGTCTGCTAATGTGTTGATAGACAGGAATTTCAATGCTCGTTTGGGTGATTTTGGGTTAGCATTAAGGTGTCATCTTGATGATTTTAGGTTGAGGTCTACTCCTCCTGCTGGTACTATGGGTTATCTTGATCCATGTTATGTGACTCCTGATAATTTGAGTACAAAAACTGATGTTTTTAGTTTTGGGATTTTGTTGTTGGAGATTATTAGTGGGAGGAAAGCTATTGATGTAGCGTATTCACCGCCGTCTATTGTGGATTGGGCGATTCCGTTGATTAAGAGAGGGAAGCTCTTGGCTGTATATGATCCGAGGATTCCGCCTCCCAAGGATCCTTGTGTAAGAAAGCAATTGGCGGTTGTGGCTGCGAAATGTGTGAGGTCATGTAGGGAGAGGAGGCCAACAATGAAGGAGGTGTCCGAATGTTTGAGTGGGTTGAGTAAGTTGGTACCTTTACATTCTTGGAATGGTTTTACCAATCCTTGTTTGATGGTTGAGACAGTAGGCCGACCTGTGGAGTCTAGAAAAGTTAGTAAACAAAGAGATTTGGATGGTGGAGATGCTGGACTTGCAACGCCAATGTGGAATTCGCCGAGGGTTTACTCTGACTTGGGTTTGCGCAGCAATTTGATGGATTTAATGGCTGGAAATGATGGGCTGTCTGAATTTCAGGGAGATGGCGGCGGGGTTGAACCTAAGCCAAAATCTATTAGTAGAGCTTTGAGCTGCAGATATGTAAGTGGCTCAGTTGTTGGTAGAAGAAACCATGAGACTTTAGTTCACAGCAATGGTAGAGGAGGTACATCCCGTTCGAGAAGAAACAGTTCAGTTGGTGAGCATTCAGATAGGGATTAAAGAGCTGATATGATTGTTAGTTCAAATCTCTTGAAGTCTGGATGCCAACTTGCCAATCTCAGTAGAGCATTGTAATAGTTGGAAAGTCATTCGGAATCTCTTTCTGATTTGATGAGCAAGTGAAGCTACTTCCTGGAAGCTGCTGTTGCTTTCAAATCGTATGGAAGTAAGATATTGTAGGGTTGTCGAATTCTTTATGCTCTTATTTTAGAGCATTAGTAAATTCGATTTGATTAGTCATGTATGTTGCTCAAAAGCACACCTGTTGTACTTTTCACAAATTGTTCATCCTTTCTTCTGTATTTCAATTGTTGATAGTATATGAATAGTGACAAATGATTAGCTTCCATATGTTACTGGCTTATACCAAAACTCATTGACGGCATGCTTATATTTACTTGTCTGCATAAAAAGCATAAATATCCTAATTCCTCATTGGAACTCCATGAGAGGGAAGATGAACCTTTAATGCTGTTACATAATGCATTTTTCTCATTAACCGCAAGGGGAATGAACCAGCATCTAGGAACAGGTCACTGGCCCTCGCAAGGTACATAAAATTTTCATATGTTCATCAGACATGCAGTTTGATTTGTTATCTTTCTGCTCTAATCGTATTACTCTATTAATATTGAGTTCTTGTGTTCTGATCTTTCAGTGGAAAGTTGTCAAAATGTTCTTTTTCTGAGCATCTTAGATACCTTGTTGCGGATATACGTATGGTCCTTGAATGTGTTTATGCTTTGCAACATTTCTGTATACATTTTTTTAAGGTTGGTTGTGGTGGTGAGATTCTCTCGATATCTGTCTTCTACAATTGTAAAACTTGAAGTTGCTGTAAAGGAGTTAAGATCTGGCACTGCTAAAAAAGCTAAAACTTGTTGAGTTTTTGGTTGATCGAGTTGATTTGGATAACGATCTGGCAGTGTTTCCTCTTCTACCCTTTTTGTTGGGGAATTGATCAAGCATTACTTCACATCCTCTTAGTTCAAAGTTATTCCTTGGTGATTGAAGGTCTTGCAGGACGTTGGACATGTCCATTTTCTGATTTTGAATATAACTTGTTACATCTGTTCTAACAGATGCACTTATTCGGGAATGTCTTATTCCCTAACAGAACTGTATAAACTCAATTTTTCTGAAATGCGACCCTCTGAGTGTATATGTTACATATCTTGCAAAGGTAGATTTACAACTCGTAGAAAAGTAGCTGAACAAGATCTTGTACTGTGATGTTGGTCAAGAGAAATTATGAGATTTACATATTGTAGAAAAGTAGCTGAACAGATCTTGTATTGTGATGTTGATCAAGAAAAAATATGATTATTTTACTGTGAAGAAAGTAGATATATCGGATTAACATGTTTTTCTTCTGAAATCTTATCTTTGTTCAGGTAAATATACTAATTCTCAAAGTCAAGTTGTTTATTGAGATTTCTACATTATTTGAGCTTAACATTAGCGCTTATTGGCTGTTTTTCGGTCATGTCTTGGAGTTTCAAATTTCACAGATAAAACTCCATGACCGTGGCTATTTTTCAATTACACGGGCTGAGAAATGGCTATTTGTGAATTTTATCCTGTACATCCAAGAGAAGTTGTTGTGTTGATTATTTGGCTAATCAAATTGCATGTTCTGATCTCAATTAATGATGCATTTCACCAAAACAGATTTATTGATGTATTAAATATTACTATTACTATTATATACATGTGCATTTGTCATAACCAGTATTATACTTGTCATACACTCATACTCAAATCTTCGCTGGCCTTTCCATATATAGCCATGATACATATGTCCATTTTTTTTTATATAACAAACGTCTTAATCAACTTAGATACTGCATTTATTAATTTATACATGTCCATCCTGGTATGTCTGGGATTTTAAATTTTACTTCCCGTTCACGCCATATGACATAATAACGTTGAATGTAGAGGGAATTGTACATGGGATAATGATGGAAAACGGGTGATAGCTTTTAGGCTCCGTTTGGACATGGTTTGAAATTATGTTTGGACATGCAATTTGGATATTTTAAGGAGTATTTTCTAACTATAGGCCTAAAAGCCGCGAGTTGTGAAAGCTATCAAAACATTCTCAATTCTTATACAATCTTATCAATGAGCAAGTCATAGTTCATAACAAAATCAATACGTTAATTCATAACAACCGGCTCAAAATTAATACTAGAAGACCTTTCTAAAAATACATCATCAATTGGACGGTTGGTGGACATAAATAAAATTGGTAGACATATATAAATTAAAAGGTTGGTAGACATAAATAAAATTTGCTGGAAGTTAATGAGATTGGTAAATGATTGATGGGGGTAATTGTCAAAAATATCTACCAACTTATGGGTCTTTTTTTTACAAAATATAAACATATGGGTTAAATTTTACATTTAAAAAAGTTGAAACTATGGTTTCAAACCATGAGTAAAAACGCATGTCCAAACGCTGGTTTGAAACCATGGTTTCAAAAATCATGGCCAAACGCCTACTTAAAGAGCCTTTAGTCTTTTCATATATTTATAACCCATTAAAATTAGTACCCTTATTTAAAAAATCTCATTCTTAGTTTTTCTTTATATAAAGCAACATCCGACATGAACAATAAGGATTGATATAAAGTCAGTTTGAGTTAGCTAGTTAGCTGATTAAAAGTATTTGTAATTGATAAACATCAAAGGGTTGAAAACCACTTTTAAGTGTTCAAACTAATTTTATAAACAAGCAATTATGTGTTTGAATAAAAATGTCGAAATTGATAATAAACAATTAGTGTGTTTAGAGAAAAAGTGTTGATACTTTAAAATTACTGAAATATTCTTAAAGATATTTATAGAAAATATAATCTAATTTTTTTTTTTTTTTTACATAAAATAGTCGAATGCCGAAAATAGAATAGAAAAATAATTAAAATAATATTTTAGAAAGAGTATTTCAGACAAACGGTATTAGGGATAAAATGGTAAAAGTTTGGTCAAACTAAAAATGCTTATGAACCGTAACATTATAAGTTAGGAATGATCAACTTATAATGTTGGCTTATAAGCACTTTTAATATTACCAAACACAAACACTACTCAAAAAATACTTAGAGCCCGTTTGACTTAGCTGATTTTAAATAGCCGATCAGCATTAAGTGTTGATAAGTACTTTTAAATGCTGAAACTGATTTAATAAATAAGCAGTTACGTGTTTGGATAAAACTACTGAAACTAGTAAGAAACAACTAAAATGTTTCCTAAAAATGAGATGATAAGCATATTTTCTGTTAAAATGACTATAATGTCCTTAAAGTTATTACATATAAGAATGCAACTTTTACAAAATCTTATATTATTTCAAATACGACATAATTTATGTCTCACTTTATTTTTAATACAAAATTGATTAGATAAAATTATTTTTATATAAAAATTATCTTATAATAAGCTAAAATATAATCATAAGTATATGTAACATTTAACACGACACACATGCAAGTTCACGACAAAAACATATCTTATTAATCACTGTTGCAAATTATATACTAATAATAAAAAGAATACATGCACAAGCATAAGTAAAAAATACATAGATGACATTAATATATCAAGAAGGAACAAGATAAGGGGTTCAAGAGAGATTGCAAAATGCTCCAGGATGCATCTATGCAAAAGAAGAAATAAATTTATTTCCCCAAATAATGCTAACGAGAATGTATAGAATTGTTGTTAACATTAAAGGTGTCGAGAAAATTTTAAGTTTGGAGAATTTACAAAACAAATGCTAACGGGTTAGGGATTTTGATTTAAGAAAAGGTATTTAAGGAATTGCATAAGAATATTAGGGATAAAATTGTAAAAAGGTTGGTCAAACTAAAAGTGCTTATAAGCTGTAAAATAATATGTTAGGGATGGCCAACTTATGGCTTATAGCTTATGGTGACTTATAAGCACTTTTGATGTTTACCAAACGCATAAATAAATTAAAAAGTGTTTATAAGCTGATTGGACCAGCTTATAAGCTTAGTCAAACACCCTCTTACCCTTTGATTAACTTATAAATTAAACACCTTAATAGTTGTTTCTGACTTGCTTAAAATTAAGAGATAGTTCTTGTTATTATTGGGTTATATCTAAAGATTGCGGAGTTGGGATAACTCATAGAATCAGGGGGTTACCACTTTTGTCTCTTCTTCTTCTTCTTCTTATTTTTCCTTTTACTTCTAGGATCATCTGGAGAATATTTTTTGGAAGGAAGATAGAAGAGAAAAATTGAAACTTTACAGCCATTAATTAAACTGCAATTGCTTAATTCTCACTCTATTCAGGGAAGAAGTCCAAATATGCCTTGAATTGTGAAATGGTTCAAATTTGTCGTTCAATAGTAGTTGACGTTAAACATATCCTTGACAACAATATTGGTCTAAATATGTGACATAATCTTTCCGGCACATAAGCATTTTCACAAGAGAAAATGAATAAAAAAATTCCTGAACTATATGAAATGGTCCAAATTTTTTCATGAAATTTGTGAGATTATACAGGTTTCATTTTTCTCGATCATTATTCATCATCACTCTAAATCGATTACCACCATAACAATTGATTCTCTCCACTCAAAAATTCTGCTTGAAGATCATCACTACCCCACCGCCACTTTCACCCCAATGACACTCACAATAAGAACACATTTAAAATTCACACAAAAATCATTATATTCAAATGATCTTTCTCACACTTTTGTCTTTACCAGTTTTGCCAGTGACCATTTTACCTTGATCGTAAGACTACCTTAACCATTATAACTCCATCTTGACCGTCACAGTATTGTTGCAAATGATTTAAAATCTAAAGTAGTATCAATGTTCAAATCGGTGGAAATTTAACTTGGTGGTGCACTTGTTCATTATTTGAGTTCCATTTGAGATGATTTGAGGCGCCCTCTTAATCGAAATTTAGGGGAAAATATGGACCATCTTGTATAGTTCAATGGCAAAGTGACCATTTTTCCTTGTGAAATTGTCCATTTGTTGGAAAGCTTCCCCCGTTAGTAAATAAGGACATATTTTGGCCAATGCAATAACAACCGGGTTATATTTTGACTCTAATAATTAATGGATAATGTAAAATTTGATAATTTTGCAAGGTTCAATAGCATATTGGACCTTTTCCCTTCCATCTATATTCTGATTTGCAGAATTTCAGTTGTCTTAATGGGTACAAACAGATGAATCTAAACAGTGTACTATTTTGCTGAACTCAAAAAACAATGTCTTTTTGTTCGGACTGGTGGATGTCCTGAAACCATTGTCGTAAGACGGAAATATATATACCTTTTTTCTAATTTTTTACATAGTATTTAGGAATCTCCACATTATTTATACATTAATCCATTAGTACGTGCTTTTAAGTGCACACTTTCTTCTCCTATTTTCTTTTTTTAATCTTTTTTCACAAACAATATACATGGTGTGGTGTTCGAAGTGGCTGCAGAAATGGGGAAAATTTTCCTTTCTAGCCTAATTGAAGGAAAATATAACAATCTAAGAATATACATTTCTCCCATGATCCATATATTTGTTTCACTAATGGAATAGAGCAATCACATGTTTATGAAACAGAACTACACCGAAATAGCCACAGTCTATGATTGTACCTTAGTTACAGAAATTCGTTCTTGCTTTCGAGGAAGAATCTCCAATAAAATCTTCAGAGGAACTTTGTAAAATTAGAAGGAAAAAGAGAAGTTTTGTCTGTGTTTTTAGGATAAAAATAATGCAGGAGTTGCTCTCCTCTTATTTAACAGACACATGACACTTGTTCAGGAGGAGAGGAGGAGTCGTAACAGTTGTGTCTTTTCATCCTTTTAATATAAATTAAATATATAATTATGTCTTATTTATTATTTATATGGATCTGAGTTGACCCACATTGGTGACCTGAATCTAATTCCTTCACTAATGAAAACAGACTACTGATTGCTGTCCTAATTTTCTGCTATTAGGCATTCTTGAGAGAAACATACTCGTTATAAAAGTATCCCTGTCAATTTGCACTAGTATGGTAAATCGACTCATTATTAGGTATTTTACAATGGATATGTTCTTTATCTCTAAGTACTGTAGATTTAAAAATAATGTTAAAACACTAAAATTTAAAGTCACTTCGTTGCAGAAGTATTAGAAAAATAATAATTATCAACTGTAAAAATTTTAGAGGAATTGTGGGAGTGTGACTAGTCATTTTGATATACTATGTGTGTAACAAACAAGTGGATACCACGAGAAAGGCAACTGTAAAAACACAGACAAAAAGCTGTATCCAATTACCATTATCATAGCAGCCAAATTCCTTTTGTAGTAAGAGACAAATTGGAGCTACAGTTTTCAAGATTCAAAGACGAGTAGGAAGAAGTTGAACTTGACACTCCAAAATGTTTGGGCTTTTAGCTCGTGTCTCCTTGCAAGAAAATTATGTTCCTTTGCCTGCCTTTATGGCTTTCCATTTTACATGTGCTTCTCTCTTTTGAAATGTTAACTGGCCATTCTATTGACCATAGTATATTCTGATGAAAAATAGCAGATCTGAACGTGTCACTTGATATTCTTATTGTTCAACCTATCTAAAGTGAACATGACAATGATAATACGAAAAGAAAAGAAGATAGATCTGGTTAGGACTGCTGAGAATTACTTGGATATAGGACAAAATATATATTAATGGATGAAGAGAAGAGATCCTCTTTTGTCTAGGTAATAGGGATACTACATACTATTAGAATATTAAGGTTTAGTGCACTAACTGACCTTTCATAACATACAGATACAAAAGGAGGCAAAATTAGATAACATTTAAAAGAATAAACTTAGGTACATTCAGCTTGCTTCCATATTTGGCTAGTCCATCAGCTACTTGGTTGGCTTCACTATACATAGGGTGTTGTAGCAATATTAATCCCCACCTTAGTCAAGGATAACCTGCAGTAGTCAAGGATAACCTGCAGTCATCACCGAGATTTAGCATAACATTCATTTCCATTAATTAGCATGTGGACTACTTTTCTTGAGCCTTCCACGATGCATATAAATTAAACGACAATGCTACCACAACCCCAATCAGGAGCAATGTAATATCTGCAAATGTGTTAGTTGTGAAGGGAATATTTTTGGTGAATCCAACTATCCAATTCCCCACTATTATTTCTAGTTACATCTCATACTCCCTCATTGACAAACTTTGCTTTAGCAGCAGCATCAACATTGAGTTTATAGAAGTGTTAGTAAGAGGAGGGTTCCATTTGACATCTTCAATAGTTTGATGGAGGATTTTGTTGTGACATGTTAGGGTTCTATCCTCAGTTACTCTTGTAACAACATTGTGGATAGCAAGCACTTCTTACTTATCGTTAAATAGATTGTTGTTTCTATTAGCCATAGTGCCAAAAACAGAAAGGAATAACTCTTGCTGTTTCAAGTTATGCACAATATTTTCGTTCGTACATTCATTTTTAATCTTGGAAAAAAGGGTTGTGCATGTTGGCGTGTTGTTGAACTCCCAGATTAGTCCAATGTTTTTGCATACTTCCATTTAAGGAAGATATGGTCAACATTTTCTACCTCATTGCAGCCCAGTAGCATAAATTATTATGTCTGATCCTTCGTTTATGAAGGAAGTCAGCTGTTGGAATTCTGTCATGCACAACTAGCCAAAGGAAGTACATTATTTGTTCAAAGTGTTTAACTTCAGAGCCACTAACAGTTAAGTGTGTGATCTTTTCCAAGTTGTGATAGTAAAAGATGGTAGGTTGATGTAGTACTGAACAATCCACTTCCATTTAGTTTCCCTACGAAGAAATCTTCCTAGTGGTTGGAATTTCTAATTTATGTGTTGTCCAATCTATAGATGATGTGTTCAGGAAGATCAACAGAAAGATTAGCATGGAAAGTTTGTTTATCATGTGAGTAGTCTGAGATGGTTAAAGTGTTCCTAATTGAAGTTACGACGCCCATTAATCATGTTAATGGCGACGAATTTTGGATCCAAGAGTCATTTCAAAACATTTATTTTTCTCCATCTCCTACTATCCAGAGAATACTTCAAGACAAAGATCCCAACCTGCACAAATGTTATTCCAAGTGTGGGAGGGTGCATGGGAGCTATTTGTATCTTTCTATTTCTTGTATTAGAATATTTTGCACCAAGAATTATACTTCATCTTAGGCCAGTTAATTTTTTTTTTTTTTTTTTTTTTTTGATGAAGTAAGTGATTTCATAAAAAGGCTTCAAGAAGACGCAGTAGCTACATGATTTGTCATTGGAGCTAACAAAAGAATCTGAATTCTATACAAAAAAAAAAAAAAAAAAAGACTATGCCAGAGCTCGGGAACTAATGAAATCCAGAATTTGATCGTAAACTACAATCAAATCTCTCTATAATTGTCATTCGTTATAACAGCATTTCACTATATCGGCCTGATTTTCTCTGAAACCGATTTTTCATGTTATATTTTACTTTTCTATAACAGCATTTGACCTATAACAGCAATGGCATTATAGCGGTACACTCTTTGCAAAATTACCTCTCTATAACAGCCATACTCAAATATTGTGTAATAATATTTTGTAAAAAATATATTATGTATCAAAAAAAAAAGCTATTATTAAGAGTCAATTGTTACTGGTGTGAGATAGAAGAGTCAACTGTTAACCTCTTAGACAGCCTTCAAGGAAAAGCTATTGAATTCCCTTTTGTAAAAAGTTTGGACAATATTCTTCGTAATTCAAGCGTTATATTATCACTACGAGAATGATATTTACGAAACAACATACAATTGTAGAATTCTTATATCAAACTTGAAATATTTCTTTATCGGTATGGTACAGCTAGTTATGGATTTATTAGTCTTTTTAATTTTTAATTAATGAGATTTAAAATTAACAAGCACTTGTTTTCGTTTATATGTAACATAAAAAGCACAGAGAAATAATTATTTGCATACTTTTGTTTATAACAGCTAAATGAGATCTAAACATCAAATGTCAGTATACATACATAACAGCACCTCACTATAGCAGCCATGAAATTTTCGGACAAACGCTGCTATTATAGAGAGGTTTGACTTACCAAGTACAAACTGAACCAGCAAAATAAACTAGCAATACATTGGGAGCTTCGTATGACTTCTACAACAAAAACCATTGTTGATCATATAGCAAACGGAAGGAGTCTCGAGGGAAACAGATGAATGATCTCTGGCGCAATTGCTAAGCACAAAACAACTACTTACATGTGCTCACTAAAACAGCAATTTTAGCTCCAAAATCATTTAATTAGTAGAAATTCTGGGTAAAAGATACAAGGAGCCATTCGATTTGGACTTATGATACATCTGGATTATCATAAATGGGATACTCAAGGGGAACATAGTATGATCAATAGTAACAAAAGTTACTGTAATCATGGTAGGATTAGAAAAGGATAAAGTAGCTAATACATTATGTGGAATGATGTACTAATAACACCAAACCCCCGATGGTAGGGGTTACTCCCACAATATTCACAGTTGATGCATAAACGACACAGATAGATAGCATTATGGTATTCAATCAGGAACCTTAATCTGTTTAACATTTATCTATATGAACCTTTTAACTGAGAACCAAATCGACCGACTCAGTAAAGCTTTTGAATAAGAAACCAAACTGATGCTGCTATCTGTATGTTCAGACTGTCAATCAATCTACTAGCTCAACCCAAACTAGTCGGTGTTGGCTATATGGATCCTTTATATTCATTCCACACTATTGGGCATATCATTTCAATACTCAATAATTCCAACCTTCTTTGAAATGCTTTTCCTTGAGCGGAGGGTCTATTGGAAACAGCCTCTCTATGTCTCAAGGTAGGGGTAAGGTCTGCATACACTCTATCCTCCCCAGACCCCACTTGTGAGATTACACTGGTATGTTGTTGTTTTTGTTATTAAGAATTCTCTCAAAGCTATCCAGAACGAATGCAAGGGCTCCCTCAAACTAGAGGTTCTTTAACTCCCACACTTATTTTATACTAACATACAAATCTTTAACGAAACATAAAAAATCCCCTGGCAAAAAAATAACTAATGTAAGTTTAACAACAATTATTCTACCGGTGCTCGCGAAGTATAGTCGGTTCTAAGTCACGATCAATAAAGAGGGTTGCGGAATGTTGGTCCAATATGAAGTTCAAACACTTAAGGACAATCTTTTACAAATGAAAAGCAAGAACAGTGTTTTTGCTATACTTCTCCCCTTCATTTTGGTTTGACCGTCTATCTACTTTAGCTTGTCGAATAAAATAACCTCCTCCTTAAAATGCAAAACTACCTTCAAGAAAAGTCAAACTTAACATACAAAAATACTGGAGTACTTTATATTAATTTTAAATTCGATTTAACATCTTTTTTTTTTTTTTTTTAAATAATGGTAACATCAAATTTGATTTAACATCTTATCCTCAATTAATATTATAAGAAGCATTTCAATAAAGGGCATCCGTGTTCAGGTAACGTGGCCACACCCCAAGGGGTGTAATGTAGGTAGCCTACCCTGAAGCAGGCATCGATGAACGATTTCACGACTCAAACCACGACCTATAGGTATAGGTCACAATAGAGACAACTTTACTATTGCTCTAGGGCTCCCCTTCAATACATGAATAATAAAGTCAATCATATTCAATATCTTTCTCTTTATCTCTGTGAACCTCAAGTCATGTTGAACAAAATGAGAAGTAATGCATAATATTCTGATTGTTTCAGTGTAACCAGAAAACGCAATTGATCTAAAATGCATTAATTACCTGGGATAGCTTGGATATATGGGCCATTAATCTTGATGAATGGAACATGTTTTATTTTGTGCCAATCTTCTCCGACATCCTTTCTGCATCTTAATCCCAAGTTTGGACAGCCCCATATAGATAGAAACTGAAGCTTGGTTAGCTTTTTCACCGATTCTGGTAAAGAACTTAGATTACCACAGTACCACAGCTCCAAATCTCTAAGGGAAATGAGGTCTCCTAGCCATTCTGGAAGCATATACATCTCAGGACAGCTCCATATATGCAGAGTTTGGAGAGATGTAAGGTGTTGCATAGTCATCGGCAAGATTGTCAAGTTTTCACATTCAGAGAGTGATGCATATTGAAGCAACTGTAAACTTTGTAACCCTTTTTCCAGGTTAATGTTAGGGCAACCATGAATGGACAAGGACTTCAACGTCCCAAACCCAGAGGAATCGAGCACAGAACTGAGATTGTTACAGTTACTGATGCTTAATGACTCGAGACAAGGAAGAACTTTCAGCTCACTCGAAAGACTCTGAATCTCTGGACAATCTCTAATTTCTACAGACGACAGATTTATATTGTTTTTCAGCAGCCCTTCAGGTAAGTGTAGAAGTCCCAATCCACTGATCATAAGATGAGTGAGGGAGGTAACCTTGGCTGCTGTCACTGCTAGTAATGCACTGCTACAATCGGACAATTCTAATGAGTCGAGACAGGGAAGATCTGGCAAGTTATTCAAATAGGGACATGCCTCGCACATAAATTTCTTTAGGCAAGGAAGAATACTATGATCTTCATTAACTGACCATCCCAATAGATTGGGCATATTCCTGACGGTCAGTTGCTTCAGTGATGCAAAATTGGTAGCCCAATCCTTTTCACCAGAACTATCGCAGAAATACATTGCAGAATCCATCCCATCAACAGTTAGAACCTCAAGAAAAGGCAGCTTCCCTAGTTGAGGCAGCTCCACACACCTGTGACATTTGAGAAGCCAGAGTTCCACAATGTGTACCAAGTATGTAGTCATCAACCAACTGGGGAAATTTGCACCAATATACCCCTCTATGTGTAACTTCCTCAAATCAGAATTGGGTTGAAGGCTCTCAACAACTCGCTCAACATTTTCTCTTGTTTCCATTTCTTCAACTTGCTCCCATATTAATTTTAGAGATCGGATGTGCCTCTTCCCTTTCAAGTTCGCATTTTTGGCATATATCTCATTGGACAAATTCTCGAGGTTCTTGATCATTAATTCACCATGAAGATCAAGTCTCTGCAACTCTGAGACGTCACTAGCAGCAGCATTGTTAACAATGTAAACTGGCAACGTTTGAAGGGATCTCATTTGTCCAATGCCACGAGGTAACATGGTTAAGGATGTGCATCCGTATATATCCAGATGCCTAAGGTTCACCAACTTTCTAGTTTCTGCTGGAAGTTCTATCAGATGGTTGCAATGCTTAAGTATTAAAGCTTCAAGATTAAGGAGGCAACAGATAGACTTGGGCAATGTTTTCAGCAGAGTATCTGAAAGATTGAGGTACCTTAGATGTAATAAAGTACCGATTGAATTAGACAACTTCTTTATGCGACTACCGCTGCAATCTAAAGCCCGAATAGATTTAAAACTCAAAAAGAAACTCTTGGAAAGTTTTGTGACATTTCTCTGCCCATCCAAAAGAAGAAACGATCGCAGCTTTTGAGCACTCTTTAACATGCCAGGTTCTTTGGGTACCATCTCATTGCCAAACATTGATAAGTGGCGAGTGGCCACAGGAATGATAACTTCCTTGCCAAATTCTATTGTTAAGCAATCAACACCACCTACAGATTTGGCAAGATCATGAACAAGATCATGCATGTCACACTCGACTATATTCCCATCAAAATCTCTTCTCACATTTTGGAAGAAGGAGCGCCACAACAACTCATTGAAATAACCATTCCCAAGTTCTTCTGGTGGCATGCTTTCAGAGGACGGAACAAATCCTTCCGCCATCCATAGGCATATCAATGTGTTTTTATTTATCCGATAGCCCTTAGGAAATATGGAACAATATGCAAAACATTGTTTCAGATGTGTTGGCAAGTCCTCATAACTTAATCTTAGGGCAGAAAGAATTCCAGCTCCATCGTCATGTCCCATAAGATCCCACATTGCACAATCTCGGATGAAGCACCACTCAGATTTCTGATTCTTCAAGCACATTAAACTTCCAAGGGCCTTTGCCGCTAAAGGAACTCCCTTACATTTCTTTGCAATTTCTTTCCCAACCTCTTCAAGAGCTAATAGTTCTTCTTGCCTATTCTTATATGCAAGTTCCCGAAACAAGGACCAGCAATCACCATCTGAAAGGCCTTCCAAATGATATGGATTTGTTGTACCCATCAGTAGCGCAACCTTTTCATTGCGAGTAGTTACTAAGAGCTTACTCCCATCCAAACCATTGTGAACTAAGTTCTTTAATCTCTCGTATTTCTCATGATCATCATCCCATACATCATCTAGGATAAGCAAGCACTTCTTGCCCAACATCAACTGCTGGACACGCCGCTGGATCGCATCCATCTCTACAAGGTTACAACTACTACCAGTGCCAGATTCTATGATTGCTTTAAGAAGTCTTTTAACATCAAATCCTTCTGAGACACAAACCCATATTCTTGTATCAAAACTATTCTCTACAACGGCATCATTGTAAACCAATTTCGCAACTGTTGTCTTCCCAATTCCTCCAATTCCAACAATGCTCACAACTGATACAGCAGATTCTATAAGTAGCTTGATTATGTTTTCTTTATCCTTATTTCTCCCTAAAATCTTTGATTCTATTACATAAGAGTCTGATTGTGGTCTTTCACAAGACAAGCTTTTTTGACAAACAACATCTCTGAAATGGAATTTGGCTCTCTCATTTGCTACCAAGTCTAACTTCTCTCCAACTTCTTTCAGCTTCAACTTCATACGATAACCGAGAAAAAGTAATGTACCATCCAGATAAAGAGAACTGACAGCATAGAAAACACAATAACGGGTTTCCTGGTCATCAAGAATTACCTTATGACGAAGCAATTCAGTCATGTATTCATCCAACAAATCATCTGCTTCATAAACTATGTCTTTGAGCTTCACCAGCCAGTTCTTCAAAGCTTTTTCTTTCATTTGCCTATCCTCAGCATCTTGTAGGACAGCTTGAATTGTTGATAATGTGCTTTGCAGATTTAACATCTCCTTTTTTGTACTTGCTGACAGTCCATTTTTTTGGAAAATTTGGGAAGCTATCTTTTGGAAGAGGACTTCCATTAGAGCAGAAAGTACTGCTTCTGCCATGAATGGCATTCAAAATTATGAGAAAATCAACAAGTATGTTTGATCAAGGCTAGAGCAAATCAATTACCTTGATAGAAATGCCAGTTTTCTTGTAATCACGTTGTAGTGAAGACTATGAGTCAATCAAATAGGAAATCAACGCGTATATAATAACCAAAGAAGTCTCCGTGCTTGTTACGTCGAAATATCTTTGCTTTAATTCCAATTTCACTCGTATTTAAATCATTGAAAAATACATTTTAAAATATTACTTAATAAAAAACTGTTAAACCTTGTAATTTACCGCTTGTTTAGATAGTTATTACCTATTGTGTTGTGTTGTTAGTTTAAATACAATAGTTATTTTGATTGTTACTCAAAATTTTAGGCATAATACATAGATAAATATTTAAGGGAAAAAGGTCAAAAATACTCCTCTACTTTGGAAAAAAGGCTAAAAATATCCTCCGAACTTATTTTGGGTCAAAAATACCCCTCCCGTCCTTAAAGTTTTCAAATATACCCCTGCCTTGACGGAAATTATCCGTCAAAATAACCCGAAATCATTTTTTTAAACCCGCTCTATCATTTAAACCCGACCCAAATAAATAATAACCAATAAGATCCCCTTATTCTCCAATTCCCTCAAACTTCATACGTATGTATTGGGGGAATAAGGGGATTTTATGGGTTATTATTTAGTTGGGTCGGGTTTAAATGATGGAGCAGGGTTTAAAAAATAATTTCGGGTTATTTTGGCCGATAACTTACGTCAAGGCAGGGGTATATTTGAAAACTTTAAGAACAGAAAGGGTATTTTTGACCCAAAATAAGTTTGGAGGATATTTTTAGCCCTTTTTCCAAAGTAGAAGGATATTTTTGGCCCTTTTCCCAATATTTAATTTGGCTTCAACTGGCAACTAAACACTTCAACGTTGAGAATGCACATCTAGACACCTCAACTAGTCTCCGCTGTGTCTCGTGGACACCCGACGCTGAGAGGTGTTTAGATGAACATTTTGTAAGTTGACGTGCTCAACTGACAGAGTGGAGACGAGTTGAGATGTCTAGACAGTTTGTATAATTTCATTGTTATTTAACGATGGAAAGTCTCATTTTGTGTGACTACTGATTTGGTGTGATCGCGTCGTTATCTTATTAACGAAACCGGAGTTGGCTGCTAATGAATGGGGCGCCGGTTAAGCTAGGGTAGCTCAGGTTGCCGTCAAATATATGGGCGTCACCTTCCTTGGAGAAATAAAAATGTCACCTACGGTGATATGATTACTGTTTCTATTAATTATTCGTGTTGTCCAATGGCTCGAATTGGGAGTCTCTGACATGAGCTAAATAACCGCCGGCGTTAAAGTCCGGTGCTTTCATTGGAGAAAAATGTGTTAGCCTGACAAGTCACAATGTTGCTCCTAGATTAAAGTGCAAGAGTCCGGAACCAAAATGCCCCCAAAAAAATCATTTTGAACCAAAATACTCCAACAAAAAAAAAATGTTACAAAAGTACCTTTAGCGCAGTAATTTACTGCGCTAAAGCAGTTCACGGAGATGGAGCCGTTAATTGTTTTAGCGCAGTATTTTACTGCATTATAGAAGCAGTTAAAAAAAAAATCTATAACGCAGTAAAATACTGCGTCATAGAAACAGTACCAAAAAAAAAAAAATTGGCCAACTTTATTTTTTGCAACACTTAATGTTTTTTTCTATATTTTGACCAATGATTAGTTGTATGTCAAGACTCCGAAACGTCAATATTTTATATAGAACCTGATATTTTTTTTGTGTACAATAATATAGGCTCAATACATCAAGGATACGTAAACGTTCGGATCATCATTTTAGGGGTTGAAAAGGTGCCGAAAGTAAGTTTTGTTTGTAAACTTTAGGTTTAAGTGTTCTATATACATAGACGTCCATTTTTATTTGAAGACTTGTTGTCATTAGCTTAAAGTTTTTTATTTTTAGGGTTTAGATTTAAGTGTGTTATTTTTTAAAGCGTAACTTTATTTCGAATATACGCGATTTTTTGCGCTTGGATGTTCGATTTACGCGATTTTTTTTTTTTTGCAACATATTCGAAATAAAGTTATGCATTAAAAAATAACACACTTAAGGAACACTTAGTGTTTTTTTCCATAAAAAGATCGCAACATCTTATTTTAATAAATCTTTTCTTTGAAGCACTTAGTGTTTTTTTCATACTTTGACCAACGATTAGTCGTGTCACGTGTGTCAAGATTCCGAAACGTCAATATTTTATATAGAACCTGATATTTTTTTCTGCGTACTATAATGTAGGCTCAATACATCAAGGATACGTAAACGTTCGGATCGTCGTTTTAGGGGTTGAAAAGGTACCCGAAGTAAGTTTTGTTTAAGGTTTAAGTGTTTTATTTTTTAAGATTTTGATTTAAGCGTGTTATTTTTTAATCAAGACATAACTTTATTTTGAATATAAATATAATTCTGAAAAATATAGGAAGAAAAACTAGTTGTAAAGTGGTCAAACTTTAGATGGTCAGAACTTTGCGCTCGGACGTCCGTTTTACGCTCTCTTTTTTTTAAATTGCGTATTTTTTCGAGATCTATGAGGCAAATTGCCACAAGGAGGTTTGGCTAAGCCGACTTTTAAAAAAATACCTTTTATCCCATTCAATATCAATTTTTCCCCAAATTGGCGTGAAATTTTCAGTTTTATTTATTTATAAGATGATGATACGCAATAGATTTCAACGTAAAAATCCCGGGGTAATGTAGCTGTGAATGTCAATTTCACTTCTGCGGTTTCAATTTTTTAAAATAAAGCTGACTAATTTTCTCGACATATAAAGTTGACTAAAATAACCTTACAGTCAAACACTAAGTTTTTTCAAACAAAACTTACTTCGGGCACCTTTTCAACCCCTAAAATGACGATCCGAACGTATACGTATTCTTGAAGTATTGAGCCTACATTATTGTACGCAGAAAAAAATATCAGGTTCTATATAAAATATTGACGTTTTGGAGTCTTGACACAAGACTAATCGTTGGTCAAAGTATGAAAAAACACACTAAGTGTTGCAAAAAAAAAAAAGTTTGCCAATTTTTTTTTTTTAGTGCTCGCTATTTTACTGCGCTATACAAACAAAAAAAAAATCTTTTACTGCGCTGAAGCAATTAAAAATCTTTTGGCAATGGCTTTATTTTCAATAAATCTAAACCCTAAAAATAAAAAACCTTAAGCTAATGACAACAAGTCTTCAAACAAAAATGGACGTCTATGTATATAGAACACTTAAACCTAAAGTTTACAAATAAAATTTACTTCGGACACCTTTTCAACCCCTAAAATGACGATCCGAACGTTTACGTATCCTTGATGTATTGAGCCTACATTATTGTACGCAAAAAAAAAAAATCAGGTTCTATATAAAATATTGACGTTTCAGAGTCTTGACACACGACTAATCAGTGGTCAAAGTATGAAAAAAAACACTAAGTGTTGCAAAAAAAAAAGTTGGCCAATTTTTTTTTTTTGTATTGTTTCTATAACTCAGTATTTTACTACGTTATAGAATTTTTTTTTTTTTAACTGCTTCTATAACGCAGTAAAATACTGCGCTAAAGCAGTTAACGGCTCCGTCTCCATGAACTGCTTTAGCGCAGTAATAAAGGTACTTTTATAACATTTTTTTTTTTGTTGAGGTATTTTGGTTCAAAATGATTTTTTTAGGTGCATTTTGGTTCCGGACTCAAAGTGCAACTAGTTACATTCAACAGGAAATGAATTTTTGCTAACAAGCTCTTCTCACATGCTTTTAACTTGTAAAACCCTTCTTTTTTCTTTTTCTCTTTTTAAGAAAATTCAGTATTTCTAATTTCTATTATATATAAGTGTCAAAGGAGGACCAACATAGTATTAACAAA
Organism: Lycium ferocissimum; assembly: GCF_029784015.1. NCBI lineage: Eukaryota > Viridiplantae > Streptophyta > Magnoliopsida > Solanales > Solanaceae > Lycium > Lycium ferocissimum. The sequence continues at coordinate 7,203,079 of NC_081348.1, forward strand.
TTGTACATAGAGCATTCCATGTTGTATCCATATATATATATATATATATATATATATATATATATATATTTCTATCTATTATATATAAGTGTCAAAGGAGGACCAACATAGCATTAACAAATTGTACATAGAGCATTCCATGTTGTACCCATCTATTTCTATTATATTCTATTATATATTATATTATGAACCCGTTTGGATTGGCTTATAAGTTGCTGAAAACGACTTATATAAGTCGTTTTCACTTTTTTTGAGTGTTTGGTGGCGACTTAAAGCCATTTTTTGTGCTTAAAATAAGCCCAAAAAATAATTGAGCCCGTTTGGCTTAGCTTATAAGCCAAAAAAATAAGTCGGGCTACCCCAACTTTTTTTTTTTTTTTGGCTTATAGGTTGTTTTCAGCTTATAAGCTGCTTTTTTTAAGCCCATCCAAACAGGCTCTATATATAAGTGCCAAAGGAGGACCAACACAAAGATTAACAAATTATACATAGAGCATTCCATGTTGTACCCTATTTCACTGGTGAAGGATACGTTAGTTTGTACTATAAATTTTGCCAATTTCATTAATGATGAATGGACATGTGTTTGTACAAAAAGATTCAATTTTAATTCTCCGACACATTTATTTCCTCCGTGCACTTTTATTTATTCACTTTTGACTTTCACGTTCTTTAAGAATTAATAAATGAAGTACTCCCTCCGTCCCATATTACTTGGCTTTAAGAATTAATAAATGAAGTACTCCCTTCGTCCCATATTACTTGGCCACATTACTATACTTGACTTTTGATGTTCTTTAAAAATTAATAAATGAAGTACTCCCTTCGTCCCATATTACTTGGCCACATTACTAAAACATATATGTCTACTTTTCTATTCTATGTTTTTCTTATGTATAATAAACGCCCAAGGTGGACAAACACAAAGAACAATAAGTTGTGCAAAAAGTAACTGAATTCAGAAGTTGAACATTAATTCTACCTCTTGTGTATTTACTTTTTTAAGTCCCCGCAGGTCTGCAGTGTCTAAATTATCCTTTCATTTCCTTCATTTGGCATATACTCCCTCTGTCTCAATTTAAGTGCCTACGTTTGACTAGACACGGAGTTTAAAAAATAAATATAGACTTTCAAATCTCGTGGTTCTAAATTAAAAATGTGAATAATATAATAAAATATCCTTTGAAATCTTGTGATTATAAACTTGACATGTAGGACATTTGAATTGTCAACTTACTAAATATAAAAAGAGGCAGGCATAACCAAAATAAGACAATTTTTTTTTATTTCTTATATATATTATTTCTATTATATATAAGTGCCAAAGGAGGACCAACATAGCATTAACAAATTATACATAGAGCATTCCATGTTGTACCCATCTATTTGTATTATATTCTATTCTATATTATATATATTATATTATATATTTCTATTATATATAAACGCCAAAGAAGGACCAACATATCATTAACAAATTGTACATAGAGCATTCCATGTTGTACCCATCTATTTCTATTATATTCTATTCTATATTATATATATTATTTCTATTATATATAAGTGCCAAAGGAAACGCCTAAAGTGGACGAACACATCAACAACAAGTTGTACAAAAAGCAACTGAAATTGTACTCTAAGCAGGGACTAATATGTGTATATATTTTACTATCTTAGCCCTATCTCTCTCCAATAAATACTTTCTAATCAAAATTGACTATTTTCAAGGACATTTATTACTAAGGGTAAGATGGAAAAAATTTAATTAATTTTATCTTGGTTTTGTAAATGAACAAGTAACTCCGTCCCATATTACTTGGCCACATTACTAAACTGCTTTTTTATCCTACGTGGACATATGTCACAGTACTGAATATTTATTCTCTCCACATATATACACATATACACTTCAATTTTAATTATCCGACACATATTTATTTCCTCCGTGCACTTTTACTTGCTCACTTTTGACTTTTCACGTTCTTTAAGAATTAACAAATGAAGTATTCCCTTCGTCCCATATTACTTGGCCACATTACTAAAAATATATATGTCCAAATTACTTGTTCATTTACAAAACCAATATCAAATCAATTAAATCTTAGTTTTAATTTCTCTGTAACAATTCTTTTTATCTATAATTGTTAATATAAAAAACTATAATGTAACTAATTTACCCCTTATTAACATATTTTTTAATTAATTTAATAAAAACATTTTATTAGTTTTGCTTTTTAAAAATTCAATATATACAACAATGGTTCTTATGTTTGGATCTGAACAGTTAGTTAATTGAGATGGATATCAACACAATCGGTATACATATAAGCTATTAAAGAATTTAAAAGAAAAAATCTATAATCAAAATATTAATTTCCCCTCATATTCTTACTAATTTTCTTTTTCACATCGATGAACAACTTTCATTGTGTCCGACCCTTTCCATCTCAAACACTTAATTCCATCATTTTTTAATTATAACTAAAGTGATGGGACATAAAATACATTTTGTACATGTTGCTATATATAATAACAATTAGAATGTTTTTAAAAGTTATCTACAAAATACAAACCTTAAAGACTGGCGAATTAAAGTGAAGGAGTTTAAGAAATAAAGATAGACTTTTGAATCTTGTGGTTCTAAATTAAAAAAGTATATAATATAATAAAATGTCTTTGAATCTTGTGATTATAAACTTGACATGTAGGATATTTGAATTGTCAACTTACTAAATATAAAAGGATGCGGACATAACCAAAATAAGACAAATTTTAACAACAATTGAGAAATTAAGGGAAAAAATAAGAGCAAAAGAAACAAAATATCGAGACTCACTACGGACAATCACGATATCTTTGCAAAATATACAAACCATAAAAACTAACTAAAATGAAAAACCAAATTAATCATGTTGGGCCCGTGTTTCAATCTATATAATTTTTTACCCAAGTGCATTTGTATTGCTTGTTTATGTTGTTACCGGATATTTGGGAGATCTTATTTGGATATGATGAGGAGAGAGGGAACGAAAATTAACTATTAACCAAAATAGGTTAACTAAATAAATCTGGACCATTTATTTGTTGAAGGGACACGCATAAGAATTTTCAATAGTCAACAGGAGGAAATGGAGTGATCAACTACTGGAGGGAAGCCGGATCCGTTTCAAATGGCTTTGCGGTATTAATGCAGTTAATGTTGTGTTCTGAAGTTATATTGGAATCTAGTGTATTCTTCAAACTTGTAAATCATGTCTTTATCGTCCACTTGTTCACTTGATTCGATCTTCTATTTTGTTCTTGTTATTGTATTTGATCTAGTATCACTGGCGGAGGCAAGATTTTTAGCAAGGGGTTCGAAATATGAAGAAGTAAACATGCGAAAATTAAAGGATGATAAACGGGGCAGGTGGGCCGGAAAGAGAAAGAGTAACCTTAACCGGCTAATTTTAACTCGCCTTATCATATCCTGTTTAATATTTCGTCCTACTTTTCCCCTGCTCCATCGAGTCTTTTTAAAATTTCTTGCGCTTTTTTTTTTCATTTCACTTTCCAGATTTCTACTTCATTTTAAACTTTTTATTCTTTTTTTCTTTTGAATTAGTGCCCCTTTAGTTATATAATACCTTTAAAAATCATCAAGATTCTTGAAAAGAAATTGATATGATTTATGAATGATAGAGAAAGAGGAACGAAATAATAAGAATCTAAATGTAATCCTTAACTTTGGAGAAAAGGTAGAGAATAAATATAAGTGATTACTATTTACTACTTTGTTTAGATATGCTATATTTGTTATAAAATCTGCTGCTATTAAAATAATCAAACAAAATAAAGTTAGAATCCTAACATTGTTGAATCATATTGATTAAAACACTTAGAGCAATATGCTCCCACGCACATTCCCCAAGACTTTTCTCTGTCCTACCTAGGAGGGGGAACTCCCTTTTCCAATGACTCCGTGCCGGGGAACTCCTCTTTCTTTCCTTTATACTTAAGCTATTACCTTATGTGATAGTTTCTAATCTTTCTTTCTTCCTATTTTAACCTATTTCCTTTTCTTCACAAATATGGGGGATAGCAGGATCTATTTTAATGCTGGTTTTAAGTCGTTTGATGTTACCAGGTGGTCCTCCGGCAACTCAGTGTGGTACGAATGGGTAGAAAAGAGTCGTAAGATAATGAGGAGATCGACCATGAGTAACAATACCATGGAATGGATATGTTTCATTCTTAAAGAGGCTTCAAAAGATCAGAAAAGAGTGGTTAGAAGATGGAAAGTCACAGAACAGGAATCGGAGCATTTTTGCACCAGAAAATACAATGAGCCTGGGAGGTATATGAGCATTTTGTCCTTAAATGGTGGGGGAAGATCAGTCCTTATTATTCCTGAACCAGTCTTGAATGCAGGGTGGAATGAGATAGCATTTATGATTGACAACTTCATTAAATGCTAAAAAAAACCCAGCATTGAATGCTCTTCTGAGATTAACTAAGGCCAACTACCCTTATGCTAAGGCAGTCCAACATAGTAAATGGCAGTCCAAAAGTCTTCGCAAAGAAGTGGTGACTAGCAAGAAAGGAAATATTGTTATCTATAAAGATGCCGATGTCGAAGAGGATGGGCTTCTGAAGAGATGTCTAGTGGGGTGTTTCGGAGAAGAGACTATGGAAAGACCCACATTAGCCGATATAAGGAGATGGTCAACTGCTACATGGAAGAATGTTTTCGGGGTAAGTATCTATGAGATGTATGGAGAAACCTTTTTATTTGAATTCCCTACAAGATTCATGGCAGAGAAGACCATTCAAGGGCAATGGTTTTGGAAAAAACTCAGACTGCAACTAGAATGGTGGAACCCTACGGTGGGGTGTATTTTGAGCTCCATTGCGATAAAAAATTCTTGGATTAAAGCAGTCGGAATCCCTCTCCATTTGTGGTCGCAGAATTTTTTTCAAGAAATAGGGGAGTTATGCGGAGGCTAGATTGCAAGTGAAGAAGAATCAGAACTCAAAAATCATCTAAAATGGGCCCGAATTCTGGTAAAGAATGATGGTAGAAATCTGCCAAAGGAGGTGTCCATAACTCGTAATGGAATCATCTATGTAACAGCTCGTACTTTTAAACTAGGCTATGATTTGGGACTTAGAATATCAAACGGGAAGTGTTGGAATTTAATTTGCTGCATTTCAGCAAAATGCCATTGTCACGACCAGATATACGGACAGTATAATAATATATGTCCCATACTTCTAGTTCGTATAAGGCGAGTACAAATATCTCAGTATCTACCAAGTTTTTGAAATGCTTCGATACGGACCGTATAATGATATACGGTCAGTTCGTGAAACTCGTTTGGGGAGTCCCAGTTCCTGGAACTTTAATCATTTTTAAATACGGTCAGTTTATACGGACCATATAACTTTATACAGACCTTATAATTTCCCGACTCAGTTAAGTATAAATACCCCAGTTCAGCCTTTTTATTCTATTTTACTCCCAAGCCCCAGCACGAAGGTTTTCTTCTCCCATCAATCCAAAACAACAAGGTAAGCCTATTCCAATCATTCCAAGTCAATTCTAACATGTATTCATGTGATCTAATGGCAGTTCATCATTCCTAACCTAGGGTTTTCAAGAAAACTCATTTAAAGGATTCAAGACTAAAGCTTTAGGGATTCTTCTCCAAGTTCAGATTATTGATACAAGTTTTGGAGCATTACCAGGTATGTAGGGTTTCTATATACGTGTGGGAACATCTTTGTTCTTCCCCACGTCACGTTCTTATGTAAGAGTTCACTAGACTAGGGTTTTTAGCCAAGTTCATGATAACCCTAAATCCATGCACCATGATTTACCATGTTTGAAATATATATATCCGTTGTTATATTCCTAATCTTCCATTTTGGATATTGGGAATCCGTCCGTAATCCATGAAAACTCATATATCGCATTCCATGGGTTCCTACATGCAAGTCGTTAAATATTATGCTTACTTTCATGAATATCTTACATGTCTACACGTTTTCATGCAAATAAATTATATAATCTTTATCCATGATTAAATATATATGTATATATATATATATATATATATATATATATATATATATATATATATGTATATATATATATGTATCCGTTGTTATATTCCTAATCTTCCATTTTGGATATTGAGAAACCATTGTAATCCATGAAAACCCATAAATTGCATTCCATGGGTTCCTACATGCAAGTCATTAAATATTATGCTTACTTTCATGAATATCCTACATGTCTACAAGTTTTCATGCAAATAAATTATATAATCTTTATCCATGATTATGAAACATGATATCCATGTTATACTACAAGTCATGTTTTTACGAAATTCATCGGCTTCTCAATCAACTACATCCTGTTCATGTTTTTGGGAGTTGCACAGATTACCGAGAAGGTTTTATACCTGAAACTACGTATGCCAACGTAGGATAAGGATCGCTCCGCCCAGTAGGACGATTCCTTCATATATTCCCCATTGAGGGATATGGATCCATTCATGTCATGTTCATGTCTTGTACCCCGACAAGGTACAAGATGGCTTAGCTGATCGGGCAGAGATCAGACGCCACGTGTTAACGTGGTGGTTACATGTCGGTTATACTAATGCCCTCCCAAAGATATTTCTACTCATGTTATCTATATATATGTATTCATGTTCATGTTCATGACCAGGTTTAAGTTTCAGTTTCAGCTCTTATCATGTTATTTCATGTAGCTGCTTATTTTATTCAGTTGCTTTACAGACCAGTACATTCAATGTAATGACGTCCCCTTTTCTATTGCCCGGGAACCTGCATTTCATGATGCAGGTACGGATTTACAGGACGCTGCATCTGCTCAGTAGGATTTGCTCGCATCAGCTTATTGGTGAGCCCCACCTTATTCGGGGTGTTATCCTTATTTATTTCATGTCACGTTTCGCAAGCTAAGATATGCTGGAGGCCTTGTCCCAGCAAGTATGTTTTACAGTTCAGATTCATCATAGAGGTTGCATAGACTAGTCAGTCAGTCAGTCAGTTATGTCAGTACTCGGAGTTGTGTAGCCATCTTTGGCTCAGTTTATGATATTTCCGCATTCACGTTTTATACAAGTATTTTTATTAAATAGTATGACTTCTCATGTTCTATTAAGGTTCGTCATGTTTCATGTTATATTCCGCTCATGTTTATGCCCCATGTTGATTCAGCAAGCCATATGGTTCGCTCGGTCAGATCCAGTCAGGCACCGAGTGCCGTGTTAAGCCCAGGCGGCCATGGTTCGGGGCGTGACAATTTACCACATTCCAATATAGCCGGAAAGCAGAACTAGATTCAAACTTGAATTAGAATATGCAGAAGAAGGTGTTGGAGAAGGAGATACAGAGAAAAATCCAGTCCATGCTCTTACCCATTAGACAAATAGGGTTAACACCTGCAAAGAAGTATAAAAGTCTCCTTTTCATAGGGATTCAGTAGACAGAGATCATATGGGCAGTACTTCTTTGACAACTTTGACAGCTGGGAGAAATTTTAAGTCAACAACATATGAGAAGCACATGGGTCCTTTTAATGAAACTACAAATTTGAGCCAGCAGGTTGAGCCCACTTTGGAGGCAGCTTTAAACACAAAATTTGGGCCTGACTTAGCCGGCCAAGTCATATTTAATGACTTACAATGCTCTTATTCATCTGATCTCTTCAGCGATCCTTTTGTTGAAGTGCTGAAGTGTTCTCAAGATCAAATACCGGTGCATGCAAAGACCCAAAGTGAGGAAATTGCAGATTGTTTGGCAAGAGTAACTTCAAACACAATGGAAGAGGTAAACGGGGGAGCTCCGCAGGATATAATCGGGGCAGCACAGACTGTAGAGGTGAGAGAAGATGACATCAGCTGTATGAATAAAAGATTAATTGAATTAACTGAACAAAATTCAATTACAACCATATAAAATTGGGAGGTAGAAGAGGTTGAACCTCTTCTTATTCAGCAACAACAGGCTATTCTTGACAAAGGCTGGGCAACATCAGTCTGGCTCCAACAGAACATGATTAAATTGAGAAAATTACTTGGGGCATATTTTAGGGGGCACGAAGAGTAGGCCTTGGAATTGTTATTACAAATCGATAGCTAAAGACAAGCTAGAAGGATAGATGAGGACAGTGTCAGTAGGAAGACTAGATTCAAAGGGGCACAAAAGTTAAAAGGCTTAGTTACTTTTTATGTCAAATTCAAGAGTAATGGGGATAGAGCAAGGGGAGGAAGATACTTACCACTGATCCATGCAGTTCAAACTAGTATCCTGGAATGTTAGAGGATTGGATAATAGTGACAAAAGGAGAATTGTGTAGAGGTCGGTAGTTGACTGGAATGCGGACATCATATGCTTCCAAAAAGAGGATGAGGACTGATCCATACAGTTCAAACTAGTATCCTAGAATGTTAGGGGGGATGATAGGGACAAAAGGAGAATTGTGCAGAGCTTGGTAGTTGACTGGAATGCAGACATCGTATGCTTCCAAGAGACTAAACTTGAGGGGGACAATACAAATATACTAAAATAGGTCTGGGGAGGAAGATGGATCAGGTTTTCTTATTTGGAGGCTAGTGGCACTAGAGGGACAATCTTGTTTATGTGGGACTGTAAAGGCTGGAAGGGCGAAGTCCTGGACATTGGCACCTATACTTTGACTTGTGAGTTTGCGGCACAGCTTCAAAACTTTTCCTATCATATAATAGGGGTATATGCTCCAAACAACTGCTTTGAAAGAAGATCAGTGTGGGAGGAGATTGGAGATGTTAGAGGACTGATGGAAGAGCCTTGGGCTATTTGTGGTGATTTTAATGTCACCAGATTCACCTAAAAAAAAGGGAACTGTAGAAGAAGAACTAGGGGTATGGTGGAATTTTCTGATTTCTTTGAAGACATGAAGTTAATTGATCTTCAATTAGAAGATGGATCATACACTTGGTTTAAAGGGGATAATCATGACATAGCTTCCAGAATTGATAGGTTCTTGATTTCATAAGAATGGGATGACAGTTTTAGTAACATAAAACAAGTCTCACTGCAGAGACTGGCATCTGATTACATTCCAGTAGCCTTGTAGGGGGTAGAAGCAATAACTATTTTAAGTTTGAAAATTGGTAGCTAGGATTAGAAGGCTATAATAACAGAGTTAGAGGTTGGTGGAGCTCTTTCAATTTTCAGGAAAGCCTAACTACATACTTGCCGGCAAACTAAAAGCTCTCAAAGCTAAACTTAATTATTGGAATAGAAGTGAGCCTGGAAACCTGAGTCTTCAGAGGAAGAAATTTCTAAGTGATATGGCAGTGCTCGATAAGGTGCTTGGAGACAGAGCATTAACAGAGGAAGAAATAGTAAGGAAGGCAGATTTATTTATGGAATAGGAATTGATCAAAAATAAGAAAATATCCTAGAGACAAAACCAAGACACTGTGGTTGAAAGAAGGTGACAAAAACACCAAGTTTTTTCACAAGGTGGCCAATACACACAAAAGATTCAACAATATTGATCAACTGTTGATCCAGGGTGAAATAATAGAGGAGCTTACAAGAATAGAAGAAAAAATTATTGACTATTATCAGAAGTTGTACAAAGAAACTGTTCAATGGAAACCTACTTGCCATTTTGCCAGCTGTGTAAGGAATCCCTGCAAGGCAACTTTGAGGAGAATGAAGTACTAAGGTGTTTGAAGTCGTGTGCAGTTGATAAAGCTACTGGTCCAAATAGTTTTACTATGGGTTTCTTCATCAAGTGCAGGGAGATAGTGAAACAGGACATCATGAATGTTTTTCAAAACTTCTATGAACAAGAAGTTTTTGAGAAGAGCTTCAATGCAACCTTTATTGCTCTCATTCCTAAGAAGAAAGGTGTTATGGAACTAAGGGACATTGGGCCTATCAGCTTGATCGGAAGCATCTACAAACTATTCTCTAAAGTTCTGACAGAGAGACCAAAATGTGTGATTTCAAAATTGGTGGATTCTCAACAAATGCCTTTCATTAAAAGTAGACAGATTATGGATGCTGCCCATGTAGCCAATGAAGCAGTAGCCTCTAAACTGAAGCAATAGAAACCTAGTATCTTGTGCAAACTTGACATTGAAAAAGCTTATAATCATGTTAACTGGAGCGTTCTTTTGAGTATGTTGGAGATGTCACGACCCGAACTACGGGCCGCGACGGGCATCCGGGGCTAACCACCGAACACCACTCATTCCGTTATCTATATGCTCTCATTCATAATACTTTCTCAATTTCATAAAAATATATCATCATAGGAAACGTAATTACTTTTATAAACATAAGCCCTTCGGCTATCAAAATAATATGCATACATACACATGCATATACATGTAAACCATGGGACCATACTACCCACACATGCGTATCTACGAGCCTCTACTAGAGTATTAGACGTATGGACGGGACAGGACCCCGTCGTGCCCAATCATGAGAGTATATACATATATGTACCAAAAGAATGATCAATGGCACCTCCGGACAATGGAGTGCTCAAACGTCTGCTACTAGCTCCCTATAGATCAAGACCGTCTCCTTGCCTATCGGCCAGGGCATGAACACGGTGTCCAAAGAAAACGGACGTCGGTACAAACATTGTGCGAGTATGTAAGCGAGGAATGAAATAAGCATAATAGGAACATCGTAAATCATGAGATGGAGGTACAACACCGCGTCCTCGTTTAAGCATCATTACATGTCATATACATTCGTTATACATAAGCGTATCATGTGCATTATCATAATGTATACTTTATCATATCACATATACATCATCATACCATACATGCATCGTCGTATTAATCGTATACGTCATCATGTCGGTAACCGCGTCCGGGTAACCATCATATGCCGCCCACTAGTGGTGTCATGCCCGCCCTACAGGCTCGGTGGAATCATAAGCAGCCCGCCTTAGCGGTGACATGCCCGGCCATCTAGGCTCGGTGGAATCATAGCAGCCCGCCTTAGCGGTGACATGCCCGACCATCTAGGCACGGTGAAATCGTATCATCATACATAGCATGCATTTATCATCGTACATTATACATCATCATAGTCATCGCTATCATTCATTTCATAGTCATATCATAGTTTCATCATAAGTTAATATCATCATACATATATTATCAATTCATTCGTTAGAACTTGGAAGCAAGTATAGTCATGTAGGGGTGACGTAAGGTCGTGAGCCCCCGACTTCATTATGGAGCATTCGTAAGCATTCTGCCTCACCTTGAAAGAATAAGCATAAGGTGAGTGTATACCATGATCAACATCAATGGGTTACGTATAGGTTCCTTAGCTTAGTTGGAACATCATATCATAAGCTATAAACATCTCCGAACTTAAGCTCATCGTTGTCATTATCATAATCGTAGCATATCTCTTATCTCGTATGGCTATTCGTGGATAATGGCTCGTAGCCTTCTTGAAGATAGGACATTCGTAATGAAAGAGGAAATTCATGCCATAGGAATCATGCCTTAGAAAGAAGGGATTAGCCTCACATACCTTTGTCGTTTACTATTCTATCGTTTGCTCGTTCTCCTTGAGTGCACTTGTTTATACCTTCAATGGAATTCGTGTCGTCATTAGCTAAACAATCATGAAGACGTACTTACTAAAGCTAGAGAAATTTGGGCAGCATTTCCTTTGTTTATACTACTTTCCGCCATATTCCATATCAACTTCCAACATTCATAACAATCATCACAATATCACTAACAACAATCGTCATTCATTTACATAATTCGCATTTCACAATTCTACTTCAATTCTCCATATTCATGACTAAAAGTCCATCATCGTATTCTTCCATATCCAATACTTATTTCATGTTCTATAAGTCATTTATAACGCATTTGTAACATCAACACAATCATTTTCATGATTCACTCCAACTACTATTCACTAATGGCACTTTTCACACCTTCATGACCCATTTCACATACTCTTCTACAATTCATGAGTCTTAACTTATAAATACTTCAAGCAACATGTAAAGATCATGAAACTTACCTTAGATGATGAAGGAATAAGCTTGGAATGGTAATTCACCCTTAGCACCAAAACCCCATTTTATCTCTCTTGAGATTTCTTGACTTGGATGACTTTTAATGGGTTTCCTTCACTTGATTCTCTTGATTTCTTGTTGATGATCTTTGATTTCTAGTGATTTCTCATGGATGAAGTGTTTGGAGTGTTCTAGAGCTTTCTTGAAGTGTGGAGGTAAAGTGGGAAATGAAAATGAAATGAAAAGGGTCCCTTATATAAAAATGAACTTCAGCCCCGACCAGTTTATACGGACCAACATACGGTCCGTATGTCTGGCCGTAGATCTGGTCCAGTGAAGTATGCTCTACTGGACTGAATCTACGGTTGGACATACGGTCCATACATTTTATACGGCCAGTATGTCTGGCCGTAGGTTGGTCCAGTTTTCCGGAAATCGTTTCGTCGACTCGTTTGATCTCCGATCCTTATGGAACCTTCTTAACACTTGTTCCTTACTTCAACACCATTCTAAGGGACGTTGTAACTCTTCTTCAAGGTGTCATTAAGACATCATTAACTCAATACTCGTAATTCCCATCCGATACATTCAACTTATAACTCGCTTTCCTTAACAACTTTCTTTCCTTAACTCGTATGTCTTTGGAAATCTTAATTAGGATCATCAAATGCTATTTCTTACTTGTCCAAACCTCGTATGCATCATACCCCTCGCTCGTCTATTCACTGTACGCTAACGGGGAATTTTCCGAGGTGTAACAATGGAACTAAGGGACATTGGGCCTATCAGCTTGATCGGAAGCATCTACAAACTATTCTCTAAAGTTCTGACAGAGAGACTAAAATGTGTGATTTCAAAATTGGTGGATTCTCAACAAATGGCTTTCATTAAAAGTAGACAGATTATGGATGCCGACCATGTAGCCAATGAAGCAGTAGCCTCTAGACTGAAGCAATAGAAACCTAGTATCTTGTGCAAACTTGACATTGAAAAAGCTTATGATCATGTTAACTGGAGCGTTCTTTTGAGTATGTTGGAGAAGATGGGTTTTGGCTAGAAATGGATACACTGGATTAAATTCTGCATTTCAACTATTAGTTATTCTGTCTTTATAAATGGGTGCCCAACAGGATTCTTCAAAGCACAAAAAGGTCTTCGGCAAGGTGAACCTTTGTCTCCTTTTTTATTTGTGATTGCTATGGAAGGCCTTAATAACATGATCAAGTTAGCCAACTTGAATGAGTGGATAAAAGGTTTTGATGCGGCAAAAATTGGCAATAATAGTCTAGAGGTGACTCATCTACAATATGCTGATGATACACTAATCTTTTGTGATATTGAAGAGGATTAATTGAAATACCTTAGGGTGATTCTGGTTCTTTTTGAAGGAATATCTTGCTTACACATCAACTGGAGGAAAAGCTTTCTATATCCCATTAATAATGTTACGAATATGGATTTGTTGGCAGCTGTTTTGCGTAGGGGCTCTACCAACTATTTATCTAGGAATGCCTTTGGGAGCTAAATCAAAGTTTGTTGAGATTTGGAATAATGTTATTTAGAGACGTGAAAAAAACTGGCAAGATGGAAGACTCAGTATCTGTATATGGGTGGTAGATTGACTTTAATCAATTCAGTTCTTGATGCACTTCCAACTTACATAATGTCTCTGTTCCCCATTCCAACAGGGATCATCAACCAGTTGGATAGCATCAGAAGAAATTTTTTGTGGCATAGGAACAAAGAAAAGAAGGGTTACCACTTAGTTAAGTGGAAAATATTTACTTGTGGCAAGAGATATGGGGATCAAGAATTTGAAGATTCAGAGTAAAGCTCTCAGAATGAAATGGCTGTGGAAGTTCACAATGAGAATCAGCTCATGTGGGGCAATGTTATTAGAGCCAAGTATGAACAGGAAGATGACTGAAGACTAAGGAAATCACAACACCATATGGGGTGAGTATATGGAGATCTATGAGAGTACTGTGGAGTGAGTTGAGGGCCAATTCCAAGATCAAAGTGCTTAATGGAAGAAAACTAGTTTTTGGAAGGACAATTGGCATGAGATGGGCAGTTTGGAATTGGCTTTCCTAGACATCTTCAGTATAGTGCTCTACCAACAAAGGAACATAGCAAAAATACGGACACCTCAAGGCTGGAGCATTATTTTTAGAAGACAAATCAATGACTGGAAATACAAAGAGTGGCTGACTTCTTTAATACAATAGAGCAGTTTGGTGGACTACAGACAGGCTATGATGTGTTATAGTGGCAAGGCAATAGCAGGGGAATATTCAAGGTCAATGCAGCTTACAAAAAAATGAATCACTCTAACCAGCAGATAGCCAACTGGCCTTGGAAACACATCTAGAAAACTAAAATTCCCCACAAAGTTGCATGTTTTGTGTGGTTACTTGCTAAAGAAGCAACTCTTACACAAGACAATGTGATGAAAAGAGGACTTCCTTTATGTTCCAGATGCTTTTTGTGTGGAGAAACAGCAGAGACAGTTAACCATCTCTTCATTCATTGCAAGTTTACAACTTAATCATGGAGAATCATACTAAACCTCAAAGGAATCTCTTGGACCATGACTGGATTAGTCACAGATGCTCTCAAAAGTTGGGAGGAAACATGCTTACAGGCAAAGGACAAAAGCAGATGGAGAATTGTCCTTGCCTGCATTTGGTGGACAATTTGGAAGGAGAGAAATTCCAGATGTTTTGAGAATATGGAGAATGGGTTTGCAAAAGATTAAGCTAAACTTTATCTTGCTTTTGTGTTTTTGGTGCAACCAGATCTACTCAAATGATATTGCCTCTATAATTGATGTTTTAGATTCAATATAGAAATAGGACAATAAGATTTAGAGTTTGTTGTAAATATGGTTTCAGTACTACGTAAGTACTGTTTTTTGCTACATTTGAAATACAAAAGATAGAGTTACCAGTTTCAAAAAAAAAAAAAAAAAAAAAACCAAAAATAATGATATTAATATAAATTGTTTTGCCATAAGAATCCTACAATGTAAAAATAAGGCAAAATGTGAATCAAATCAAATACTGCAAAGGAAGCCAAGGCTGTGAAATGTAGCTCAATCTTTATGGGCTAAAAATCTGCACAAATATCACCTTTCACGAGCCTAAGCTATTGAAGAAGGTAAAGAAGCGAGGAACCCAAATCTATGTATTTTATCAACATTAAAAAAACATAGCAATGACTAGGAATCGAACCCACGACCTTGAAATAATTTTGAACGCCCTTTACCACTGAGCTAAGTTTCTCAGCTATGTCAAGGAGGTTCAATATGAAACATATGTCCATAATGGTCAGGTTTGACCTTAAGTATACAATGTATTTTCCGGCGAAGGGGGTTTTCCTCCACAATCACCATTCCTACAACTCTCATCAGAGTTGATCTTAACAAAATTTCTGGAGGATCTAATCCATTTAACCACAGTTTATGACTTGAAGGCAATGTCACTAAGCACGAGTTTGGTTACGTAATCCAGTTATGAATGGTTTTACATTACAGAATTGGCTGTTAACCAACTAAGCAACGTTAAAAGAAATATGACCCACAAATTTTTGACATTTGATCTCTCTTGATCATATTTAGTTCCACACCATGACCTCCACAGTTTCCAACATCTAACTGTTAGAAGAATTTTGAAAATAAAATCATGAACAGGATTAAGTGCTTTCTTCTTCCACCACTATACTAGTAACTGCCTGAAAGGGATGTTACAATACTGCACTTCTTCATGACCAAAAAGGACTTTCCAAATTGCTTGTACAGAGTCACTATTGTCAACATCCTCCACCTTTGGATTCCTGCAGTAGCAACATCTTAAAAATATAGATACCCATTATAACAACTCTCTCATCTGTAAGAGTTTTGTTTCTCAAAACTCTCCACAAGTTGAAGTTCATTTTAAAGGAAACTTTCTTGTGCCATGTCATAGCATTCAACCAGGAAATGCCATTTTTCTTCCTTAAAATTTGCTAGGCTGAATGTTACACCTCGGAAAACTTTTCGTTAACGTACAGCGAATAAACCAATGAAGGGCATGATATATACGACGTTTCGATAAGCAAGAAATAGCAATTGATGGTCCTAATTAAGATTCCCAAAGACATTCGAGTTAAGGAAAGAAAGTTATGAAGGAAAGCGAGTTATAAGTCGTGTGTCGGGCAAATTACGAGCATCAAGATAAGGATGACTTAATGATATGTTGGGGAAGGGTTATAACGCCCCTTAGATTGTTAATGAAATGATAAACAAGTGCTAAGAAGGTTCCATAAAGATTGGAGATCAAACGACGCGACGGGAACAACTCCGGCGGAACTGTGAGTTCCACGGACAGCATCATGATCCACGGACCGTGGATGTGTCCGTGGAACAGCCAGCAGAGAAGATGGCTGGCTGGTAGTGAACCACGACCAGTTTCACGGCCAACACTTGGTTCCACGGACCGTGGAACAGTCCGTGGAACTCCCGACGACTGAAATGTTCTAAGTCTTTATATGTGATGCCCACTTTATTTATTTTATTTCCATATACGTCTTCAACTTCTCAAGACCTCTAGAACCTTCCATATTTTTCATCCACAAGAAAACCAAGAGAATCAAAGATCAATAACAAGATTTGAAGTGAATCAAGTGTATAAAACCTCATTAAAGTCATCCAACTCATGAAATCTCAAGAAAGGTGAAAATAGGGTTTTGGTGAAAAAGGTGTATCATCATCCAAGGCTTGTTCCTCCATCATCTAAGGTGAGTTTCATGATCTTTCTATGTTGTTTGAAGTATTAATAAGTTGAAACACATGGACTATAGAAGAGTATAGAAAATGGGTCATAGATGGGTGAATAGTGTCAATGTTGAGTAGTAGTTGGACTGAATCATGAAAATGGGTATGTTGAGATTATGAATATGTTATAAATGACATTTAGAACATGGAATAAACATGGGATATGAAAGAACGCGATAATGGACTTTGGTCATGATTATGGAGAATTGGAATGAAATTGTGAAATGCGAATAATGTAAATGAATGACGATTGTTGCTGGTGATATTATGATTGTTGTTATGAATGTTGGGAGTTGATATGGAATATGGCGGAAAGTAGTATAAACAAAGGAAACGCTGCCCAATTTTCTTTAGCCTTAAGAAGCACGTTATTGTAATTTCCTAGCTAACGACGATACGAACTCTCTTGAAGGTAAAGACGTGAGCATTAAAGGAGAACGAGCAAGCAATAGAGTAGCTAAATGACAAAGGTATGTAAGGCTCAACCTTTCTTCCTAAGGCATGAATTCTATGCATGATTTTCCTCCTCTTTCATGAATCTCCTATGTTTCGAGAGACGAAGAGTCTATGTTCATGAATAGTCAGATAAGATAAGAAATACGCTATGAATACGATAGTGATAATGATAAGTTCAAGCCGAAGGATTCTAGAGATTATGAAATGATGTACCTACAGAGTTAATAATGTTGACTACGATTCATTGATGTTTTCTTCATATGTACTCACCTTAAAATGTAGTCCCTCCAAGGTGAGATATGACGACTATGGTTACTCCATAACGTAATCGGGGGTCCACGACCTTACGTCACCCCGACACAGCTATAATTGCTTTCAAGTTCTAAGGTATAATTGGTGATATATGTATAATGATATTAAATTATGACATGTCCATGAAATGAATGATAGTGATGATGATGTATGTGTGGTATGATGATGTATATGCTTATGTGATGAATAATAATGGTAAGTATACGGTATATGTTATGAAGTTTACGTCATGGAAATGATATTAAATTTCAATAGATTGTCCTTAATTTAAATACATGTTTTATGGAAAGTTATGATAAGCTTATGAGATGTATGCGATAATAAGAGATATACCGAGCCTCGTCATAGCCGGGTACGGAAGACATATATGTGATACTGTCGAGCCACTACGTGGCCGAATACGGATATCATCGAGCCTCGCGTGGCCGAATACGGATAATGTTCAAATGTGTATAAACAGATACGACACTATGATAAGTATATGTATGTGTTATGACGAATGCGAGATGATGATTAGTTGTGCTAAGATCATGACATGCTTATGTGACGTATAATGATGTTAAGGATGATCACCGAGCCTAGATGGTCGGGTACGTGATTATCTTGCATTGTAAATTATTTCATATGTAAGTATGTGGATGTAACAAGTGTATCATTAGAGGAATAAAGGGGTAAGTACGTATGACGAATGCTAAAAAGGTATTATGAGAAATGGATAGTTCCTTTATCTCATGCTATCCCTTATGTTCCTATCACGTATTATTATTGCTCATGCTTTACATACTCAGTACATATTTCATACTGACGCCCCTTTTCTTTGGACGCTGTGTTCATGCCCACGGTAACGGGAGACGGTGCGGAGCCATATTAGTTATCGAGCGGATGACGAGCCTCCTTTATTCGGAGGTGCTATTTTGAGACAAAGATTTTGTGTACATATATTTTGGGCACGACGGGGTCCTGTCGCGTCCATATGTCTAGTACTCTAGTAGAGGCTCATAGATATGTATATGTGGGTAGTATGGTCTCACAAGTCTCTCATATGTATACGCACGTATGTACATTACTATTTTGATAGCCTAAAGGGCTGATGTCTATAAAGTAAATATGTTCTAAATGCAAATCGTTTTCTATGATTATGAACGATGGGAAATATGAATGAAGACAGGATAAGTAATAGAATGAGTGGTGCTCAGTGGTTAGCCCCGGGTACCCGTCATGGCCCTAGTCGGGTCGTGACACTGAAGTAACTGTATATATTCCTTTTTGGTCAGCGTACATTCCAAATAGCTTTATCTGGTTTATTAGGGCCGAGAGTAATCTGCATATGGTATATTTTTTCAATAAAAGATTAAGTCAGGAAAGCCTTTCATCCTCCTCATCTTCCTTGTTCATTAATTAGGATCTCATTAAGTTTGAGATTTCTAGGTACCCGTCTTCAAGAAGGTAGTTACGAAGAGCTACTAGACTTGTCCAATTGTCAAACTACAAAGCCAAGTCAACTATTTCCAACTTTTCACAAAAATGTGATTTTCCATGTCATTCTTAATCTTACACATAGCATTCATAAGTGTGACTATTCAGAATACTATTTCTTGATTAGAGGATGTATCTTGTGACAGTATTTGGCCACAAGGAATTAATTCCACAAAGATTGTTTAGTCCTGAGAATCCACCACTGCTAAGTGGTGAAAATATTGCATACATACTTGAGCTTTCTAAAGTTTGTAGCCCCTTCATCATAGGCAAGCGAAGCTTATCTCGTGTTACCTAATGATATTTCTTCTTCTCATCAGTTCCACCCCAAAAGAAGCTAGCAACCATCTTTTCAAGCCGATTCAATAGACCTACATGAGGGTGTATAGCTGCTAACAAATTAATTGAACGTAAATAATGTTGCTCTTCCTTAAATAGATAGAATTTTTGAATACCAACTAGAACTCTTGAATAGGACTTTGCTTATTATCTCTGAAAAAATTGTAAAATTTTTTCTACCCACATAGAGTGGTCATTCCAGATATTTGATTGGAAACTTTTTGTACTCAATTTCTATGATGTATTTCACCCTTAAGATGTCTTACTCAGTGCCATTAGGTGCTATAGCAACACAAGATTTTCGTTTGTTGACAAGCTGGCCAGAGATCTTCTCGTAAGTTTTCATCCATGATCATTTTTAGAGAATTGTTGCATCCACTGGGAAACAAAATGATATCATCAGCAAATGAAAGATGATTAATAGGAGGAACATTTTTACTTATGTAAAATCCATTGAACTCATTACTATCATACAATTTATTAAGTTTTCTAGAAAGGAATTCAACATAAAGAATAAAAAGAGACAGGAAAATATGATCTCCATGTCTTAATACTCTTTCTGATTTGAAGAAGTCTTGTCTTGTACCATCGACTAGCAATGAATATCAATTGCTAGAAATATGCGTGAATATCATGTCAATTCAGACTTCAGAAAATTCCATTTTTCATTAGCATACAAAAGTAGGGTCAGGATACCCTAGCATAAGCTTTTGTCATATCTAATTTCAATACCATATTCCTTGAACATTTGGCTTTTCAATATCCCGAATGATTTCCTGGTCTAGTAAAATGTTCTCAGTAATGGCTCTCCGTTTTGATAAATTCACTTTGATTGTCAGTTTGTCACAAATCAAGGTAGGAAGTAAGGTCCTTAGTCTAGCATTGAGGACTTTGGAGAAGATTTTGCTCAAAACATTACATAAACTTATAAGCCTCATTTCATTGTAATGTCGAGGAGAGTTCACTTTGGGTAACATCACTATACAAGTGTGAGTGAGCCATTTATGAAGATTAGCCCAACAAAAGAAGGATTTTTTTGCCAACCCTCAACCCACTGGTAATGCACATTTTGAATCTTAATGATGTTGAGCATCCCTCTTATATCCTTTAAAACACTATGAAAATAAGTAGAATTAGAGTCCCTTCCCTTAACTACTTCACCCTAGCCTTTTGTTTTAAAGTGAGTGGGTTTCCACCGGCCATCACTGGTAGGTGGGATAGGGAAGAAGAAAGGGTGGGTTAGGTGGGGATGGGGGTGGCACGTAAGAATGTAGGTTTTTACTTTTTTTTGTTTTTTGTTTTTGTGAAACAATTTTTTATTAGTTAAATAAGTTTTATATTAGTTATCTTTTTCTTCATTCAAAATTTACTCATTATTTTGGGCCCACATGCCACATTGTATTGTTCCATTCGTCCTTCTGTCATCTCACTCACGTGTGAGTTACACGCCCTTTATTTTTTGGATGGGTTATTATTTTGTGTTAAATTGGTACAAATTTGTGGGGGCTGGGGTTCAGAAGGTAGAAGTCTCGTTTATAGTCTAAATGGATTTCGCGGACAAGTTCGAGGGTCTGTCTATGCGTTAAGCCTAAAACTTTTAAAAATCATAGTCTTAAACATGTCATAACATTTGTGTGCTTATTAAAATTTCTCATTAAAATTAAATGAAAAATTAATTGTTTTCAAATTTTAGAAGTATGTAGAATGTTATATAAATTGGAACCGAGGGAGTAATAGATTGTACCTTCGAGAAAATAAATCCTCAATTTTTCAATTGTCAAATAATATTATTAATATTTTAAAATTCAGACATTTTAATTAACCTTAATAAAAATAACAATAAATTTAATTTCTTAATACTTTTGTCATTAATTTAAAATACTTCACACTTTTTTTCGACCATTAAAAAACTTCACGGCTAAACTACTAGAATGTGTACTAGGGCTTATTTCGGTTTCCCTCTTCTTCTTTTTCACTCTAGCGTCTTTCTGTCTCTTCACTTACAAACAAAACCTTCACACCATTTGCTAGGGTTTAAGGAAAGGCAAGAATCTTAAATAGACACGTTAGTTGTTGTAGCCTCACTAGATCAAGCAAAATGCAGCCTTATGGAATACAATCAATGTTGAAAGAAGGGCACAAACATCTTTCAGGTCTTGATGAAGCTGTCCTTAAAAACATCGATGCTTGTAAACAGCTCTCCGCTATTACCCGAACTTCTCTTGGCCCTAATGGTACTTCTTTTTCCAAGATCTTATTGTTAATCTAGGTTTTGGTTTCCAGTTTGTATATTGTTTTTCTGATAACTTATGTGTATGTATACATTTTTTTTTTTGGATCATTAGATGCTGACTACTAATGATAAGAAAGTGGCAGTTTGGGTAAATAATGCTAATTTGATATACTTGAAGAAAAATCTGAACAGCATTTCATTAAGGACCCCCACAACCACAAGAAAGAAGAATAATTGTAGGAATCTATTTACTGAAAAAAGTATACAGTAAGTCTGTATTGTGTCATTCTCTAGATTGAATCTCAAAACTTGAATAATTTCTATTGACTTATATGATGTGCAGAGAGCGTAAACCTTTTCTAGCGGTTGTTATATTGTTAATCTGATAAATAACCATTGGCAGGATTCTTCAAATTTCTTTTCATGTAATTTTTTTTTTCTTGTGATGTTTTTGGATTTTTATTTTAATAATTATTAGTTGAAGAGGTTTAGAGTTGGAAAAAAAATATAAGGGATAAACAAATTAGACATTCATCGAGGGAGCATACCAAATGTAGCAATATGAAAATTAAATTAGAGATGGCTTAAATAGTATTCAATATCTGAAGGAGTGTGCTCGTAATTATAAGAAATACAGGGTGGTCCATGCATTCTCCTCCGTTATCTTTTTTATGAGTTGCGTTTTTCAATCTTATTGTCATTCTTGAGTAACTTTGATTTTATTCATTTGTTCAGGCATGAATAAGATGGTTATAAACCATCTGGACAAGCTTTTTGTCACAAATGACGCTGGCACTATTGTGAATGAACTTGAGGTCCAGCACCCTGCTGCGAAGATATTGGTTTTGGCTGGAAAGGCACAGCAAGAGGAGATTGGTGATGGAGCTAATTTGACTGTTTCATTTGCGGGGGAACTCCTCCAAAATGCTGAGGAGCTTATCAGGATGGGGTTGCACCCTAGTGAGATTATCATCGGATACAATAAGGCGATAAATAAGGTATGTTATATCTTTTACACTAATCATGCTTACTGCTGTGTTGATAAGTTATCTCAGATTTACTTGCTAATAAATTCCGTCCTTGCAGACAATTGAATTATTGGATGAGCTAGTTGAGCCAGGTTCCGAAAATATGAATGTCAATGATAAGAATGAAGTCATTTCACGGATGAAATCTGCAGTTGCTAGCAAACAATTTGGACTAGAGGATGTCCTGTGTCCTCTTGTTGCTGAGGTGCGTGACCTGCTCTTCTCGTAGCGTTCTTGGTGGGTTTTAGCTGATCCGCTTTCTAATTTGACTTTTCATGGTGTGTAGGCTTGCATTCAAGTGTGCCCTAAAAACCCAGCAAACTTCAATGTGGATAATGTACGCGTTGCAAAGCTCTTGGGTGGAGGTTTGAATAATTCCACCATAGTTAGAGGTTTGGTGTTGAAAAGTGATGCTGTTGGGAGCATAAAGAGGATAGAGAAGGCAAAGGTGAGCTATTGCAAACACATTCCAGAAATTCTTTTCCTGTTACTTATAGTTAAATTTACAGGTCTATTTCAGTATTTTCATTTCCGTTTCTTATTCAGATTTGGTTGTTGTTACTCTGTCTGGTTATAGTTCAGAAATTCAGATTTCACCTTCACTTTGCCTTTTATGCTATTTTCACCCGTATGCAAGATCGATCTTGGTTTTATTTTAGAAGATCCATTTTAGATTTTTTTTCCTTCATATTTCATTTTTTGAGCGGATGAAACTGCTCTATGGTAGGATGATTTGGTTATTTACTTTTTGAAAATAGTTTCTTTTGCATACTGCAATTAAAAACAATTTCTTCAGCATGATCCAAGAATTGTTATTCATAAACCATTCAGTTATATGAAGATGTAGTTTTCATTTTCTAGGATGTGCCATTATGTTTGGTGGCTTTCTACTAATTATTTGTCAACTTTTGGTTTCTAATTTTTATTCTAGTTAAATTGGGCTACTTCATGCGTTAGAAGGATTACTGGGACAAGGGTCAGTTGTTGAACCATTGGATATAATCATAACCTGATATTATGGTTTACAATGGATGACATGTACTTCGCATTGTGGCATAGAACTGAAATATTAAACTGTGCAGGCTGATAGGGAATCTACAATCTAAGTCCCACAGTAAGAAGATCAGTAGTTTCAATGGTCTTGCTGCACAAGTTGATTTCAGATTTTATTGTTATTCTGCATGGCTTGCTGGAAGATTGGGTTTCAAAACTTAACAGTTAGCTAGTTTGCGTTGGTTCCTGGATGCCTGTATTCCTACACAAACTCCAGTATTTCTCATCCCTACCTAAGATGAGCTTCCTCCCCAAATACCCCCGGAGTTATTTCCATGGTTGAAGCGATTTCCAAAGTTTTCTCACTTTACCTGGATAACTGCTTCCCTAGCCTCCTCTACCCTCTGCTTTCCCTTTCCTTCACATCATGAAGAACCAAACTTGTTCCCTGTGCCTGCTTTTTCCACTCATCCCTGTTTCGGCAAGCCAATTTTTCTCTGTTCCTGATTTGCTTTTGTACATCCTTTTCAAGCATCTGTTAGTCTTCATATCGAGTTTCAGAAATACACCAAAGAAATACGTTGAAACTCATGATACTAGTTTTTTCACTTAACTAAGGGACTATAGTAGATGAAAATTCTAGGATAAGGGATATGTGATGCATTGATGGAGGTGAAATTACTTCACTTATTGGGGCTGCTTTTCTTTTTCCCTTCCTTCCCACCTATTTTAACACATAATAGTGAGACACAATGATGGAACAAAGCTACTGGGTAGGAGGTGTACTCCATAAGTTATGTTTTACTACTATTTTTCATAAATCCCATGAAATCATCCATATGGGCTAGTAATGCATACTTCTGAAACAAAATGAATATGTGCTCTTTCAATCCTCCATGTTTGGTATTTGCTTGCTGGATGTATGCATGGAAAGTCTTTACTTGTTCTCGTGTGATGACATTGTTCTTGTATTGGTTATGTTGCAACTTTTATGTCTTCTCTCAGGTTTGGTCTCTAAGTTGCAACTGGCTACATTAGCATACACACAGTTGAACTATCATCTCTTAGCTTCAGCTTCAGCTTCAGTTGGTTTTATGCTTAAAGAACCCATCTACTCCAATGCAGGTTGCTGTTTTCGTTCAAGGTGTTGATACATCTGCAACTGAAACAAAAGGAACAGTTCTTATTCATAGTGCTGAGCAGGTAACCCGTTGGAACTATACTGCTTTACTTGAGAAGTAAAAATCTCATTGTTATAGAAAGTCCATTGGCATAAATTTTGTTGTTTCTTGATCGAGTTTAGATATATTAATTGACAACAGTTAACAGGAAAAATGATAAATGATGTATTTATCTGCTTAAGACAGGAAATGCTAATTCTGATTTCGATCTGATATTTTTCTGGCCTCTGTCAGAATCCATTGTATGAATCATACGATTAGGATTTGAAGTCTAGGGTTAGCACCACCCTGATTTATTTTACTAAATTATTGGGCACTATAACTTATTTATCCGTACCTCATGTTTTTTTTTTTTACATGGTTGACCGTAAAACTTCAAGTCAGTCAAAGTCTGAAGAAGTTAATTTCATATGTCCTTCCTTTTTATTTTGTTTACCTATTTATCTTTCAACTTTTTCAGTCTGTCAGTAATCTCTTGTCTCTTGCATTTGCAGCTTGAAAACTATGCAAAGACTGAGGAATCTAAGGTGGAGGAACTTATTAAAGCAGTTGCTGACTCAGGTGCCAAGGTCATTGTCAGTGGAGGAGCGGTGGGAGAGATGGCTCTACATTTCTGTGAGCGTTACAAGTAAGATGAATACTTTATTTCTTTTTATATTTGATATTTTTTATTTGAGACTTTTTGTATACCTCCTTCTAAGTATGTTTCTGGGCAGTTGTATGCATATTTTATGAAAATGAGCAGAGAAAGAAGCTAATTGGGGGGGTCATTTGTCTGCACACATACGTACTGTTATCCTGTTTATTTATATTTAAGGACTGAGCTTTTGATAATCTGAAATTTTATTCCAAATACATCAAGAGGATTTCAAAAACTGTGTTTTGAGATAAAATCAAAAACAATTATTGTCCTGAACAAATTTGTACAACTATGGTGACCGGTATACTACAGCATTCTCTTATATTTTCCACAATACAATCCTTTTGCTTCCCAGTAGGGAGTGTATATTATCAAATCTTTCTCAATCTTGCTTGGGATTGCCCATACTCGGCAAGGCAGATCCTCTTAATCGTTTTTTTCCTCTCCTCTTAATCCAACTACCTAATCAACAATTAATCTCTTTCATATAAAGCATCATGCATAAGGGTAAGGAACTTTGGATGAACTAATGCGAATGGGTGTAAGCCTCGTACCTGACTGTGATAGCCCTCTCAATTCCTCATTGGAGCTTTATAACTAGTGGCTGGTTTCTCGGCGTGTCAGCCTTTTCCCAGTGCGCGGAGTTGGTTTTGACTAATGTAGCTTCATGTTCATTGGAGAAAAAGAAGGGGACTTTAAGGGTTTTACCTTTTTCATAAAAAAGAGTAGACTTTAGGGGATTTTACATTAAGGAGCAACTCAAAAGGTTTTTGTTTGTGTATCTTATTGCCTGTTTGTACTGGTCGTTGTGTTTCTAATCCTCTATGCTTTACATATATACTTTTTTGGCAGATTTATTGCTTCATATTATCTAGTTGGACTTGCATTATATTTAGTTGAAGCTTGTCGACATCAAAAGGGAAAACTTTTAAACTGATTATAATAATTGTGTTGTATTGCCTACAATGCTCCGGTGATATAACTCAGAGTACACGTTTTACGGTAAAGCAATTAGATGACAAATTATTTAGTGTTCGTTTTGTCGCATTTGTCACTTGCATTGAAGATACACTGAAAGAGGTAGTGCCATGAAAGAACAGATTAAAACTATTTCCTTTACAGAGAGGAAATTCGCTTGTTTGGGAAATTAGGAGATGTTAACACTGTTTCCTTTTTACATATTGATAAATGTCTGTTGCCATTACCTGCGCCCCCAAGAAAGTATCTATGGCCTGTTAAAGAGAAGTCCGTTTACATCATAGGTAGTCGTCTCTTTACACAGACCAACAACATACGCAGTGTAATACCACAGAGGGGGTCTGGGGAGGGTAGAGTGTACGCAGACATTACCCCTACCTCGTGAGGTAGAGAGGCTGTTTCCGGAAGACCCTCGGCTCAAGTACTACAAATCAAAACAGT
Organism: Lycium ferocissimum; assembly: GCF_029784015.1. Taxonomy (NCBI): domain Eukaryota; kingdom Viridiplantae; phylum Streptophyta; class Magnoliopsida; order Solanales; family Solanaceae; genus Lycium; species Lycium ferocissimum. The sequence continues at coordinate 7,230,048 of NC_081348.1, forward strand.
TATGAAAAAGAGAGTAGTGCAGTGAAAAAGTTTGGCAGTTAATAAGAAAGCATTTCAGAACATACAGAAAAAGACCAATAACACAAGGGAATAAAGATATCAGTAATAAAGATAAACAAAGTACTGAATGGCACTGGACTACCACCACGCCTACCCCGCCTAACAGGCAACCCTCGACTACCTACTAACTTCTGCCCTAATTCGTGGTCTCCATATCTCCTATCTAAAGTCATGTCCTCGGTAAGCTGAAGCTGCGCCATGTCCTGTCTAATTACCTCTCTCCAATACTTCTTCGCCCTACCTCTCCTCATATCCACCATATCCAATCTCTCACACCTCCGTACTGGTGCATCGACGCTTCTCCTCCTCACATGCCCGAACCACCTCAGCCCACTTCCCTCATCTTATCCACCATGGAGGGCACTCCCACCTTGTCCCGAATATCCTCATTTCTAATCATATCCCTCCTAGTATGCCCAAACATCCATCTCAGCATCCTTATCTCCGCTACTTGCATCTTCTGACCATGGGAGCTCTTGACTTGCCGACACTCTGCGCCATACAACAAGGTCGGTCTAACAACCACTCTGTAGAACTTACCTTTAAGTTTTGGTGGTATCTTTTTATCACACATCACTCTGGGGGCGAGCCTCATCTCATCCATGCTGCACCAATGCGATGTGTGACATCATCGTGGATAACAGAAACGGGCTAAGAGCTGAACCCTAGTGCAAACCCATCTCTACTGGGTAGTGCTCCGAGAGCGTCCAAGCTTTAGTGGCCTCTTCTGAAACTAATTTTTTAAATTTTACTTCTTGGACTTGTTAATGTTTTTACATCTATCCTGGCGTAATCTGGAACCACTTCGTATATATTTCATTTTTTGTGTTTTGCAGACTTATGGTATTGAAAATCAGCTCCAAGTTTGAACTCCGCCGGTTTTGCCGTACTACTGGGGCTGTTGCGCTTGTAAGCATACTGAAACTATTTGATAATATATGTGAAAGGATAATACTTAAATTTCTTATAACATTCTTCTTTGATTGTAAAAACAGTTAAAGCTTAGCCAGCCGAATCCAGATGACCTTGGCCATGTTGATTCTGTTTCAGTGGAGGAAATTGGTGGCGTTAGGGTAATATTCCTAAATTCTATATTTACATCCAGGCGCCCTCAGTTTAGCTGGCATTAGCAGTATATGTGATTCCTTACATATGCAACAGGTTACTGTTGTGAGAAATGAAGAAGGTGGAAATTCTGTCTCCACTGTTTTGCTGCGGGGAAGCACTGATAGTATTTTGGATGACCTTGAAAGAGCCGTTGATGATGGTGTAAATACCTACAAGGTAGCTGAAGTTAAAAATATAAGATATATACCGGCTAGCGCTTTTCCTCCCCTTTTCATGCATGCATAATTGTCTGTTGTGATTACTTGTCCCTTCATTGTAAGGTATTGTTTGGAAATATAATTAGATTTCAGAATTACATTTATGAAATCTTGATTACTATAAATTGAGACATTGACAGATGATGGATAGCTATGATTGAGTCTGCTTCTAATCTTGAAAATTTGACTCTGGTTGCTCTATGTTTGTTCCAGGCAATGTGCAGGGACAGTCGGATTGTACCTGGCGCTGCTGCTACTGAAATTGAGCTGGCCAGAAAACTGAAAGAATTCTCTTTCAAAGAGATGGGGTATTGTTTTTGTTGCTTTTTCTTCGCAGATGATCTCTCGCCTATCACTGCAGGCCAACGTTTCTGTTGTGTAACTCAGTCACTACTTTCAGGTTGGATCAGTATGCAATAGCAAAATTTGCTGAAAGCTTTGAAATGATTCCTAAAACGCTAGCTGAGAATGCTGGCCTCAATGCGATGGAGATTATATCATCATTGTATGCTGAACATGCGTCTGGAAATGCCAAAGTGGGCCTTAACTTGGAGAAAGGTGCCTGTGAGGATGTCTCTGCCTTGAGTATATGGGACCTCTATGTTACCAAGTAAGCTGCTCTTTTCTGGGTGTCTGTTTTCTTCTTTCAGTAAGAAGTGGTGGAAAGAATCTATATGAACAAAAAAATCTAGATGTTCTTACTTGTGCTCGTTCAGTTCTATCGTTCTTCTTAAATAAATTTTCGCTAGCATATCTGTAGTTGATCCAGTAGGCTGGAGTTGCATTCAATTGATTCATTTTTACTAGAGCAACAAGAGGAGTGAGTTTACAAGCTAACTGAACCTATTCTCATCCAGAATGGTATATTCCGGATGTTAATGTGCGTACACTCGTTATTCTATTATTAATACGTAAGCTAATTATATGGTGAGTTTCTTGAGACTCTTCTGTTTGTGAGCAATCCCTAGAGATTTCGGCGTGCAACCACTCATTTCTGATTACGACTGTGAAATCAAGGATGATCTGACATAAAGTAAAATGTTAATCGGATTGAATTTTGGTTCGTCAGCAGATGGATCCTTATAGTAGCATGGCTATTAACCTCTTCTGAAGACAGTTGTCACCATGAAATTCTAGGGAACGAGTTTCTCTACTCAGTTCCCAGTAAAGCTTGGATTTTTTACATATGTGTGGCTATTTTGATTGCTGGATGGGGTGGACAGAAGCAGTAGGTGGAAGATCTGCAGGTTAGGGGATGCATTGTTGCATAGAAAGCAGAAGCTGATCAAATGTTGAAAGAGGGACAATGATGGATGGAAAATCCTTCCTACTACTTGACAGATGGTCTTTTATCACTGGATGCATTCGCCTGGGAATGGATTTCATTGGGTTAAAGAGGATGGGTTTGTCCATATTCAGTGGGTAGTCAAAGGAAAATGAAAGAGAGTTTCTCAAGATTTATTGGGTTCTCTATAGGAATGAGAACCAAATACGACTTATGGTCGCACGACTCTGATGGATGATTTGCCCCATTTGTTCTCCATCGTGATGGCTAAATAGGCTACTATGTTGGAGCTCTTTGCAAGGATGGAGGTTAGGTATTATAGGAGGATTCTTAGAAGATTAGTACAAGACGGGGAAGCTGTCGAGCTAGAAGCATTCCTACCAAGGTCTTACAACTATATAGGTTTGGAGGTGGATAAGTTTTTTTGGAAAGAGTAACTTTGATCAAGTAATAAGGTTTTATTGACAACAAAAAAAAACCTAGTGTAATCGCACAGTGGGTTCTGGGGAGGGTAGTGTGTACACAGACCTTACCCCTATCTTGAGAAGGCAGAGAGGAGGTTACTGATAGACCATTGGATTAAAAAAGAAAAAAGACCGAGGCTACCTTATTAAAAAAAAAAGACAGTCGGATCAAAGAAAGATGAAAAAGAGGCAGTAGCAACAAGCAGAAACAACAAGATAATAAGATACCCGAGGCTAAAGAAACAACAGGTAGTAAATGAAATCTAAGAATAAGAAATTACAAGAATAGTACTAACACTCTGGGACTAACCTTCCTAGTCCTAATGCTCGACCTCTACACCCTCCTATCTCTACCCCTCCTCAAGCCCACTACGGCCTGACTCTACCCCTCAGCAAAATCTCTCTTATTTCTTTCTCTCCATATGACCCACATAAGGGTTAGTGGAGCAACACCACACCCCTTGCGTCTTCTCTTCAGTCCTAAAAGATCAGCTATGCAATAATTCTCTGACCTTGCTTGGCATCAAGAATTGAAGACAAATCAACACAGTTTTCCACCAGAAGCGAGACGCTATCCGGTCATAAAATAGCAGCCCCCCCCCCCCCCCCCCACACACACACACACACACACAACACAACACACACGCACACAAAAAAAAAAAAAAAAAAAAACCCAACCCAAAACACACACACACTAATAGTACCATTATTTTATAATAGTGATTAATGAACAGATCTTGGTATTTTATCAATAAAATATATATTGATTTATTTATCAAAAAAAAAAAAAAAAGATAAATTAGGTCCTCCCCTAGCACACTAGTAGTACCATTATTAATGTTATTATCTCTTTTTGATTGGTTTATTTCCTGATATACTACTATTTCATGATTATGTATTTGGTATCCTGAGTCTTAAATCTTTTTGGTGGATTTGTTAGCCTTTTATGCTAATCTCTATTCCCTAATGCATCTTGGCCTTTTGAGCAGGTTTTTTGCTCTAAAATACGCTGCTGATGCTGTCTGCACAGTGCTTCGGGTAGACCAGGTAATAAGTTACTCGAATTAACTAGTCGTTCATGTTTCATTCCTGAGAAGTGCACAGTTTTCTACCACCTTATGAAAATTTCATCTCTCTTGATAGAGATGCATGGAAGAATGTCTAAATAATAGCTAGATTAAAGTTCAATTGTCGATGATAGAAAAGGGACAAGAAAGGCCTATTTCAAGCTGATCGATGTTCATATTTGACTACTTATGCTCTTTTGTTTGCTAATGTAGTTTTTATTCGGTTCTGTTTTCAATTTTGAGTACGCTTCTTTTACTTCTCATTTTTTTTTTTTAAACGTCTATTTTTAACTGCAGATTATAATGTCTAAACCAGCTGGGGGTCCAAGGCCGAGAGATCAACAGGCAGGGATGGACGAGGATTAATCTTTACACCGTCTTTCTTACGTTTCGTCTGTCTGCTGATATTGTTTTCTTTTGCGTGGGTGGATTCTCCTTTTTTTTTTCTTTTTTTTTTTTTTTTGCTTATAATTTTTCCTTTTGGAGTTTTTACATGTTAATGGCAGAGGTTTGGCTCAAGAATTTTTGATGATCTTGAAACAGTATGTGCCGCCTCTATTGTACTTGATTTGCTAGGTAAATGCCAATGAAGTGTTAGTGGGCATAGTTTGGCTGGTCGATCTTGACTATTGGAAAGCTAGCTAGCTGGTATCATTTTGCTGTAGGTTAGTTAAGTTCTATTTTCTAATTTATGTGATGCCTCTCTATTTTGAACCATATTATCTCATCTACGAGTCGCAAAAATTTAGTTGAGCATTTGATTTTCTTTGATCAAATGGACTTTAGCAATTAGTGTACTTTTTTCATTTTTAAACTACTAATATGATATGCAAATCAAATGCTCCTTCAACCATAATTTATATACACGCTCTATATTGGAATGTTATTAATGTTTGGATATGAATTTCTTGAACTTCTCAGGAAACTATTTAAATGTTAAGGTTTGATGTGACATTTTCTTTATCACATTTAAAATACAGTGATTCAATATTTTCTTTCGCTATTACTTGTGCAATGTACAATCACTTTAATATTTTTAACTTTATTTTCGATCAAGCGTTGTCATATAAAGTGAAACGAGAACAATTTTGGCTCCGAAGATAAGACTCGGTGAACTTTCTTTCTATATTGCTGCAACTGGATTAGGTCTTGGGATGTGTCAGTTAGTTGAAAATGGTGCGCTAGTTGACTCCAAAGACGTGGGTGTATTGACTACCTCAAAATTGTGGTAATGAACTCAACTTTCAAATTTTGGTAATTAAAAATAAGTGGTAATTGTTAGGCCATCGTAGTTTTGGCATTATTAATGCTCTCTTGTCATTATCAATGGCTTTGAATGTCTTTACCAAAAGTATGTTGTAATGACTCATTGAATGAAATAATTCAGCAAAGTCGATGAATGAGTTGTCCTTGAATCTGATAGAAAACATACCCTATTTGGTGCAGTGTCTCGTACATCAATATGTGATGTCGAATTTGATGTTTTACCTTACAAAAGAAGGTATGATAGGCTTCGTTCCCAACTCATCCTCCTCCCTTCTAATTCCTCTTTTCTTTAAGTATTGCATAATTCCTATTTTGACCCCAATAGAATGAGCTTCTTTATAATTTTGCAATAAAAGGAATAGGTTAGGGAACAAACTCTGGAAAACAAAAGGATAGGTGCAAATTAAAATGAGCGCACACATTAAGGGTGCAAAATGAAAAGAACTCCTTTTTTAACAAACAATGATTGTTCATGGTATTGACATTTTAGTCAATGACAAGCGAGATTTAATCAACGGATGATAAAAAAAAAAAATTATATATGCTGACCTATATTATAATTTATACATTGCTGAATTGTTATATTAACACGCGAACATTCAGCTTGGCATCCGTGGGGAACCATCGCACAATATGTGGATCTTACGCGCACAAAAAAAATGAAAAAAGTTATGTGCAATTATGGAGAGTAAACTCCATACTGAAATCGAGATTTTAGGAACATGCGAAGCCTCTCCCATTGAGAGATTGACCCGTATAATTGCACTTTTACTGATTTTTTCTTTCCTTGGCGAACAAATTCCAAGTCTTTGACAACGTCATATTCAACGCTTTCTGGACTATCAAGCAGCGGCAATGCAACCGAACTATGGGATTCAATATTTCTGATCCATCCGCGCAGCAAAAAATTCACAATCTGCGCATGTAAGTGGGTTGAGATTTAGAGTCAATGTGGGCCCAGAACGAACGTGATCTTATGCATCAAAGACTAACTACGAGGACAATCCGAAAATAAAGATAGCAACTGATATTACTACATAACAAGCTTTGAAGGAAATTTTATGACGAGATGATAACAATGAGAAAGCACGTTGACAGCCAAGATCGAATGTATAGCCAAGTAAGACGGCCTACCTCTGGGACTTCATCATGGGGGCAGTGACCAGCTGGACTAATCTGATAATATGGAGCTTCAGGGAATTGACGTTTCACTTGTAAACCCCAAATAGGCATCACCCAAGGGTCTTCTTTCCCATATATGAGACAGACAGGTACATTGTTCATTCGACACCTAAAAATAGCAAGATGGAAGATTTTAGCTTCGTTACAGTAAAAAGAAACCATATGCAAACAAAATGCAGCGGTTATGTAATACTTGCTTTACTTACCCAGTCAGTGCCTCTTTAAAACTTAGTTGTCCCCTAGGAGCGAACATTATTGAGGCAAGGGATGCAGCTGCTGCAGGGTGTTCTGTTACCTCAAGAATACTCGAGAAAACTTTATCTACTTTTGTGGTGTGATCAGCATAAACTTGTTTAAGCACCTCTGCGATACTCTCAGGAGCACTAATTTTCTGCCATCTAGAAAAGCATAATGAAGTGTATAGAGGGATAAGATTTGGGTACCAGCCAAAACCAAAAACATGGAAACAAGCCATAATATTCCTCTAAGACTATGATGAAAGAACGTCAAATCATCCAAGAACGATGCATTTGTTTTCAGCGTGAGTTGCAAAATGTTGACAGATCATTTGGTTTGGTGAAAAGATCCCGGTCAAAACGCTAATCAATATAAAGTGTATTAATGGCAAGAAGAAGATCCTCTTCCTATCTTCTTCAGTGTGTAAGTTTATATAGGCTTAGGAAACTACATAAGTGAAAGAGCAAGTCGTAGCACTTACACAAGTTCTGTGAGTTTTCTGATATTGGTGGGAAGAGGAAAAGTCCCAGCCCATGGAAACAATCTAGATAATCTTGGAGATCTAACAGGATTAGGAAGAAATCCCCAAAAAGGCGTCGCATTCAGCAAGGTTACACCTTTCACCAATTGAGGGTAGTATGCTGCAAAGTAGAGGGCAACATATCCACCAAGAGAATTTCCCACGATGTAGACTGGTTCTTTAATAACCTGCATCATCAAAGGATACAAGGTTACAATTTGTTCCTTATGATCAATATTATTCTAAAGCAATCCCTCAAATTTAACCAATCAATAATTTGGAAGCTTCTCGAAAAGCCCGTTGTACCACAATCATTACATAACTGTTTAGTCAAATAATACGGAGCTTTCCCAAATATCTATTTGGGTATAAACACAAAATGGTGTAAGAATAGGGAAAAGAACATCAGAGAAACATTGCACATGAAGTTCAGTACAAAGTATCTTCCAAAGAATAGAAAACAAATAGCAAAGTATTGTCCAGTACAAATTTCCAAGCTTTGACTTGCACAGTATCATCATTGATTAAGTTGATCAGAACTAGGTATAGCCAACTTGAACAAACACCACAAATAACAGGTATAAGGCCCAGGCAGCGACCCAACATACCAGTTTATAGGGAATCAATCTGTGTTATACCACAACCTAGAACCTAGAAAGACGATACAAACTCTTTGAGTCTGAGATGATATAACCATTAATTAAGTGAAGTTATAGCCATACATTAGTCAAAGAAGGAGAACAAAAAAAACAAATAAACAAGTAGCGCCAAGGAACAGTTGCCTTCCATAATATAGCACACTGTCAACGAATGCATCTGTGACGTGCTCACTAGCGTTCTATCAATATTTACAGTTTCATCTTGAAGAATAATAGGTACATTGATTACCATTTGTTATGAACCGAAGTATATCCGAAAAAAGAACATGCAATTAAAAAGCTAGCAATACATCAATGACAATGCTTAATCTGCAGATCAACCACTTTGAGAAAAAACACGAGGACAAAGATACAAAGTGTACCTCTTCAATGAAATAGCGTACTTGTTCCCTCCATAGATCAACAGAATAGACAAGTTCTTTTGCCCAAGGTTCTGCTTCATCTCCAAAACCCCAGAGAACATTGTCTCCATCACCTTCTGATTCATCTCGTCGTTTGGACTGCAAAGTTGGATCCTCACTAGGTAATGACTTCCCCTGTCCAAGAAAATCTAATGCCCATAATCTGTGATCACGACCAAGATCCTTTAGCTGTTTTTCATAGTGAAAGGAACCAACACCAAAACCAGGAAGAAATAGTATCGGTGCGGAGTTAACATTTTGACATCCAGATTTCTCATAATGAACATTCAGTTTTGGCTTCCATTCCCACAAGCAGCTATCGACCGCAGCAACAGAATCACTTTTAGTTTCACCAGGTAAACTAGGAATCATAACCTTTGGTACTGATTTACGTCTACCAGTCACATCTTGGTTACTGACTTTCCCATCTACCATATCTGAGTAATAGCTTTCGCTCAAGACACTTGAGTCTAAACTGTCGTACCTCTTTAGAGCAGCGATAGTGCAAAATCTCCGGTTCCTGTTTTTCTTTATGCTATAAACATCTAAACCATAACACAACCTTCTTTCTTTTAGACATTTGCCAATCAGATTCCGTCTAACATTTAAAATGCAATAATATGGTGTCGAATAGAGAGAAGAAATTTCCATCCTGGAGGCAGCTTTCTGAATTGAATACCTGAAATCGAGAATGTATTGAAATTAAGCATTTATTATCAAAGAATAATCCAAAAGATGCAAGATAGTGATGGAATCTACTCAAGAAACAGGACCATAGAATGTCAGTGATGTACTTCTACACATCTAATTATCACTTCATAGAGCTCAATTAGTCCGGCTTCAGGATAAATCAACTAAGAACAAATTCTTCTAAACTAAAACAATTCAACCTCCTCTTTTCTTGATTAAAACGCATTTTTAACTATAATATCACCCAAATAAAAGCTTGGATTCATCCATCTGGTTACAAGGGGGTCAGGAGCGGATGTACAATAGAGGAAATGGATGCGGCCTAACCCAATAACTTTGGTTCAGAACTTCTATTTGTATTAAGAAATCCATTTAATATGTACAATTATTAATTTAGAACTAAGTAACTAGAATCCCGAACCATAAACTTCAAATCCTGGATCCACCAATGAAAGGGCAGACCAGCCTGATCTTGGAAACCAAAAAGCTAAGCAAATATTGCTTAATTCTCTTCTTATACAAATTCACTCAGTAAGTATTGACTGGAATAACCTTCTTCAGCTTACTTGGATATTCTTCAACACACAACTCTTGAACTCAAACACCCAACATAAGATATCATAGTAAACCAAAAAATTAATAACCCAAAAAAACCAAAGTTTCACAATTCCTTTTGGTAAAAACAAAGAAAGCTTAAAAGCCAACTTACTGAACTTAAACACCCAAGAATTAAAATACCAATCTTATTATTACACCAAAATTCATTACTTAAATCTCCAATTTATCAAATATTGTAGTACTAACCATTAAAAGGAACATATAAACAGAACTTACTTTTGTTTGAAACAAGGAAGAGAGAATTAAATATTATTGCCTTTAATCAGCTTTGCAAGATAATTATCAGCAAAATCTCCAAGAATCTAGGAGAGAATATGGAGAGAGTTCCTTTTTTTTTTTTCATTTTAAATTCAGTTGCAGAATGTTTGTTATATTTCTACAACGCTCCAGAGTCCAGACAAAAGATTGCTTAAAAACGTGGGATCTATTTAGAAACCAAGAAAATTAATTAATATAAATGAGAATATTTAACAAAACTGTAAGCACCAATAAGTTCACACACTTGCTATAGATGATTATAATACAAAATTTGTCATGACATAAAATTTTGTAATAATGTTAATGTAAAATATATAACAGAGTTAAACTTCAATTCCAAACTATAGAAAATAAACACTGTTTCTCTATTATTGTTGTTTCTATCAGAAACTAAATATTATAATTAGTTATGCAAAAATTATATTAATAATGCAAATTTTAGAGATGTATGCTAAAATTTGTATTTGAAGGAAGGTGGGAACGGAAGAAAAAGGAAAAGACAAAGAGTACACGTAACGAATTGGTGTTGCCAAAGCCTAACAGGGCCACCACGTGGTCGGTTTTCAAATTTTATTGGCTTTAGATATAATGAACAAAAATGATTTATATTTAGCCATTACTTTTTAGATATAGTTTTTTAGTTGGATTGGTACGTTTACTTTAAGTTCTATTTTTTAATAGTATTTTGATAATGTCAGAGGTTTTGATGCCAAATTGTAAAGAAAAATAGTATATTCATTTTTATTTTGTATAAAATATGAATAAGATGAATTTTAAACAGAAAAACATAATTAACGATAATTCGAATAGTCGACCAAGGCGTGATAAACTGATAATTGTGGTAGGTAGGTAGGTGACACGTCAAAGTGGAGAATTCAAAGGCAAAAGTGAGGAATAAGCTCTGTGAAGAATGAGAGAAACTACACGGCAGAATTCAAATTTGTCGTGTTAGTAAAATTATTTAGAGGGACCATAAAAATATCTAAAGCACCTCGTTTATTTCATGCATCTTATTTTGCACCGATATTTTTCTTTACCCATATTTTGAGCTATTTTTAGCATACTTTTGTTTATCATCCTCACTCTTTTTGTGTATTGGACGTTATTAGTTATTATACTAACGTTACAAGCAGAAACTTTGCTTTATATCTTCAACTTTCTAATCCCTCATCCTGGAATTCTGTGCTTTAATGAACGTTTTGGTCGTATAGCAGAAAATGAGGAGTTGTGAGAAAAGAAAAAAGAAAAGAAAAAGGAATATGTACAAAGTATGCACAACTTGGTGTTTGAGTCAAGAACACGTTATGAATAATAAAACCTTGAAAGGAAAAAGTCTTGAAAAGATGTTTAAAATATTAAGGAGAAAAATTTCTTGAAGGTAAATTGAGAAAGTTAAAGTTAGGGGAATTACGCTATATTGATGCTAGTAGAGGTTAGCAATATGCAAAATAGCTCATTACGTACATGTCGCGTCTTTTTTGTAAATGCATAAAGTGAAGGGTTTGAGATATTCCGTTTTCGTAATTGCTCGAGGCACTACTATTTATTTGGAGTCATCAGTTAACTTTTATCTAGGTGTATTGAAATATCTATGTTACTTTTATTTTGAAAATCGAGAAATAATCTGGAAATAAAGACTCCTAACATTTACATGACTTAATTTTGAAATAAGAAGGTTCAATCATTCCGAGAAGGTGTAAAGCATCCCTTAAAACTCATGTAAGTGCTTATTACCTCTCGATTTTGATTAACAAGTAAAAAATTTAGTTAAGGCATTAATTAGGAAACTAAAATTAAATCTAATTATTAAGCGGAACAATCTTTTGAGAAAAAAGGGGCGACTAAGGACCCCTTGGCCATAAAAATACTATAGATATTCACTTTTCCAGAATAATTTTTCACTTTAATTAAAAATCAATGTTTGACCATGAAAATTCCAAATTCAACTTGAAGTTATATTTTAAATGTTGGAAAACAACTTATAACCTGTTTTTCAACTCAGTTTTCACTTTTGAAGTTGTATTTAAGTACATTCAAATATGACCATTAATCCAAATATTCTTTACAAAAAGTATAATCAAACATAACTCAATCTCCAACTCCAATTTCACAAATTTCATTTAAAATGAATAATATTTGGAATCCACTAAATTATGTTGTGGATATCTGGAATGGCAAAATGTTAGCATGTCCTTGAAGATAAAGTTATGGTAGTAAGTCGAGCATTTAGGAGCCCAGTGTAAATTAAGCCATAAAACAGAATGGGCAGTTCGCACCTACGCTGGGGTGGTATTTAATTTTCCCGCAAATTGGTCGTCTTTAATTTTTTGGCCTTCGGCACTTTAAGCAACAAAAAGGTGGTCGAAAATATTCCTGACATCGAAAAAATAAAAATGAAATTTGGATTTATGACCTAATTTCGCAAGACAGAGTTTCATAAAAACTATAACTTGTCGGGCAATGTTACATAGAAATTATGTCTTGTCCGGCATAGTGATGTAGAAATTAAATTATCCGGCATAACTTCATTTCTACAGAATTTATGCCATACAAGCCAGAATTTATGCCAAACAAGGCAAAACTTCTATAAACCTATGCCGAGCGAATAAGTTACTACACAAATTATACCGGAGAACTTCATTTCTACAGAACTGTGCCGGACAAGGCATAGTTTCTAAAAAAAATTGCCTTGCAAACCATTTCTACAGAACTATGCATACAAGACATAATTTCTATGTAATTTTGTCCGACAAGGCATAGCTTCTATGAAATTTTACCTTGCGATTTTTTTCTTTTTACTCTGCTGGGGACTGAACCCAGAATTTCTAATTTCGTAGACCAACGAATAAGAATATTTTAACCCTCAAGTTTTTATTAAATGAGAAATAGGGTCAAAAATTAAAGACCAGTTCGTATGAAGGGAATCCGCGCAAAAAATTGAAACCGAATTGCAACCCAAAGCTATTGACTTAGCCATAAGTAGGCACGTGGTAATAGATTCGTGGGCTTGGACTTGGCTATTCCTATTACTGGGTTCATACGGTTGTACCGGAGGGAAAAAGAAACAAATGGCCATCCGTCCCAAGCTATTGATGGCACAAGAAGCAGAAAAAATATTTTTTAGCCTTTCTAAAATATTTTTATTTTAGTATTTTTTAACTAATTTCAGCATATGTATATAAACTGTATCATTCTTGTATAGAAAATGTATCATATGTATAGAAATTATATCAATGTTGTATAGAATATGTATCCCTACAGTATGTGTTTAGAAAATGTAACATTGTTGTATAATTTGTGTTTAATAATTGTATAATCAACTTTATGCTTACTAATTATAAATATATTATACACATATTATACGTGTTTCGGGATATTTCTTGAAGGCTCAATCAACATATACTTACTAATTGTACACATATCACACATGTTTTAGGATACTTTTGAAGGCTCAATATGAATTTTTTTCGCCGCATATAAGCTTCCTTTTTGTGGCAAGCTTAGTCGCCACGAAATGTGTAGTTCTTATGGTGACCCCCTGAAGTCGTCACAAAAAACCTTTAACAACAGCAGTGGCGTACGCAGGATTTTTTATAAGCAGTGTCACTATGTAAAAGAGTGAACAACTGAATAAATCACTATAATGATATCATATTATAAAAAGACAACTCAAATCATATTAATAAAACATAGATAAAGAAACAATAAAACATACGTAAATTTAAATATCAATATAATGAACACTAAATAATTTCATTGTAGAAATTAGAAAGAAAATAAATTATTGTCATGAAAAAATTGCAAGCACTTAATAAAATATTATGGTGAAGAAAGTGCTAACCTGATGTGCCAATCAGGATAAAGAACGAGAAGAACTTATATTCTAATTAGAAAGGTCGGTAGCCATCAATTATACTCTAATTGATAAAAGAATTTTTAAGGTTATGACTTATGAGTTCTTTTTAGGGTTTTAGCTTTTAAGTTACTTGACCAATTTGGTACAGAATTAGAGTAGGTAACGGCTAAGTTATTTTACTGGTTTTAGGACCCACTCCTGTTTTGTTCCATTTATATTTTAGTTGTTTTATTGATTTAGAATTTAAATTATAGTATAAGCAAAAAAAAAAATAAGGCCAGGTGGTTTGAAACCGCGACCTTGCCTTCAAAATGGAGCTCTTTACCAACAGACCAACGCAGGCCTTTTTGCTGAAGCAATGTCACATTATTGTTTTGACCTTTTACTTTCGTTCCATTTATTTTTTATATATGTATATTTAGTAAAAAAAATTCGACGAAGCAGTGTCACGTGACACCCCTCGGACCAACATAAATCCGCCCCTGGCAACAGCTGTACATTAACGACCTTTTGTGGAGACTTTTTTTTTATCCTTTGTAGCGACTTTAGTCGTCACAAAAAAGTCTAATCTCTTATAGTGATTGGGCTAGCGCTTGTCAATAGTTTGGGCGGAAAGGCCAATTCGCCGCATTAAGCTCAAACATAGACCACTAAATTTCTGATGGCCAGGTAGTGAAGTATGCACGGTTTGTCATTTAAATGGTCTAGTCTTTAATTTTTTCCCTTCAAATGGGCTGGTCTTTAATTTTTGGCTTTCAAATTGAACTTATGCCTATAGGGTATAAGTTCTTTAAGTGCGCAGGCAAACTTGTGGATATTATGATGCGTAATTTATGTCCTTATAGGCATAAATTCGATTTTGAAGGACAAAAATTAAAGATCAGCCCATTTGAAGGGAAAAATTTAAAGACCAGCACAAAATAGGAACAAAAGTGCAAATGCGCCGACGTAGTGTCCTTTCAAAAAAATTGAGCGGAATGTCCTTCATATGGATTGGTCTTTGATTTTTGGCCCTCAAATCGGTGGTCTTTAATTTTTGCCCCTACTTCTCATTTAATGAAAATTTGTGGGCCAACGTACCCTTATTCGCTGGTCTATAAAATCAGATATTCGGGTTCGAACTCCAGCAGAGACAAACATTATGACTTAGGCATAACTTCTATCAAGGCATAATTTCTATATAGAAACTTATGCCTTAAGACATAGTTTTGTAGGATAACTTAATTTCTACAGAGCTATCCCTTAAGGCATAATTTTACCTCGAATATGCATAGTTCGCTATGAAACCCTGCCTTACGAATTGTTTTTTACTGCGCGTCGGGTTTCTACAGAGGTTAAGGCCTAACTTTTGCCCAAATAGGCATAATTGCTATGAAATTTTGCCTTGTGAACTTTTTTTAATACTCTGCTTTGATTCGAATTCAGAATCTCAGGGGTATTTTTAGCCACTTAAAGTGTCGAAAGACAAAAATTAAAGACCAACAATTTGAGGGACAAAAATTAAAGACCGCCACTAAATAGGGCATTTGTGCGAATGACCTGCGTCCTTTTCCCGGGGCTTTATTCCTCTCTGATTCGCCAATCTGGGTCCCTAACTAAAGTAGGTTTGGGCTAAGATATGATCCCCATTATCACATATTTACACCAGGTGGCCACTTTTGTGGTCTTGTATCTAGAAGCTGGCCATTATTTCTGTTATATCCCGTATTTTTGTACATTGGGATATTTTAAGTTAATCGCGATAAGTTTAAGGACAAGACTATTTTGGGATATGAGATAGAGACTTTTAATCTCCGATTTTAATTAGTACACGAATTGCTTATAAATTTTAATTGGTATAGAAATATTTAGTGGAGATTAGGGATTAATTAACCATGATTAGATTATTAAGTAGGGATTAGTGATTAATTATGATTAATTAGCTTAATTAGACCACTAAGTGGGTCCCACAAAATGTGGCTGAATTTGATTGGCTCATGGATGCTAATGGGACACATGTCAAGGGCTGGACACATGTCAACCATATGGACAGCATATATAAATGTAATTGATGACCAAGCTATTCATTATTCATATTCCATAAGTTGAATTTAGGAGAGAGAAGCTCTCCCTCTTCACCAAGAAGAGAGAAGTTCTCGACGAAAGCCATGGCGACTCGCAAGTCACGGCCAGCCCCTCTTTTCAACACCATTAAATCACTAATTTCACCTTGGATTGAAGAAGGAAGCATGAACAACCATGGCTGCCAAGCTCACGTGGCCGTGCTATCAAGATTGAATTCACGTTCTTGATAAAAAATTAATCTCGAGGTGTTCTAAGTGTTTGAGGGAGCAATAAGATCAGAAGTTAAAGTTGAAGAAGATGAAGTGGGCAAGTTGTGCAAGTTATTGGAAGATCTGCCCTAATTAAATTAAGGTAAGACTTCTTCTTTTGTTATGAAATTGAAGTTAATGATGTTGTAATGGAGAGATTAAGTTGTATTAAGTGGAATTGGAAGTAAGAAAATTGCATAATTAGTATTGGTGTTGGAATGGACAGAATTGAAGTTGTTTAAATTAGATTGGGTTGATTGTTGTTGTTGTTGTTATTATAGTTATGGATTATGTGTTAAAAGTGAAGAAATTGTATATGTTAATGTTAAGGTTCCGTTGGGCCGTGTTGGGGCTGTTCTAATAAAAAAAATGATAGATTAATTTCGATTAATGTTGTCGTTGTTGTTGTCATGGACTATATGATGAAAGTGAAAGAATTTGATAGTTAAAGTTATAATTGTATTGTATTGAGAACGATCTGGTTGTGTTATTGTTCTTGTTGAATTGAAGGACTAAGAGTAGTTAAGGCTATGTATCGTGTTGTTGTAATTGTTGGACTATTATAAGGTCACTCGATGAAGTGTTGTGGCTATAGATTATTAAGAGTAACTTGAATATGTCGTAGTCGTTGTGTTAAAGATTATGGAATGTCGTAATATGTGGGTTGATTTGGTACGTTGTGCGAGGGTGTCTCTTAGGACATTCTCGAATCTTGTTTTGGCTAGTCTTGATATAGTACTTGAACGTGTGGTTGTTGATGTTAACTTGGTCGTTTCATAGTTAGCTTGAATGAAAGGGAAATGAACAATATAGGAGAAATGCCGCCTAATCTTATAGAAATAAACTACTAATGTTGGAATACGTTTTGAACCTTCCCGTAGCTTAACCATAGTTCTTAACATCTTAATATAGGTTGAGACGCTTCGGGCAAAGATATACGTATTGTGTCACGGATAAGCGTTAAAGGTATGTAAAGCTATCCCTTCTTTCTTTTGGCATGTCTTAGATGTAAGTGATGTACGATATGAGCTTTGGGGTAATTCCATTCATAAGTTCCGAGTGTGATTCATGATTCTTATTCACTTCTTGATGTTAGAACTATTAAGGTAATTGAGCTATTGCTCCTCGAGTCTTCTATACGTTGGATAGTAGTTGGTATGTAAAAGTTCCTATTCTTAAAGGCTCTACAGTGACTAATGTCCTTGACTTCCATAAGATGTTTCGTATTATCTTGATACATGTCTATGATTCTTGAGGCTCTATTTGATATAGTTCATAGTGACATTCAAGGAGTACTTGACATGACTATCGCCTTGATACTCAGATGTTAGTTCATTCTACTGATTCTATTGAGTCTCAGATGATGACTTAGTTTGCATATGGTTGCTCACTACTCTGCTCGTGCGCATCGTTATTACATCTTTCACCGTGTCCGGGAGGTATGTATTCGTGCACGTTTCACCCATTGTTCACCTAGTCCTCGGCTAAGGCCGGGTACGATATATATATATATATATATATATATATATATATATATATATATATGATATGATGATATGATGATATGATGATATGATATGATGATATGATGATATGATGATACGATGATATGATGATATGATGATACCGAGTCCCGCTGATGGGCCGGGTATGGTATACATGTATACGACTTATTCATAGAGTCCATAATGGGTATCGGATATGGTATATATATAGCTATGCATGATTTTATTTCATAAGGCACGAGTACGGATTCCTTGATATTCATACTTGTCTCTGGAATCTACTTCGATTATGATCTTCCTTATTGTATTTCATGCTTTATATACTCGCTACATATCATCTTGACCCCTTTTCTTCGGGGGCACGTTTATGCCCCATGGCAGTACGGATACTCGCTTTGGTGATCCTTGACTTAGGACTTCTACTTGTCTTGGAGTGCTTTATTGTTCCGGAGCCTAGACTTTTGGTACGGATCTTGTGATGTATATATATGTTTATCCGGGGGGTACGACGGGGCCACCTGTCATCATGTCATTGTTGATACTCTGCGGAACGTTCGTATAGACATATGCGTGGGTTGTATATAGATGTTGTTTAGCTGTGTTGATATGACTTATGTTGGGATGTTCCCGTACGTAGTGACAGCCTTGTCGGCTTGTGTTTATATATATATTTTGGGATGTTGTATGTAGTGGCAGCCTTGTCGACTTGCGTATATATAGTTGGGACGTTCCCATACGTTATGACAGTCTTGTCGGCTCGTGTACTATGCTATCTTTTGATTGGTTGTGACTCCTCAGGAGACAGATTACCTTGATATATATATATATATGTGACAGTTCTGAGACGACGTTTTGTTGTTACAAGTTTCCATATTATGATTAGTTTCGGGTTGATTATAACTAACAGGTACGCATACGAGTGTCCAGCTCGGGCACTAGTCACGGCCTACGGGGTTGGGTCGTGACAATTTCAAATTAAACTGTAATTTAAATTAGTTCAGATTTTAAGATCAGATAGTACGGGTTACTTTCGTAGTTCAGATCACTAGTCAAATTTCGTAAAAATGGTCAATTTTGAAAAGTAGTGCCTATTGTGTAATTCACCTATTCATGATTACTAAGCATCACAAGTTCCTACTAATTATCACTTTATTTCACGGATTCCCTTTAAACACGCTGGTCTTTAATTTTTGTCCCCGCTGCTTATTTAATAAAAATATCCAGATATGCTTTCCTCAGCATAACTTTTGTAACATTTTTATCTTCGGAAATTGAACTTTTGCATCGCTCGGCACAAGTTCCGTAAGAATTAAGTTATGCGGCATAAGTTGTGTAGTAGTTTTCAGATTATATTGAGTGTTGAAAGTTTTGCCTTTTCTGGCATAACTTGTGTGGATGTGGCGATACATATGCCAATGCTAAACGCTAACTATACCGAACGAAATCTACCTTATGTCTGATTATGTTGAATGTTGAAAGTTTTGTCTTATCCGACATAACTTGTGGAATGTTATGATACACATGCAAAACCTAAACAGTAACCATGCGCCGAAATTTAATTTATGTCATGCCAAAATGCTGGAGGACAAAAATTAAAGCCCACAAGTTTGATGGCCAAAAGCTAAAGCCCACCTGGAAATAGGGACATTTGTGCGAATAACCCACTAATTATACCTAATTTTAAGGCAGATCAAGTACATGATGTCTTTATGAATCTAGCCTTGAGCAAAGTTGGGCCTAATTATTGCGCCGAACAGAATTCAAGTCTAGACTGAACCTACCCCATTTGGGTCCATTTTGGTAACAAGGTGTGGTTTCTGCACGGATTGTCCTTCAAAGGCGTTGGTCTTTAATTTTTGGCCATCTCTTAAAAAAGTGATCGAAAATATCTTGAGATTTTGGATTCGAATCCTCGCTCAGTAAACAAAAAAATAATTTCGTAGGGCAAGGTTTCACGAAGATTCTGCCTTAAGGCAAAAGTTTGCCTTGTGAAATTTTGCAAGACAAATTCTTTTTTTACTCAGCTGGAATAGGCCTAACTTTTGCGCAAATAGGCTTAATTTCTTACGAACCTCTGCCTTGCGATTTTTTTTTTACTGAACAGAAATTCGGACCCAGAACCTCAGGGTATTTAGGCGAAAGACAAAAATTAAAGACCAAAGAATTTGAGGGCCAAAAATTAAAGATCACCCCGAATAAGGCCGATCGTGCAAATTGCCCAACAAGGTTAAGATGTTTGACATGGGCCAGGGACAAAACTTGAGCTGATTTCTCTATTCCCTTTAGCCTATATTATATTAAGAACAGCACCTAACAATAGTACTAGGACTAATTAATTTTTATGTATAAAAAGAGCAGCTCAATTGATAATAATTTGATTGATACTTCCCTAGGCCTGCTTAATGGTTTGGTTCTTCCGCAAAGTAGTATTTTGGTTAAACCGTACCATATGTCCTAGCAAAATAGACATATGTGGTACCCACTTTAGTGACTAATATGTGAGGATGTTTTGCTTAGTTGTGAATTGTGGTACCCACATTAGTGCTTGATTATGAATAAAACGGAGTTCTGTGGGTAAACTTATTGAAACTAGGGAGCATATGAGCATAGTTTAAATCAATGTTGCCCGATTTTATCCATTGAAAACTATCTAGGATATTCAAAAGGGAATCTAAATATGGATCCTATTTCCATCAAAAGCCAATTATAGTTGCCTATGTTGGATCGTTGACCAATGGGCAATTGCAAACTCTGGGCCAAGCCCAAAGGGACTCGCCTACATTGGTTCATGGCTTGAAGCAAGGGATAAGGACACAAATGGTGACGCCCGGTGGCCCAAAAATCTTAGAAGTCAATTTTATCCTTTTTAAAATAGGTACATTTTCTAGCCAATTTTCAGCTAATTCCAGTATATATATATATATAAAACTGTATCATTGTTGTATATGTATCATGTCACGCCCCAACTCGGGAAACGTGCGGACACCTACCATTTTCTTACCTCGGTAGGCGAACCCGCCCCTAACCAACACCCAAACAAATAAATGAAATCAACTCCCAACTATAATATAAATAAATTTGACATAAAAGTAATTATAAGTGCGGAATAATACATGCCTAAATGAATCTGGTCTAAGTCGTACAAGAGCTACTACATAGATGAAGTCTGAATACATAGAGGCATAGATAAATACTGTCTCAAGGATAGAAATAAGACAAGTAATGAAAGAGTAGCCATCCGGGCTGCAGATCTTCCAAGTGCTCACCCTAGATGCTAGTGAATCAGGCCTCGGGATCGATCCTACGAGGGTGGAAGCTCTTCATCAGTGTACTCGCACTCATAAAAAGAGTACAACAAGGTAGCATCGATACAAAACACGATCGAGTAAGCATCATAGGCCGACAATCGTTAGATTACGCATGCAAACAAGGAAATGGAAAGATAATCATGCTCACAAACAGATACAAGTCAACAAGTCCAAGTAGTACAATCAATTACTAAACGATGTCTCAAATATCTCACGAATCCAAATATAACCTAGTAATCATCCAGTAACTCAAATATCACCGAAGATCAATATCAATCCAAATGACAATAAAAACATATAATGTGTATGCAAGTGGAATGCGCGACGCAATCTGTACACGCGGGGATGATGTCCACCTCTCGACAGTCATAACCCATGGGGGACTCCTCCATCCAATATCATTGCTAACCACTCCATATCACACAACATAGAGATAGCTACGCAAATATAGTAATGTCGCATGAATCATACTTACCTCCGTCATCACCATCTCCCAATATCAAGATCAAGACAGATATATCATGGATATGAGAAAGTATGTCATGCAATGAGAAAATCATAACTAACAGATGGATTACAGTTAATTCATATAAGGACAACCATCCTAGTACAAGTATCACATGAATCTGTTCCTTCCAACCAGTCTCCCATAATACATAGAAACCACAATTCACATAAGAAAAGCCAAGCATAAACCTAGGGATTCTACAGGCCACGAGCCCGAACACACAAGTCACACAACAGTACCTACCTTAGAATTCCATCCCAAACTTCATACGCGAAGGTTCACATGATGTCTCCAACAATTCCCTAGTACTGCATACGAGTCGCTAACTGGATTCTAACAAAAAAGGTAAGCCATAACCTACCTGGAGTGCCGAATAGGAATCCCAAACAAATCACACGAGTACCTTGCCCTTCCTTAATGCCTCCAAATACTCAATGTCTATTTATAACGTAATCTAGATTAAAAATCATGAAGAACAATACCCATATTGCTAGGCTTTTAATTTGGTCAACTTAAGCCTATGGAATTTGGGAAAACGGGCCCACAAGGGCAAAACGGGAAATACGATAGTGAAACATGCAATTCAAGTCTAAGTGATCAAAATCCACTAATCAATTCCTAAAATAACTCAATATTATGCTAAATTTGTATTTAAAGTGAAACCCCCAATTTTGGGTATGAACCCTAACTCTCAAATTCATAAATTGGTTACTAATAATGAAGGATTCATGTTTATATAGCTATTACCCATCAATTTCATACTAATATAAGCTTATTCCATCAACAAATCAAGGTTTGATAATCAAAAGTTCATTCAAGAAAGAAACCCCAAAAATCCTCTTTAATCCTTATGTTATTGGAAGACTCTAGCATGAATTGGGGAGTTTCTAAGGTGGATTATGAATCATAAATGATGAATAGGGTTAGATGAACTTACCCCAATGAAAAATTTTCTCTTATTTTTCTCTCAAAATTGCTCGAGAATCGAGAGTAATGAATGAGGAGTGATAGGGGTTTTAAAAAGGATTTAAGAAATTTAAGTCCTCGTCGACCGCTACAGCGGTCTGCAGTCCGCTATGGCGGAATCGCTGTCGCTGTGACATGACCGTTACGACAATCACCTCACATTACACTAAACCGCTATAGCGGCAGG
Source organism: Lycium ferocissimum (assembly GCF_029784015.1). NCBI lineage: Eukaryota > Viridiplantae > Streptophyta > Magnoliopsida > Solanales > Solanaceae > Lycium > Lycium ferocissimum. The sequence goes on from NC_081348.1 coordinate 7,252,722, forward strand.
GCCATCGCCACGGCGATACGGCTGCTGCGGTACTGGTGCCGCTGCGGCGGACACCAATCACCAGAAACGTATTGTTTTTGACCATTCTCAACCCAAAATTCGACTATCACCCGAGGCCCCACAGATACAAAACAAATGTTCAAACACACATAAAAACGCGCTACGAACTCACCTGTGGCCTCAGATTCCCCAACGGGGGTCTCGTTGACCAAGACAACCCCTAATACCCCAAAACCAACTTTCTAACCAAAGTCCGAAAATGCACTCTAATGTATTGGGAAACGAACCGAACTTACCCGCAAGTCACAAATGACCATCCGGACATGTCGGAATCAACCAATTTTCAAAAAAAGTCCGTTTATCCAAAAGTCAACATTGGATATATACAACAATCTGAGTTTTAGAGGAAACTTTGCGGTTGTCTAGCATCTTCTCAAATTCCAGATTTGATTGGATAGCTCTATTCAGTTTTTCCCATGGGCCAATATTAGGCCTTTAGATTTCTCTTCTTCCCCTATTTTCTCCTCCATCAGACAGCCACTAAAACCATGTGACCTCTATAGTCACCATCGAACGCCATGAAACAACGATTCTCTACCACCATTAAAACCAGCCAAAAACACCTCAAAGCAGCCATGAAAGCTCTAAAAATGAACCATAAAACAGAGCACCTCCTTAATCTTCTTCCCTTCGTATCTTTTTTTTGTTGGCGTCGTCTTACCGGTACGCTCCGTCATCAGCCATAGAAACAGAGAGGAGAAAGTGAGAGGCAGATGAATCATAGGAGAAAGTGAGAAACTAGATTTTGTCTAGGGCTTATCTTTATTTTGGGCTTAGGAGCTATTTCGGGTCATTTACTTAAAATGGGGTCTTTTTGTGACTTTCATTTTGCTGGTGGCCACACCATGTCCTTTTCCCTTGAAGAAATTTTACAGTTTGCCCTTCAAATGGACGGGTCTTTAATATTTGTCCTTCATATGGACTGGTCTTCAATTTTTTCCTTCAAAATTGAACTTCTGCTTAGTAGGCATAAGTTCTTTAAGGGTGCGGGACACAACTTATGAGATATAATGATGCGAAAATATAAAATTGTGTCTGCGCAAAAAAATTATTTATCTTGAGAGGCAAATATTAATGACCAACACAAAATAGGGACAAAAGTGCAAATGGCCCTCATGGCTTTGCTAGAAGAGTCCTAGACACATCTTGGTATAAAAGCCCTACTCGATCCATCCTCAATGGAGTGAATAAGACCCAATTCCCTATTATAGGAAGCGCACAAATAGTTGATTGAAGAACTACTATTTAAGGCATACATCAAAATTATAAAACATTTAATATTTAACTGTTCATAATTATAATTTTGGACCTATGAAATTGAAGTTAAAATCTGCGTATGAAGTTGCAAACTTCAGATATACGAATATGAAGTTTGGAACTAGCAAGTGAAAACCATATTTGTTTTTACTATAATACCCCTGAGGAGGACATTGACCATATCTTCTTCCAATGCCCATATGTACAAAGTTTTTCGAACATGCTCTTGCAACAATCCACCTGTCCTTTAATGTTTACTATCACTACTAACATCACCCCGTTAACTGGCCTGACATTTGAAACTCTATCAAGAATAAACCCTTCAATAGTGTCATTAATTGGAACCCTATCCTTCCATGCTCTTTCTGGCATGGCTTACTAGGAATGGTAATTTCTTCAACAGCAGGAAAGATAATGTCAGCATTGAGAATACCATTGCTAAAGCTGTGGAGTCCTTTTTCATCGTAGGGAAAGGAATCTTGAGGCAGGAAAAAATCACCATCAACATTTATATCAAATGGGAACCCCCTGATAGGGGGTGCTACAAGCTTAACACTGATGGATCAGTCCTGGTAATACTGGGAAGAGAAGATTGAGTAGAGTGATCGGAAATAACATGAGAGACTGGATTTTGGGTTTCATAAGAAGCACCACTTGCACCACCAATAATCATGCTGAATTGCGTGCCTCCATAAAGGGATAAGAATAGCTCAGAACCAAAATCTTATCCCCCTTCAAGTCAATACTGGCTCAACTGCGGTTATTTCTTTGCTCACTAATGGAGACATTATTTATAATCCTATAGTTGACGAATGCAGGTGGCTAATTCAGAAATTGGAGAATCCAGCAATAGTACACTCCTTTCGAGAGCAGAATAGGGTGGCATATCTCTTAGCAAAGGAAGAAGCAAAGGGCAAATTTTTGAATATGACTCACTTTTTAACAGTTTCTCCTATGTATGCCAATGAAGCAGTCTAGGCAGACATTCTGGAAATTTGTTAGGAAAATTTCAGCTTGTAATTAAAACAATGTTCGGCTGACTTATGCTCAGTCTTAGCCTCTGACGGGGAATGTTCCCCTAAATTATGTGTAATTATAGGAAATTTCCAAAATAAGAGTGGTTACCGATAAATAAACCAAAAGAAGGCAGATGAAGTAACATTAAGCGCACAACCAAGAACATACCAATTTAGAGAATTAGAGTCGCGGGATAGAGAAGGGAAAAGCTCCGACAAACAGCAAAACTCGTCAGTCCTTTCTTTGAAGAGTCGAGAACTTCGTGAGAGAAGATAAATGAAGGAAAAAAGCTGTTATACACGTGTTGCAATTAAAACAATATTCTTTGAAGGAAACTCATATTACCAAATTATCTAAAAAAGTACAACTCTTGTTACATTTTGTACAACTGCATATAGCAGTGTTCGTACACCCCCTTGTTCACTTCTAAACATTAGAAATTTAACACACAAAAAAAAAAAAAAAGAACTGGCAGTCAAATTTCAAACAAAATATCTAAAATTTGACATGTTTTAATGCAGTTTAAATTGTACAACTGCATATAGCAGTGCTCGTACACCCGCTTGCTCACTTCTAAATATTAGAAATTTAACAAAAAAAAAAAAAAAAAAACTGGCAGTCAAATTTCAAACAAAATATCAAAAATTTGACATGTTTCAATGCAGTATAAATTTTAGACATTTATGTTTGGAATTAGAATTAGTAGTTTGCTTCCAACTTTAACGAGGATGCTAACCAACTCAAAGGTCCCATGCTAAGCATTTTCAAAGATTCTGGAGTTTAAAAAAATCTAGTATAATAATAAGCGGGGAAATGTTTTCATAAAGGGTCATAATTATACAAGTGATTACTATTTACCTAAAAAAAAAAAGATTACTATTTACCTTATTGTCTCATGCATGTAGATAGTTTTACTCATGGCTTTGGTACTTTGCTCCTCCCTTCAACACAATCATAGCTACAACGAGACTTAGGTATTGTCATACATAATTCCCTTGCTTTTCCACTTCAATTATTTCATGATTCTCATTCTAAGATGCTCCGATGCATAAAAGGAAGTTTCATTTTTCTCTTTAGCAAGCAATCAATTATGACTTTTGGACCTTCATGTTTGAGCTTTTCACTTTACAGCACTTGCAGCTCACAATTACACCATAATAAAGTTGAATTGATTTTTTTTCCCACATGGGTTATTTCCTAGGAGTATTTCAGAATAGAGGGTTAGCACATTAAATTGATCCTATTTTCGCTTCTTCAAAATAGTACTGACAATACTATACTAGCAACTTACTACAAAAAATAATTGTAAAAGAAATACATACATGTGTTGGTGGGAGGTAATAAATACTAAATTAAATAATATAATGTGCATGTAAAATGTCAAAAACACAAGCCTTATCCGAAAAAGAAAAAAAAAGAGGAAGATAGAACCTACATATGCCTTTGTTTATTTGAGGTACATTTTCATTGTAATAATTTAATGTTCTTACGATGATCAACGAAATTGTTCTTGTTTCAAAGTCAGAATCAAATGCTCCACGAAAAATCCTCTCTCGTCGTTGCCTTGTTGTTAAGGGGGCCAAAATCAATGTCTAAACAATAAACATAGACATGTTATTACCAAACTCATTTACTTCAAGGTTTACTAAAATTCTTGTTTTTTGTTCATTTTTCTTCTTTTTTGGGGTTTAACTTACCCTTAAATTCCTCTTAAAATAGATCTGTCGACTATAAATCTTACCTTACTTTTAACTCTTCTTCATTAAATGAATTAATTAATCATCAATCATCCAACCTATGAAAATGACGTTGTAACATTAAAATCATCAAACTTAACCGAAAGTCATTCAACACGAAATCAACTTTCCTTTGTCAGATGCCACGACACTCATTAAATTTTTGACTTTCCAAATGGTTATCCAATTTACAAAATATTGCTAGTGTTCCTTTATTTTTTAAATCTATGCATGCAAGCCAGTAATATTTTTGTTTACCCAATAAATATCTTATTTTACCAACATAATATTCTTGCTTTTATCACGTAAAATATGTACCTTTTACCTGATAGAACTTACTCAATAAGTAAATTTTTTTAACCAAGTAAAAGATACATTGAGGAACAAAGGTGTGAAAAAAAAGGTGTAAAAAGAAAATTTCTTTTATATATATAACTAGTCCCTTCGGGGAAATCTGATAAAAAAAAATTCTCTATATATAACATATAACTGGTCTGTATTTCCAATATAATTTTTGAATATTTAAATTATAATGTAAGTATCGTGTGTGATCAACTATTTGTCGCGCAAAACGGGGCCCTTTTGTAGTTATATAAATTCGCACCATTTATTCCCTTCATCATTATAGATGGACCAATCACTAATATATGCATTCCCTTATTGATTGCAAGAGCTAATTAAGCAAATTATCCTAATTCCTAAACAGAACATTTGGGACTGTTTCACCAAATCTGCTGATGCATGATATGCTCCAAAATAAACAAATATTCATGATCATTAACATCCGTTTATTTTTGTCCTCTTATATCTAATGTCAAACCTCTCTGTAATGGCAGCGTTTGTCTGAAAATTTCATAGCTGCTATAGAGAGGTGATGTTATATATGCATACCAGCATTTCATGTTTTTAGATCTCATTTAGCTGTTATAAACAAAAGTGCACAAAAAATTATTTTCCCGTACTTTTTATAAGTGAAATCAAATACTTGTTAATTTTAAAATTTCAATTGATTTTCATATATTAATTAAAGGGAAAAGGGTCAAAAATATCCCTTTACTTTATTTTAATGGCTAAAAATATCATCTGAACTAATTTTGGGTCATTTATGCCCCTGCCATTATGAAAGTTAACAAATATAATTTGACGGAAATCCCCAAATTTATTCAAATAACCCAATTTCATAAAAAATAACTCATTCTCCTATTTTACCCGCACCGACCCACCTCCTAAAATAACCCATTCTTCATTCTCTCTCATATTTTCTCCTCTGACTATCAAGCCCGTCGATGGAGACTTACTTTCTCTTTAGCCGTTGACTGATTCAAAAGCTAGTGTCATGTTTTAGGAGCTATAATTTTTATGTTTCGGTTAAGTCATCTAGGAGTCCTAATTATGTTGAAATTATTTAGGTAATGGGTCAACTCTTTTAGCCATTACTTCAGGTTATAGGTTAGTGATAAGTTGGTGCTATATTTATTTGCTTAGTTGGTTGCTCTGCAGTACTATCCATTTAAAGGTATGTACTGGTTGTTTTCAAAATGATTGTCAATTGTTTCCGTCTTTCTTTGCTTTCCTTTCTAAGGGAAGAGCTTGAACATAATTTCAATTCAAATAATAAATAGCAGGTTTATAAATTCTAAATGTTTGACAAAGATGAAATTTAAAATGTTTTCTGGTTTCAAAAATCACTTCTTAATCTTCCTTCTGGTTATAATTGATGGAATCGACGGTTTGAGAGTTGTAGGAGAAAATATGAGAGAGAAGGATGAATGAGTTATTTTAGGACGTGGGTCGGGGTAGGTAAAATAGGAGAATGAGTTATTTTTTATGAAATTGGGTTATTTGAATCAATTTGGGAATTTTCATGAAATGAAGGGTAATTTGTTAACTTTCATAACGGCATGGGCATAAATGACCCAAAATTAGTTTGAAGGGTATGTTTAGCCATTAAAACAAAGTAGATGGATATTTTTGACCCTCTTCCCTTAATTAAAATTGAAAGCTAATTAAAAATTGAAAAGCCTAATAAATTACTCATAAATCTATACTAGTTATATCGTATCGATAAAAAAAAAAACAAAAATATAAGGAACATATGCATTTAAAATTAATTAAAAATTTCATATTTCAAGTTTGACATAAGAATTCTACAATTGGAGGTTGTTTCATAAATTTCAGTCTCTTAATGATAATATAATACTTGAATTGACGAAGATTTTTTTCCAAATTTTCAGCAAAAGGGAATCCAATAGCGTTCCTTTTTTTTGTTTGTTTGTTTAATCAAGCAATAATATTACTTAAATATCTCCAAATCTGATTCAAGCAGCTATTTAAAGAGACAAATTGAGATTTTTCTGAGGGTAAAAATGGAAATATACATATAGCGTCGGTTCCTGTCTAAGAGTTTAATAGGGGTAATTGACTCTTCTATCTCATAATATTTGAGTATGGCTGTAGATAGATAATTTTACAAAGACTGTACCGCTTAATGAATTCCATTGCTGTTATAGGTAGAATGCTGTTATAGAGAAGTAAAATATAACATGAAAAATCTGTTTCGGAGAAAATCAGGCTATTACAGTGAAATGTTGTTATAACGAATGACAGTTATAGAGAGGTTTGACTGTAACTAGTAACTTTGTCCGTGCAATCATAAAACATACCAATTATACTTCTACCATTTGTGCATCTCAGTGTTTGAAAAACAACTTTGATTAATGTATTTGAATTTGTTGTCTTTGTAAGTGGCATCAATCACCATATCCTAATTGATTTCCCACAAGTATTAATAATCTTTTCTTGGTTGTGACTTTATTTTCTGAAGTTTTTCTTCAAATATTCTTATAATTAATAACTGCAGCGTGGTCATATTTTCTTGTTGAATGAAGTTCAAAATGCACAAAAATATAAAAAATACTTCAATACAACTAAAAAGCTGATGCATAATATTCTCCAAAAGAAACAAATATTCATGATCATTAACACCTGTTTATTATTGTCTCTTATATCTAATTTTGGACTGATATCATAGATCGGTTACATTTTTCCTCTCCTTTCGGTTTCGGCTATTAAATTGGACAAGATGTTGACGCCATATTTTTTTTGGCTATTTGCTGGTAACCGATCAAGTACAACTGTTGCCACATAAGAAAATGGTTTTAAAAAAGAGAAAAATCATGAAATTTTATTTGTGAAATTTGATACTTCATGTCATTGCCTATTTTTCAATTACGGAGCTGCAAAATAGATAGCACACGCCGTTACTACATATAAAAGACGATGGATACAATTAGACCATATACAATTACTAATTGCTATACGGTAAAAATGGATAAGTTTGATCTATGTGAAACTGATGAAAAGGTAAAAAGGGTCTAAGAATAGTTCCAAAAGTTCCCTTTGTAATTGTATTGGTTGCCACGGAAAACCAGCTAATAGCATCAAATAACTTCAATAACGGTTAAATTAAAGCAAAATACATGGTAAATGACTACTCCTTTATAGCTATTTTTATATTCTGATATCAAGACCCTTTTATTTTACCCCTTTATACCACATACGCATGAATAATTGTTCACATAGAGCGATACATTCTACGAAATGAAAGGACTCCCGTTTACAATATTTAAAAAATGTATAGAACTAAAGCTTAGAACAATGCTGACCAAAGTTCATATAATTTGGAACTGAAAAATGAAACAAGTCATTACTTATAGAGGAGTATTAAATATTACTCTCTCTGTTTCAATTTATGTGAACCCTTTATTATTTGGGGAGTTTACTAGGTGGTTCCACGTTTTCTTTACATTTTTTTTAAATTATTTGAATTATAAATTATCATGACTTATAGTACTTCTAATGTAGTTTCGAAATATATAAATTTTATTTTTATAAACTTAAAAAGTTTATGCTAAAATTTAAGGTTAGAGTTATAAAGTTTGAACTTCGTATATAAAAAAGGTTCACATAAATTGAACATATAATATTAATAATATATATTTCTTTTAAGAAAAAGTAGAACAACAACATATTGGCATTTGATCCGACAGCAAAGTTAGTGTGAGACAGAAAAGGTTTTCAAAGCGTTGAAGATTCCACGTTCATGTGGGGCGCGTGAGGAACACGCCCAAGATACTCAAAAGTGGGCCCCAAGAAGAAAGATGGCGTGGGCTCAGCACAAGGATTTGCCGCATTGGATATGAAAAGGGCAAAAAAAAAACGGAGCCCATTGTCCACCTTCCATGTGAAAAAAGTAGGAGTTAAAGTGTTGCAAATTTTTAGCATTATATACTTTAATTTTTGATAAAAAGTACTAATTTATTTAAAATTTAATTATTTATAAATAATTTAATTGTATAAATAGTTCTTTAAAACATGTCAGCTTTGTATTTTTGTTCTTTTTCTTTTGTCTTTCATGAACTAGGCTACAACCTAGAGAATCGGTGCTCACGTTTCTTTCTCACCATTTTCGAAACTCACCCACAACTCATGTCACATCTTTGCGTGACTTATAAGAATAGCTTTGGAGGTGAACGGTTTGGAGCTTTTGATCTTGCTTATCTCATAGTTAAGACTTCAAATTTAACAACTTTTGGCCTTGACGCTTGCATGCCAATAAAGCAAGCGGGGACAAAATGTTGAAGAACAACTATTTTCAAGGGCATTATGTGTCATTTCCTCAGGGCAAATCACTCTCTCCCGGTACAAGAAAAAGCCTAATTTTTAATATGCAAATTATACATGCAATATCAGTAATTATACACCAATTGCAAACTAATTAGGATTGGTTAAATATATGTGTCTTCTGTATCGACCAATTTCACTTATAATTTGTAATCTATCTTTAAGACAAATTACAAGTTCTTTACAATTTATTGTTAATACGAATCTCTAAACAAAAAGAAACACATTAGTTCTTATTCCACACCATATCTAAAATGATTTAAGTGTTAATCACGACTAGTTAATACTTAATATCACACTATATATCTTAAGCTTCTATTTTGTTGTGCTCTTCACTAAGTCCACATAATTTTTAAAGATTAGACGTTTTTTTTTAGACAATTCCCTCTATGTAACTTTTGGTTTCGCCTTTACCTCTCTAACATATTTAATTATCGTAAATGTTACACTTACATACTGCATACATGGCATCTTAAAGATTTACCTTACCATTCACATTTCAACCGTACTCATTTGGAGTGTTGAATCTGAGAGGCTCCATGCTAACTCTAATATGACATAAATGATCTCACAATTAATCGTTCCATAGAACTTGCTTTTTTACTTTGGCAACTATCTCTATAGTATATAATACTCTTTTAGCACTTCACAATATCAATTATTCTATTTCAATTCTATGTATTTTTATCTAACCTACCATTCTCCTGGAATAGTGAGCCTACATATCTGAATGATTATCTACATTTGTTTTCATAATTCGAGCTTTTGAAATAATTCAATAATCTTCTATTTCTCCTCCCTATATTGACATACATGTGATGTCTCTTTCGTTCATAGCCTTTGTCATATTAGGTGTTAAGTTCTTTTCTTATCAAACAGATATCTACAAAAATAATGCTTTGGGGCTTTATCACATGCTTTCTTTAAGTCAACGAATATTATATGAAGAATATTTTTGGTCATCTTTATATAAATTTTATCAATCTTAATATATAGCCCCAATGGTAGATTTTTACATGATACTCCATCTATCCAATTTCATTTACGTGCTATTATTACTATTTACAGAGTTAGTTTTCTCTTTGATCACAATTTTTATACCTTTTTAATTATTTTAAATTATTAATTCTCACATTTATAGTATTTATGTAACTTTTAAATATAAAAAAAATAAATTTAAAGGCTACCATGTTCATAGAGAAAATTAATTATAGCAAAAGGAGTATTAAATAATGGATTTCAGTGTTCCAACCAAATAATTATAGCAAGCCATTCAGTTTGTACAAGTGAAACTTCAAGTGAAATGCTATGATATTATATAAATCATATATAGACACAGTGGTGGTTCTTGCACTGTTGGAGCAGGCAGAGAAGGATTTTCTATTTTCCAAAAAAGCATTTTGGAAAGTGCGAAAGTCTTATTTTAGGGAACCCTTTTTGAAATATATATAAAAGTTACAGGAGTGAAAATTACGCTCATCTATCCACCACAACCCCTAAAATTGAACTTTGTAGATTTTCTATTTTTCAAAAAGCATTTTGGAAAGTGCGAAAGTGTTATATTAGGGAACCCATTTTGAAACATAGATAAAAGTTGCAGCAGCGAAAATCGCGCCCATCTATCCACCACAACCCCTAAAATTGAACTTTGTAGATTTTCGATTTTCCAAAAAAGCATTTTGGAAAGTGCGAAAGTCTTATTTTAGGGAACCCTTTTTGAAATATATACAAAAGTTGCAGGAGCCAAAATCACGCCCATTTATCCACCACAACCCCTAAAATTGAGCTTTGTAGATTTTTTATTTTCGATAGAGAATTTTGAAATATTTACAAAAGTTGCAGGAGTGAAAACCACACAATTTATCCTCCACAACCCCCAAAATTGAACTTTGTAGATTTTCTATTTTCCAACAAGCATTTTGGAAAGTGCGAAAGTCTTATTTTAGGGAACCTTTTTTGAAATATATACAAAAATTACGGGAGCAAAAATCAAGCACATCTATCCACCATAAGCCCTAAAATTAAACTTTGTAGATTTTCTAGTTTTCAAGAAAGTGAGAAAGTCTTGTATTAGGGAACCCTTTTTGAAATATATACAAAAGTTGCAGGAGCGAAAACCATGCCCATCTATCCACCACAACCCTTAAAATTGAGCTTTCTAGATTTTCTATTTTCCAAAAAGCATTTTGGAAAGTGCGAAAGTCTTATTTTAGGGAACCCTTTTTGAAATATATACAAAAGTTGCAGGAGCGAAAACCAAGCCCATCTATCCACCACAACCCCTAAAATTGAACTTTGTAGATTTTCTATTTTCCAAAAAGCATTTTAGAAAGTGCTAAAGTTTTATTTTAGGGAATCCTTTCTGAAGTATATACAAAAGTTGCGGGAGCGAAAACCACGCCCATTTATCCATCACAACCCCTAAAATTGAACTTTGTAAACAAATTTGGACAAATGTCAAAAGTACTTTTTGTCCCAAATCTAATATCCATGTACACTTGATAACTAATAATATGAAAAGGTGCTTATAATTATACATTTCTAGTAATTATTGTGGCTCCTGTTATTATTGAATTAAAGCAGAAGAGAAAAAATAGGTAAATACTCAATCAAATGCCTCAACATGCTCAGTGGGTGTGAAATCCTATAGAAAATTCATGGAGAAAACTCTATAATACAGTTATACATTAGAATCTAGTTAGAGTATCGAAATAAAATAACTCTAAACTTGGAACAATGCCAGGAGTTCTACCAACTCACGATGAAATTCAAACTGTAGACATTAATTTAGATTCAAATTATTTGGATTTCTACTAACCCATAATGAAATCAAATTGGAGACATAAATTTAGTCAAAGGGCTAGGATGTCTACTAATTGTCCATAATGAAAAACTATACACAAAAATTTAGGGTCAAATCTTATCTTAATATTAGGATTTTCTTTGAATTGGTGTTGGATTTCTTCAATTCTCCTCAACAAGTAGTGCTTTTGGTTCCGGGTTCCATTTCCAAATAGAGTAGGTCCATAGGATGAAGCAAGGGTGTGTTCGGTACGGAGAAAAATGTTCTTTATGGAAAATATATTTTTCAGGAAAATAATGAGTTATTTATTTATTTTTTGTGTTCTGTACAACAACACCAACATCAATATACCCAGTGCAATCCCACAAGTGGAGTTTGAGGAGGAAGGATGTACACAGACCTTACACCTACCTTTATGGGGTAGATAAGCTAGCTGTTTCCTAAAACTATTTGTATAGTCTAGACGATTACTACATGAGATGAGAGTCGGGGTAGGGGGTGTGGGGATGGGGTCTACGAGATTGAGGTGGAAGATGTTGTCTGTTGGAGGGTAGGGAGGATATAATCAATGTGGAATACTACTTGTGAAACTTGTTTCCCTACTTACACTAGAAAAGTCATTTTTCTCATTTTGATGGAATTTGTTTTAGTAGCGGAAATATTTTACAAAAATTCTAAAAAATGTTTTCCTCCATACCAAACACACCCCAAGTCTATGTCTTTTATACCCTTAATGAGGAAAACATCCAAAAATGATTAAATGTTCTTAAATTTTTGGGGTATTGAGATCTCGTTCATTGCACAAGCGTTAGGCGACTGTGGTGTGCGAGCTATCTTTTTATTTTTATTTTTTATGTTTTCACTTTGTTTTTAACTAGAATGATGATAACTGAATTGTAACGACCCATTTGGTTGTTTAGGAATTTTGACCCTTTTACCCTTCGTTGACTCTTTTTCTAGCTTCGTTAGAGCGTTTTGACTTGTGGGAATGGGTGGAAGTCAGGCGAGTCTTGGTCAAAATTGAGGAAATTAGAAGCTTTAAGTGAAAACCTTTGACCAATAGTTGGCTTTTGGATAAATGAACATTTTTGGGAATTTCATCGATTCCATCAGGCTCGGAGAGTCGTTTATAATTGGTGGGGTGGTTGGTTTGGTTCCCGAGGCACTCGAGAGCTATCACAACTAAATTTGTGAATCATGATGGCAACTACACTGTCCCCCCTACTCAGTAGGCGAACAATTCCCAAATCATTTTGGTCATTTATAAGGATTATGCAGAAATAAACAATAATTAAACTAACAAATTCAAATTATATAAATGATAAGTGCGGAAGTATTAATAACTCCAAAATCTGGTCTGGACTAGTACAAGAGCCACTATTATATAGATACAAGTCTGATAGAAAGTAAATACAAATCTCAAATATCAATACGGTCTCAGGAATGCAAAGAAGACAGTAAATTACAAGGAAGAGTCTCCGGGTTGCGGATCTAGTCCAAAAGCTCACTTTGCAATCTCTGTCACATAGACTTGGATCATCGTCGATGATAGAAAATGGAACTAGTAACAGACTTTGCACTCAAAAGAAGAGTATAACAAGAGTAGCATTAGTACAAACAACACGTACTGAGCAAACATCATAGCCTGACTAAGGTTAGTTCACACATACAGGCATAAAATCAACAAGATAGACAGATAAACACATAATACCCATACCAAGATCACAGAATATCCCATAACTGAATCACAACCTAAGATGAAGCTTCTAAACCATAAGTCTGTCGAGTCCTAATAGTCTCAGATCAGTAATCTCATCTCTCAATCCTGAACCTAGGTAGAGTCTCTAATCCACAATCTTGTCCAGTCTGTAATCATATCTATACCACAACAATAGTTCAACAGAACCATACCAAGTCAGAAATAAGGAGCCATATGATGATGCAAAATAAAATGTAATGATGTACAATGGAATGCACTAAGCCCTTCGCTATCAAAATAATATATATACACGCAAACATGTACACACACTGCCAACAACTATTTTCTCTAGAGTTAGTCATGACTGACGGGGGACCCACGAAGTCCCGATCTGAATATATACATATATGTACCAAAAGAATAATCAATGGATCACGAGTTCACAAATAGGCCACATCCTCACCCCCTATCAAATATGCCTTATATACATATATTAGGATAGGCCACATCCTCACCCCCGTCAGATGTGCTTTTATACATATGTTGTATGCAAAATGAGTATTCAAAATATGGTTCAAGTCTAGAACGTCAATATGAAACATCAACTCAAAGTAAGCATGATCAATCAATGAAATCAAATAAAGAATGAAAGTGCAAGTCGCAATGCCATAACCATATCAGGACATAGAATAATTAGCTCATCCCTGGAATGAATCATATACTTCCTCTCGATCAACATAAGAGTCTATGACACCCTTTACTTCCACATATAGCAAGTACCCTTTACCACTAAGTCTTACATTACCAAAGTGTTCCATTTTCTTTCATAGTTGCCATAAGTCTTTGATCAATCATTTCCGGACCATTTCCATCATATATGAATGTATGAATGCAGGAATGAGGAATCTGTGAAATGAATATAAATGAATATGCTATGAAGATCACAAACACCATAAATTGTATCAAATCTTGCATAACTTCATTACCTTCAGCAAATCATAATCATGATCTCATTCGTGCCTTATCACAAGTACACATCCAATTCAAGCCTAATCTCATTAGCTTATCACAATATGAATCTCAACGTATTTCCAGTTCAACAGTCAGTATGGAACATGATCAGCTAATAATATCAAGGTCAATGAGTACAAGACACCATGCCATAAGTCATGACATGTAATGACCCTTCCAGCTGTTATGGGAAATATAGGATCACCCTACCAAATTTAACCTTTCCAAAGGTAGAACGAGCTTGTAGAAACTAAATCGAGTGAGCTTATGAGCTAAAATTTTACTTGTTTGTAGTTGTTACTTGATTGTCTTAAGCCCGTCGAGGGGTGACGTAGAAAAATAGAACTCCGTTGGGAATTCCGAGGCCACGGGTGGATTCGTAGGGCTTCTTTATGTATATGTACATGTTTGTTTTGTGTTTTTGCGGCCTCAAATGAAATATTGGGTGATAGGGAGAAAAATTGGACAAAAGTGGCCTCGCTCATCGCCCAAAATAGACGTTTATTACTTGTCGCGGGAGTACATCATCCTCGCGGTACCGCTATAGCGGTAGGTAGACCCTTTTGGAACCGTCCGCCGCCATTGTCGGGTGGCCGAGTTTCCCCCGTGGCGGATGATTTACCATCACATGGCGGTGCGATAGCGGTGAGTCGACCCATATACCATAGCGGTGAGCATGCATACCTTATCATTTTGGGACCGCTATAGATCTCGGGATCGCTAAAGCGGATATGTGATGACCGCCGTGAGTTATCTCTTCCGATTGTTATTTCGAAAACAGTAGCCAGAGTGTTTATACTTAGTCTTATTTTCTCTATTCAGAAAACACCGACACACTTCCCAACAAGCACCTAGGGTGAATTTTCAAGCTAGGGCAAGAAACCTTGAGAGGTAAGTTCCATTGATTTCCATTCTATCATTTCATTCTCATTCATTATTGTTATTCCCTTTATGGGTCTTTAATGGTGAAATTGAAATAGAAACCCTAGAATGTTGATAAACCTTCTAAATTTGATGGGTTATGGTTATTATCGCTTAGTTATCATCTAAATGCTTGGATTAGTTTCTCTTTTCATGAATTGAATATTTAGAGCCATAAACTAAGTGATTAGAGACCTAGGTCGCCGGCGGGTAAAAATGGTGTCTTGACCATAAAAACTGTCAAATTGTGCTCTTCTGTTCTGTTGATAGAGAGTAACGTTGTATAAATTGATGATTACTGATTACTAAGGGCCTTGATAGGTTGTTTGTCACTTAGAAAATCATCTACCCCTTGGAATGGGGTAGAGAGAAGGGTTTTATTGCATTGATATTGTGATTTGAGTAATTGTGGCTCATTGAGTCTTCTATTTCTAGACTTTGAGCGTTCTGAGGCTTTAAGGAAAAGAAAGGCTGTAGCGGAGTGACTTGAGTTTTCCCAACTCTACATTAAGGTAGGTTACTGTCTACTTGAGTTAGACTTTGGTTAGTTGATTGTATGTTTTGTGAATTCTTTAGGAGAAAGAATGTCTAGTTTTCATGCATGATATTGTGTGGCTAAACTCCTATATGAATGTGATTGAGTGATTGTGTAGGCTTCGTGCCTCTATTCTTGTGTATTAAATATGCAGTAGATGCGTTGTGATGAGAAGCTAATACGATCTTCTCGACGGTATTGTGACATGAAATGATGATTTGGGTATTGATAATGAGAAGGTAAGAAACATTGTTCGGTGAAGAGGTATGGAAAGGCACTCATGTGACCTAAACTATGAACTCGTGGTCCGAGGTTAGTTCCGGGAACGAGAGGTACATTGATATGTCTCGCGTTCGAGGCTCGTTCCGAAGCGGAGGTTTGTGCTCGGATCTGAGGAGTATTCCGGAACGAGTGCTACATGGACACCATGGGTCCCCTACAGGTCATGACTACTGACCAATGACATCAGTTAGCATGTGTGTACAGTGAGTGTGGTAATTGTGGTAAACTTATTACCATTGTGGCTTACGTGATTGTGATTCTTTGCATTCTTGGTGATTTGATTGTGATTATCCTTGGTTGACTTACTGTGTTTTATTGATATTCATGTCTGTTGACTTGCTTGTTTGTTCTATTGATTTTATGCAATGTGCATGATACTAATCTTAGCCGGCTATGATATCTACCGGTACATAGTGTTTGTACTGATACTACCTTGTTGCATTCTTTTGAGTGCAGATTGTGATACGGAGATCGCAACATCAATGCTAGCGTGGAGGACGTTTCTTGTGTGATTTTAGGTGAGCTTCTTCCGTACCGAACCGCCCGAAGATCTCTTACTATGATGTCCTTTCGTACTCTGGACATTATGGTTATTTATTTTTCAGACTTTATTCCTTAGACATGTTTTAGATTAGAGTCATGTACGATGACTTTCAGATTTTGGGGATGTTGTAATAGTTATAACTTCCGCACTTATTTCAGTATTTTATGGCATGACTTATTTTGTTCATTTGATGTTTGAATGAGTAATAACTGATTAGCTTGGTTAATATAAAATCAGATTTGAATGGATAGATGTCTTGTGTGTTGGTTTGCCCATTAGGATTTTGTTGGGTGCCAGTTATGGCGGGTTGGGTCGTGACATAACAAGACTTAGATAAATCACTCAACAACAACAAGGATATGTAACCATCTCAATTAACAAGAAGAGTATATATTGACTCCTTCCTTCTCATATCACAGCAAATACACCTCAGTTTTTAGTACATAAAGTAATGGCGCCCACATAATTAGAAATCATACCAACCTGGATAATATCCAACCAAACACCATGTCCGAAGACCTAATCATGCTTTCTCCCGTAAATTCTATACAATATATACGTTTTGCTAATCAAAGTCTAACTAAAGTAAGCCATAACCTACCTCGAATGCAGAACATGAGCCACAAACTATTCCACATGAGCCTTCTATTTTCGAAGCGTCTCAGAACGGTCAAAGTCTAGCAATATAATGCTAAGTAAGCAATAGACCTTCTAATAAATGTAGGGACAACATTGGGGAAGAGGACCTAATGACTTCTACCCTTTTTGAATGGTGAAACCAACATTAAATGGTGAATTTATCATAGTCTCAATCCCAACAATCATAATATTCCAATTTATGGGTTTCTAATTAATTTAATACTTTCAAAATAGATTTTAGTCGAAAGTTTCCCTTTTTATTAGAACCATAAGTCTCATACACAATTCCCAACACAATTAACCAATATTCCATCCTAGAAGGTGTTACCCACCCTCCTAGATGATTAAACAACAATAAAATCAACAAACCATCAATTATTCTAGGGTTTATCAATTCAAGGGTTCTAATATTATTATTCACCTTTAAAGAACCTTAACTAGCATAAGAACTTAAAGGTGATAAGGGAACGAACAATGAAAAGGGTTAAGACTTACCTTGAGAGAACTTCACCCTCTCTCGCCTTAGAAAATCGCTCTCACTTTCGGGAGTATGTAAGTTTTTAGTGTTATGTGGTGAATGACTAGAAATTCAGTAATATAAAAGTGGGTTTCTGTCTCTTGTCGACCATTGCAACGGTCACTATGTTAACTGCAGCGGTCTGACCCACCGCTGCGTCGGACCTCAACTCCCCAACCTCATGGCGGCGACCGTCGTCCTTCCCGCGTGGCGGACTCGCTCTACGCCGCCTCCCCTCCGCCGTGGTTGCATCCGACCATAACCTCATCATTTTTTCACCAGATTTTCACTCAAAATCCCAACATCAATCCGAGGCCCTATAGACAAAAAAAAAAACATGCACACATAAGTAACAACGCGCTGCGGACTCACCTGTGGCCTGGAAATTCCCAACGGAGGTCTAATTTGCTAAGTCACCCCCCAACGGAAATAAAACCAGTTTCCAAACAATGCACAACATACAATCAAATGCCTCAATTTTTAGAATTCTAACTCTTTAAGTTTTCATTAGACTTACACCTAGTCTCAGAAATGAACGGGCAAGGATAAAATGGTCAAACCGCTCCTAACGTCCTAGCGGGTCGTTATATCTGATACCAATTAAACAATCGTTCGTCCTCAAACGAAGAAGGGGAGTACGAAAGCAGACGGTAACCAAAGAACCTGTATTATAACTGCTCCGAAGCCTCTCCGGCAAGAAGCGCGCCAAAACAACATAGAAAGCTACCTTAGTTTGGAGGAACAAGGATTTCACCTTATCAATCAAACTTCTTTAATTTAGCTCAAAGATCCAATTTATCGTATTTTCTATCCTCGAATTTCTTTGACAATTTCTATTGATCCTGGATAATCACGACCCAATATAGGCCGCGAGATGAGTGCCCGAGCCGGGCACCCAAACACATTTATCAAATAGAATCGCATATAGATAGCTCGATATAGCCATACCTTTGAACGTAACCAATGGGTCCCACAACATTTCTAAAAAATAACACGAACGTTTCGAAATACGATCCAATGACAAGGCCGCCGTTACGCAACATCGTGGCCGCCCAAACACAACTTACCCAACGCATCCGAACAATACATAACCCGCATTTTTACTTGTCCAATTCCACCAATCATTATTTCGCCTTTCTAACAATGCTAGTTACTTACACAACGCGCACGATTTCCTAAGAAATCATATAATATACATATATACACACCGAACCGTATGTCCGTCACCGAAGACGCATGACTTACTCTTGCCGAGTATGAAAGCCAAAAGAATCACTCAAAGCATCCATCAATCAATGAGAACTCCTAAGTGCAATTCCATCAAAAATGCTTAGCTCTTGCTCATACATACGAGAAAATCAAACATTCGCATAATTCCAAAGTGTTCCATTTTCTTAATCATAGTTGCCATAAGTCTTTGATCAATCATTCGATCATATACACAACCGGGAATTGTTGAACCATTATCACACATACATATCGTAGCTTAGAATCTTCTCACATACCTTTAATCGCCATCCATCACAAGCATACCCGATCGTTAATCCAACGATTCACATCACATTGCCCATTATCAAGTCAATGACTCCGAAACCCGTAAGGAATGTACGTAGCGGAATCATAAATATAGGATCAAATACTACTTTAAAACATTTTCAAAGACTTAGTAGGTTAATGCTCATCGTTTATAATACCAAATCTGATTTTCGAACGTCACTCGTTATCAAAATCACATCATAAAATCCTTATTTTTGTACTCAAATGAACAAGTGACATAAGTAATCATACTAAGATGGTCATAGCGACCGCTATTCTTTCAAAAGCCATTAATTGACAGGGTGACTCACTTGACGTATTTCATTCACTCAATCTCGACCCGCCTACGAAAATCATAGTCAACATATGTTATCGAATCATTATTGCAAACTCGAAAGATAAGTAACCTCGATCGTACTTGAAATCGGAATAATAGTCATATCATATCTTTTCAAAATCGTCAAAGTACATAAAGAAAGAAACCTATCACCCCGAGTCGGGACTACTAATTCATAGTCATTAATATTTTTAAAATGCCTACGTCGAGCTTATCCGATTTCGTAGTAATACCCAAAACTTAGTCATACAAAAGACACTACCATCTTATCCCGCATACGGTCTCAAATAAGAAAATATCGCGAGAGTAGAATTTTCTCGAGGCTCTTCCTTATCCTTAAAACTAATGAATGATTTCGAGCTTTACATACCTTCTTACTCCAAATTTAAAAATGCCAACCTACACTACAAACAAGTCATAATATGCTAAACATTAGCCATAGACATTTTTTTCCGGCATTTAATTCCGCTTTACGAAATTTTCCCCCGTAAGTCATGGCCACCCCGAGAATGTTAACTCGCCAAATCAACAACAACAACAACAACTCGCCTAGAAACATCGATAAGCAATCCGAAAGGCAATATAACATTAATAACTTGCCGATACATCATTCAACAACTTTCAACATATTCGATTCAGCGTACTTACTAAGCCAACATCAACGCTTGTACATTCAAATACCAATCCGAATCCATACTAACAACAAAGAACATTTCTCATTCATACAATATTCACAATCCAACAAGGCTCCAATTTGCCCAAAACGTAGTAATAACCAAGAGACACGATGGCCCATGTTCTAGCTTCCGAATCATGATTTGTATCAACAATCCACACTATAACGATATCATTCTCTTGACATATATATAAATTACACCAAATGTACAATAACCTCCAAATCAGTCCGCAACAATTACAACATCAATTTGAGTCATGTAAGACCTCATTCTCATCATGAAATTCATGTCAACAACTAACACACTAAGCGACATAATTCATCTTGCCACACTACATGACCCATATTCGGCCAATCAAATCTACATGCACATACTTATGATTCTCATTCATTTCTCCACTCCACATCTTAACCATTCTTCAACACAACTCAACACACACACTTATAACCTAACTCCAACATGCCATATTTCATGATTTTCATCCATTTTAACATAAGTCTTATAACACACAAAACATAATTAAATCTCACCTTTTCTTCTTCAACTCACAATCCTAGGGTTGATACAAAACGTGGTTTGATGATCCAAACAACACTTCCACGCTACTTAGGGACCTCCAATTAGTGGATTTGCATCAAAGAAATATTTTTGGGATGGCTAGAATTGACTTGGTTTTCTATTCTTGGCCGAATGGGTTGTGATGTTCTTCAACCCGTCTTTTTTTTTTCTAAAATGTGCCATGAGGCCACCAGATGACTTAGAAGTCATCTTCTTTAAGCTAATTGCCCTGTCCATGTCCCACACAATGCGGAAATTTGCCACAAATGTGGGACCAATTGGGCCACATGGCCAACTCAAATTTTCATGAATTCAAACTTCCAAATATTTCACTTTTGGTCCCAAATTTTCCTAAACATTCCATGCCAACAAATTCATGAATAACTTGTGTCTCAAAACAAAATCGAAGGTCAAAAATCCCGACATGCCCGAATGGTTTTGTCTCCAACTTATCATAGTTAAACCGGATTGTCCCATGTATGAAAATCCGGATATAACACGAATATAAGACTTTCGGAATTCTGCCGTTCAATATAGCCATACCTTTGAACGCAACCAATGGGTCCCACAACATTTCTAAAAAATAACACGAACCTTTAAATACAGTCACAATCATAGCCCACTCGAAACTGGTAAAATACTCTAATTCCACTAACATTATTTTCGCCCTTCTAAAGCCGTTCTTCGCACCACAATTTCCTAGAATTATATAAGCACACACCACAAGCCCGAAATAACTTACCTTGAGCATCGCTCTAAAGATTTATACTTGACCAACACTAGATTCCAAGTCATTTTATTAATCAACCCATTTAACCAAAAATCATAGCTTAGACCTTAAACCTTTAATCGCCATACTGAAAGCATACCCACCGATTACCTTGCAAAACATATCAACTCTAAAGAATGCTCGACAACCATAATGAATCATTATTAATCTACATAAATCGTTAAACCGTCCGAATAATTGTATAAATGCACATCTTCCTGAATACCACCAATAGTCACTCGAGTCGGCCCAAACTTTTCGAAACCAATGAGCTATCACCCATCTCCGGGCGAATATTTTTAAAATGCCTACTCGAGCTATCCGATTAGTAATACCCATAACATAACACACTACCACAAATACGGTCTCATCCCAAAATATAACTCTAGTCTTCACGTTATAGAGATTTCCAGATTTTCTTTCCTTTAAATCACTCTAACTCCTCCATGGAAGAGTGCTACGAAATTCCTTAATCGGGTACCACACAAGCCACTTCCCAAGCCTTAACATTGCTTTTCCGGTCTAAAATCAATAACGAAACCTCACGAAACTATGTCATATCCTTAGTCCAATTTTGTAGATTTATTTCATTAAGCGTCTCAACAACCACCGAAATATGCAAGAAAATGACACCACAATCCATAATGACCTAAGTAATTCTTTTCTTTATCGATTCTCGATCAACTATACCTTTTCTTGACTTTTCACGCAATCAAATCACAATCATCGTCACTTAACCATTCTCGAACCCACTCGATAGAGCAAAATCATAAGTCTTATACCGACCGAGTCAATGTTCCGAGTTTCTTAACGCATTCAACTGGAGGAGATTATCTCTATCACATACGCCCTCCTACTAATGTCCCCATACTTCCACCAAGGTGCCTTTGCTCTTACGCCTTTTGAAATGTTCCGTCAAATTACAAACCTCAAAAGTACTCGATGCCTTACTTGTCGAAAATACCTTAATGATTATCCCTATCTTATTGACTCGTTAACACCGTTAGTAAGAACTAGAACTTACAAACTTATCAACCGCCATTATTATATGCGACACCCGATAATCCTCGATTTTTTAATTGCGGTCATTTTATCAACATACGGCATAACAAAACATATCAACTCGGCATCGAACCTATTCTACCGTGTATGCTAATCCTCAAATCAATGAGCTTCGATTCCACGATATCTTTACATTCTATGCTAAGAATCGGTGAACATACACTTCTTTGAAGGACTAGGACCATAACTCGCCAACATCTTAAGTCTCCACTCATCGAAGTAACATTCTTTCCGATAATGTCAATAACCACCTTCCCCGACACAAACCACTACCATATAGACACAAACCCAAAATTAACTTTTCGATCTACAAATTTGTTCCCAAGCTAATCGGATACTCTCTAAAAATCATACTTGTTAAGTCATAACTATACACGAAAAGTACTTACCTGCAAAAATACTTTCTTACCTGTTACACTTACGCCTTTCAATGCCAATCCCTCGATTTTTTAATTGCGGTATGGAGATCCCATGTGACCCTTACACTTGTTTCCATATCTCCCATTTTCCATCTACTTTTTGTAGAAAACCACACAAACCATCATAATACACCTGACGATGCTGAAATTTGTTCCCAAAGCTAATCATATCTCTAAAAATCATACTTGTTAAGTCATAACTATACTTCTGCAACTTTCGAGCAACCCAACACTGAAAATATGGAGATCATGTGACCCTTTGTACCATCTCTCCCATTTCCTAGGAAAACCCATACAATGAACGAGTCTCAACCACCATCCCACACAATGAAAACCTTAAGTCGTGGTAGACAAACTTACGCGTCCGAATCCAGAAGACATTCTAGTTCCATGTCATAACAAAAACTGCTCGCATAAGAGTTTGGGAAATAAGTTTCCACCATTCGTGGAAGAATAAGATAAGGAAATACAGATACTGATTGAAATCGACTTGATACCAATTTGAATGAAGTAGCACGAAAGAGTAAAAGAATTGGAAGTTTCCTAAATGTCCTATAGGCTCTCGCAGATAAGTACAGAGCTCATCGGATCGATCCGGAAGACTGTACTAGACATGCTCTTGCACTTGTAAGATCGGTAACCTAGGGCTCTGATTCCAACTTGTCATGACTCAATTTGTGAATCGTGATTAAACCTACATTGTCTCCCCGGATAGGCGAACTATTCCCAAATCATTTTGGTCATTTATAAGAATTATGTGAAAATAAACAATAATTAAGGTAACAGGTTCAAATTATATAAATGATAAGTGCGGAAGTATTAATAACCCCAAAATCTGGTCTAGACTAGTACAAGAGCCACTATTACATAGATACAAGTCTGATAGAAAGTAAATACGAATCTCAAATATCAATATTGTCTCAAGAATGCAAAGAAGACAGTTAATTACAAGGAAGAGTCTTCGGGTTGCGGATCTAGTCCAAAACTCACCCTGGGATCTCTGTCACGTACACTTGGATCACCCATGATGACAGGAACTAGAACTAGTAACAGACTTTGCACTCGAAAGAAGAGTACAACAAGAGTAGCATTAGTACAAACAATACGTACGGAGTAAGCATCATAGGCCGACTAAGATTAGTTCACGCAGACAAGCATCAAATCAGCAAGATAGATAGATAGGCATATAATACCCAAAGCAAGATCACAGAATATCCCATAAGTGAATCACAACCTAAGATGAAGCTTCTAAACCTCAAGTATGTGGAGTCTCAATAATCCTAGATCAATAACCTCATCTCTCAATCCTGAACCTAGGTAGAGTCCCTAATCCATAATCTTGTCTAGTTTGTAATCAGATCTATACCACAACAATAGTTCAACAGAAACCATACCAAGTCAAAAATAAAGAGCCATATGATGTTGATGAATAAAATGTAATGATGTGCAATGCAATGCACTTGCCAAATACCTCAAACCTGCATACACATACTAACAACTATTTTCGCTCATTAGTCATGACCTATGGGGGACCCATGAAGTCCATGTACCCCTCACTCCGTAACAGACCTCGGATCACGAGTTCACAAACAAGACACATCCTCACCCCCATGTCAAATGTGCCTTATATACATATATCAGGATAGGACACATCCTCACCCCCTGTCAGATGTGCCTTTATCCATATATTGTATGCAAAATGAATATTCAAAATATGGTTCAAGTCTAAAACTTCAAGATGAAACATCAACTCAAATTAAGCATGATCAACAAATGAAATCAAATACCAATGAAAGTGCAAGTAGCAATGCCATAACCACATCAGGACATAGAATAATCAGCTCATCCCTGGAATGAATCATACAATTCCTCTCAATCAACATAAGAGTCTATGATACCCTTTACTTCCACATATAGCAAGTACCCCTCACCACTAAATATTGCATCACCAAAGTGTTCCATTTTCTTTCATATTTTCCATAAGTCTTTCATCAATCATTTTCGGACCATTTCCATCATATATGAATGTATGAATGCAGGAATGAGGAATCTGTGAAATGAATGTAAATGAATATAGAACACAAACACCATAAATTGTATCAAATCTTGCATAACTTGATTGCCTTAAGCAAATCATAATCAACATCTCATTCGTGCCTTATCACAAGGACAAATCCAATTCAAGCTTAATCTCATTAGTTGATCACAATATGAATCTCAACATATTTCCAGTTCAACAGTCAATATGGAACATGATCGTACTAATAATATCAAGGTCAATGAGTACAAGGCACCATGCCACAAGTTATAACAAGACTTAGATGAATCACTCAATAAAAACAAGGATATGTAACCATCTCAATCAACAAGAAGAGTATATATTGACTCCTTCCTTCTGATATCACAACAAATGTACCTCAGGTTTTAGTACATAAAGTAATAGCGACAAGCCCACATAATCAGAGATCATGCCAACCTAGATAACATCCAAGCAAACACCATGTCCGAAGACCTAATCATGCTTTCTCCCGTCAATTCTATACAATATATACGTTTTGCTAATCAAAGTTTGACTAAAG
The DNA here is from genome assembly GCF_029784015.1 of Lycium ferocissimum. Lineage (NCBI taxonomy): Eukaryota > Viridiplantae > Streptophyta > Magnoliopsida > Solanales > Solanaceae > Lycium > Lycium ferocissimum. The sequence continues at coordinate 7,278,363 of NC_081348.1, forward strand.
TAAGTCGTAACCTACCTCGAATGCAGAACAGGAGCCACAAACTACTCCACATGAGCCTTCTATTTTCGAAGCGTCTCGGAATAGTCAAAGTCTAGTAATATAATACTAAGTAAGAAATAGACCTTCTAATAAATGTAGGGACAACATTGGGTAAAAGGACCCAATGACTTCTACCTTTTTTGAATGGTGGTGAAACCAATATTAAATGGTGAATTTATCATAATCTGAATCCCAACAATCATAATCTTCCAGTTTATGGGTTTCTAATCAATTTGATCCTTTCAAAATAAATTTAGTCCAAAGTTTCCCTTTTTATTAGAACCGTAAGTCTCAATACACAATTCCCAACACAATTAACTAATTTTCCATCCTAGAAGGTGATTACCCACCCTCCTAGATGATTAAACAACAATAAAATCAACAACTTATCAATTATTCTAGGGTTCTAGTCTTTTCATTCAACATTAAAGAACCTTAACTAGCATAAGAACTTAAAGATGATAAGGGAATGTATAATGAAAAGGGTTAAGACTTACGTTCAATGGAGAACTTCACCCTAGCCTTAGAAAATCACCTCACTTTCTTGGGAACTATTTTTAGTGTTATGTGGTGAATGACTCGGAATTCAGTAATGTAGAATTGGGTTTCTGTTTCCTGTCGACCACTGCAGCGGTCACTATGTTCGTTGAAGCGGTCCGACCCACCACTGCGGCGCACCTCATTAACTCCCCAACCCCGTAGCGGCGACTGTCGCCCTGCTGTGGCGGGCCTCACTACAGCGGCCTCTCGTCTGCTGCTGTGGTTGCATCCGACCCATAACCTCTGGCTTTTCACCAGATTTTCACTCAAAATCCCAACGTTAATTCGAGGCCCTACAGATACAAACCAAACATGCACACATAAGTAAAAATGTACAACACTTGCTTAGAAACTTATTTTTGGAGTTTTGGGGGTTGACCGGGTTAAGATGAACTTCGTTGGAAATTTCGAGGGCACAGGTGACTTTGTGGCATGTTTTTACATTGGTATGCATGTTTGGTTTGTATCTGGTAGGTCTCAGATGAATGTCGGGTTTGGGGTTGAACTTGGTGAAAAGCATATTTTTGCTGGTTTTACGGTGTGCCACTTCTGAAGTAGTTTGGCCACATGTACGAGCCCGCCTCCGCAAGGCATGGTCTGCATATACGAGGGATTTTTTGTCAAGCAGTTCCGCACTTGCGGGGTGTTTTTCGTAGGCGCGGGATCACTCATGCAGAAGTTGTCCCGTATCTGCGAGATTCTGACCTGTTTAATAAATTCGCATCTACGGATGTTTCTTCATGGATGCGAGATCGCCTCTATGAGCACTGGTTCCATAGATGCGAAAATCACTATTTCTAGATTCCCAAATTTCCAAATCTGAACCCATTCTTTTCATTCACAAAATTGAAACCTAGATAGTGATTGTGAGCGATTTTGTGTTGCTTTTGGGTAATTATTCTTTGGGTAAGTCCCTTATACTCTCTTTGTGATTTTATTATGCTTAAGTAAGGAATCTATGGAAGTTTTTCATGAACTAGTTGGGGAAATTGGGTCATATACCCTAAGATGTTTTTATGAATCTTATTCAATCCAAATGAGTTTTGTTGGGAAATCTTCTTGAATTTAGTCTTTGAATGACATCTAAGCTTGAATCTCTCTTTTATTTAAGAATTTGATTTTGGAAAATTACGGTTTTCTCTAAAATCATTTCTTTTTCAATTAATGTTGCAATTGATGCTAAATTGGGACTAGTTTGTGTTGGTAATTATTGTTTGGACTTCTTAAGCTTTGGGTTGACCTTTTCCAACTTGAAATTTTCGTTTTTGCCCTTGCGGGCCTGAGTTTCATTTTTAAGGGTTGTTTTCGATTCGAATCGTATTATAGCGATATGGGTATCGTTAGTCTCAAATTCTAATGTAGAATAACAATTTGATAGACTTCGATCGTTCGGAAGCAATTCATTAAGGGAAGGCTCGAGTTGGATAGTTCATGGCACCTGCTCGACACCGAGGTAGGTTACGGCGTACTTTGTGGTTAGAATTCGATTAGTGAAGCATATGTAGAAGTTAGTTATTGATGAGGAATGCATGATAGGTCTTCGGGCATGGCGTGACGGTGAGATCCAATTCGGTTGGTTCCGCCAGCTGTTATGTGGGCTTATCACCATTTCTGTTATATTTGTGATTGTGTTTGTGTTCATCTCTCTCTTGACATCTCACTTATCATCGGAAAAAGGGACTTACCACAAAGATTTTTCCCCAAGACTTACCTTGAAATGCTCTCAATAACTCTAAAGTCAAAATAATAAAGAATGAGAGACTTAGGGCTTTTAATACTCATTTAATGAATGTATCTACCCGATGCTCGCTCTCGTGACAACGAGACCCTTTGCGGCGGTCCGCTTGACGATCTTGTGAGTGTTCCCTCGGAACGCGTGGCGGTCCCGACCAATCAATACCTTTGAGCCCTTCTGCTGCATGGCCACCACTATAGCGGTGCCGCTGCTGCGGTACTAATGTCGCTATAGCGGGGCACCAAAACTAGAAACTCCTCAAAAATCATAATCTCAACCCGAAATCCCGACTATCACCCGAGTTCATTTGCTCACATATCACATATGCAGACACATAAAAACACGCTACAAATGCACTAGTGGATTTGAAATCTCCAATAGAGGTCTCATTGACCAAGTCAAACCCCGACACTTTAAAATTAACTTCCCAACCCAAGTCCCAAAGTGCATCCGAGTGCATTGGGAATCAAACCAAATATACGCACAAGTTCTAAAAGACCCTCCGTCTCTCTCGAAATCGACGAATTCCCGAAAAAGGTCCGTTTATCCAAAAATCAGCTATGAGTCAAATGATTTTTTAATTACAAGACAAATTTCCTCAAACTTACCCAAATCAAGTCCGATGACCTCGAAAAGCATGCCAACAGTCCCCACGCTTCAAATATGAACTAATAAATCTCGTAAAGGGATTAAAAGGGTTAGAAACGCAATAATGTTCCAGGCTACCCAATGCCTCCTTCTACCTTCTTCCTTATTACTCCAAAAAAAAATTTGCAATTTTTTTATGGAATTTATTAATCACACATTTTTAGTGGTGCCAAAACTGAGAGAAGAAGAATTGGCATGCTTTGAAGCACACTTCTGGTTAAAACAACCTTTCCTCCAAAAGATAATAGCTTTCCTTTCCATGATTGCAATATTCCTTTGACCTTTTTGATAAGGCCTGAGTAGTAGACCTTCTTCTTTCCAGTATGTAAAAATAGGACGCCCCAAATATATGAAAGGAAATTGTCCTTTAGAAAAATCAGTAATCTCCTCTACTCTCTGCACTAAATTTGTACCCATCTATGAGTACATATAAAATGAGCTTTTATCATTATTGACGAGCTGCCAGAAATCTGCTCATACTTCCTTAAATTTCCATGATTCACCTTAATGAATATGTATCAGCAGAGGTAAAAATAATAGTATCATCAACATAAGTAATATGGTTCATAGGATAAAGATCACTTTGGCATTCCATATCCAACAAATCTGGTATCTCAAATAAAGAATTCAAAGCTATTGAAAGTACCTCAGCTGATAATAAGAATAAAGTTGGGGATAAAGGGTCTCCTTGTTTCACCCCTCTTGATGACTGAAAGAATCCCGTAGGTTGCCCATTTAATAACACATAGTGCCAATTATTAGCAATAAACCCCTTTATCAGATTATTAAAGTGATCTACAAATCCTATCTTCCTTAGAACATGCATTCGATATTTCCAAGACACTCTGTCATAAGCCTTGGCCATATCCAATTTAATCACCACATTGGCTGGTTTCCCTCTTAATCTGATATCCGAGATAATCTCTTGTGTGAGAAGTATGTTCTAAAATATACTTCTACCTTTGACAAA
>NC_081348.1:7282394-7322336 GCF_029784015.1 Lycium ferocissimum
ATACCCCCTTTGGAGAAGGAGGAGGAGTCGTTGAGATCTCGGGAGATGGAGTTCTTCGATATCGAGGCGATTATATGTTCACGATGTGGCGAGGGTTACGCCACACGAGATATTGAGAAGCCATGTTCCGGGTCTGTCCACCCGAGGAGCAACGAAAATGTATCATGATCTTAAGTCTATATATTGGTGGAATGGGATGAAGAAAGATATAGCGGAATTCGTGGCTCGATGTCCCAGTTTGACAAGTGATAATCGAGCACCAAAATCCGGGCGGAATGTTGCAAACTATAGAAATCCCAACTTGGAAGTGGGAAGTAATTAACATGGACTTCATTACGGGGCTTAACCGTTCTCTCGACGTAAGTATGATTATATGGGTGATTGTGGATAGACTGCAGAAGTCGACTCGTTTCTTACCGGTCGAACGACATATGTGGCGAGAAGATTATGCAAAGCTTTATGTTAAAAGAGATAGTGCGACTTCACGGTGTTCTAGTATCTATCTACGATAGAGGAGCTTAGTTTACAGCTAATTTGTGGAAGTCCTTCCAAGAGGGTTTGGGGACTCATGTGAGCCTTAGCACGACATTTCATCCGCAAACTGATGTACAAGCTGAACGTACCATTCAGATCCTCGAGGATATGTTACGGGCATGTATGTTAGATTTTGGAGGTAATTGGGATGATCATTTACCCCTTATTGAATTTGCTTATAATAATAGTTATCATTCTAGCATCCAAATAGCACCGTATGAGGCTTTATATGGGCAAAAGTGTAGATCCCCAATTGGGTGGTTTGAAGCGGGGAGAGAGGCTTAAATTGATAGGGCCGGACTTGGTCCGGCAAGCCCATAGAAAAAGTTAAGCTTTCATACAAGGTCGACTATTAGAAGCCCAAAGTCGTCAAAAGTCCGATGCGAATAATCATCGAAGAGACTTAGAGTTTCAGAGTGTTACACGCTTGGAAAATTTCGCGTTATCAAAACTGTGGACGGCTCGGTATGAGCTCGGGGAGAGCAGAGTTACACAAGGATTATGGATGAAGATTATGTTATCTAAGCATAAGAACATATATATGACATTTGGAAAGTGTATGGAGTAAATCGGTTAACATGATCACTCGATGATAACCCTCGAAACCATGAGTTACGGTGGGGCCCACATGTCGGAATCTTGTAAAGGATATATTATAAGTGATACAAGTAGTACATGGAAAGTTGAGCAAGTCCTAAGAAGGACCCATAAGCCAAATATGGACATAAGCCCTCCAAAAGGACGATTTAAGGAAACGTTTTCGAATGAGTTGACTTGGAGGGGAAAAAACGGCATTATAAGTTTGAAATTTGAAAAAACACCAAGAATAAAAGTTGTAGATAATTGAAAGAGATTTCCTACCATAGGTCGTGGGCCCTCACACGGTGTCGAAATCAAGAGTTATGGCCATTTTAAGAGCAAGACCCCAAGCTATCAAAGGGTTCCGCGGGCCCCACATGAATAAGTCGGTGGAATCGACCTAGAGGAAATTTATAAATACCCCATCGGACCATTTTGTTCAGCATATTAACATTCCAAAGAGTCCTAGAAGCCTCTCAAAACATCTCCCAAATATTATAGTCCGATAAATCGAGAATTTAACAAGATTACGCCAAACTAGTCGAAGTGAAAGGTAATTGTTCTTGCTTCTACTTAAGTTTGGCGTTGGAGAAAGTTGATGTGGCTGAGTTTCTTCAAGTATAAGGTATGTTATTTATCCCATCTTTTATGTTGAGTTTATTTGAAGGCCTAGCAAGCCTTAAAAATGAAACTAGTTATGGAGAAAAGGTCATAGAGTGTTGTATTGTAGTTGTTGTGTTTATGGGCTGGTTTGAACGTGTTGTGGCCGTGTGGATGGACTGATTTATGCATACAAAAATGGTATCTAACATTGTTGGCGTGTTGATGAGATTATACTCCTTGATTAGGATGGAAGAAAGTGCATATTGTTGTTGTATGTTGAAAAACGTCGTGTGGGATGTTTATGGAATATGTTGGTATGAATAATAGTGTCATTGATGTTGGTATTATTTTTGTTGTTGATTGGTTGTTGAATTGTAATTTTGGGCTAGGCATATAAACGGGGGGAGATCTTTCTCGATTTTCGGCGAGAATATAGAGTAGTTTGATTTGAAATTTGGAACAAGTGTGCAATAAAGAGTCTAACGTTAGTGCGAATCCTTTTAAGTATAGGCTTACGAGCTTGGAAGAATAAGCGTAGCTAATAAGAGGTGGCAGGTATGTAAAGCTTACCCTTTCTTTCTTTTGACATGTCTTAGATGTAAGTAAGGTATGATACGAGCCTTGGGGTAACTACGTTATTCCTAAGATCCGAGCATGTCTACGATTCTTATTCATTCTTGATATTCGCATTCTCAATATAGTCGAGCTATGGTCCTTGTGTCTTTTGTATGATTGGATAGTAAATGTTGCATAAAAGTTTTTGTTCCTAAAGGATTCTATGTCGAATAAGGTCCACTAACTTTCACGAAGACGGAGCTCGGATCGCTTCGATACGTTCGTAAAGATTCTATATCGACTAATGCCCGTAACTTTCATGGGCGGGCTCGGATTGGTTTGACACACGTCTATGTTCTCTAAGGCTCTCTTTAACGTGGTACTAATGGCATTTAGAACGGATTTAACATGACTATCGTTTGATACTCGAGCGTTGATTTGTCTACTTATCTATCGAGTCTTAAAAGATGATTTATGTGCATATGGTTTCTCACTACTCTTGCTCGTGCGAGGCTTCTTTCATGCCGGGACACGTATTCGTGCACAACTCCTTGCATTATTCACCGAGTCCCTCACTAGAGGGCGGGACACGTTATATATATATATGATGATATGATGATACGGGGATGGCGGCCGGGGATGACATATGATGATTCTTTCACCGAGTCCCTCGGCTAGAGGGCCGAGACACGTCGTGCGTCTGCGTTCACCGAGTCCCTCACTAGAGGGGCGGGACACGTTATATGTACATGTATATGATGATTTTATTTACCGAGTCCCTCGCTGGGGCCGGGACACATTATATATATGCATATGTACAAGATGATTATCTAATTATGTTTCTAAGTTCCATAATGAATTTGACATGATATTGACATGCATGATTTATGTTTCAGAGTCAAGCATTATGATTTTCTGTACTCCTTATTTCAGTATGATTCTGTCTACTGTAATTCATGCTTTACATGCTCGGTACATATTCCGTACTGACCCCCTTTCTTTGGGGGTTGCGTTTCATGCCACGCAGGTGCATACAGATGAGTAGAAGATGTTCCGGTGGATTGGCGAGCTCCATTTCCTTCCGAGGTCTTTGCCGAGTCGGAAGTTTCTATGTTATGGTATCTTGATTTATGTTAGAGACTTTGCGGACGAGTCACGTATGGTACGTGTCGGTCTTGTAAGCGGTTCGTAAGCCGATGTGTCATTATGCATTGTGTTACAAGTTTCATATGTATCTGATTTTACTTGATTTGAGAAGGACGAAAAGCATGTTTTTTGAAAAGCTAACATCATGCATTCACTTCATGATTTAAGAGTCCAGTAAGATTATGAGTGTACGAGGATCAGCGGGTTCGCTCGGCCCTAAGTAAGGGTCGGGTGCCCATCATGCCCTATCAGAAGTTGGGGTGTGACACCAAGTGAAAGATTGGGTATTCTTAAAGGTGTCGCCAATGAAGGGCGTTATGAGATTTGGCAAAAAGGGGAAGCTTAGTCCCCGGTACATTGGGCCTTATGAGATTGTGCGCAAGGTAGGCAAAGTAGCTTACGAGTTAGATCTACCTCCTGATTTGGAGTCAGTTCACCCAGTTTTCCATGTCTCGATGCTTCACAAATATGTTGGAGATCCTACTAGGATCGTGCCAATAAATGATGTTCAAGTGACAAAAAAGTTAACTTATGAAGAGGTACCTATTGCCATATTAGATAGGCAAGTACGGAGGCTTAGAAATAAAGAAGTGGCCTCAGTTAAGATTTTGTGGAGAAATAATAACCGAGAAGAAATGACATGGGAAGCGGAAGAAATTATGAATTCAAGTACCCATGCTTATTTCGGCCCCCGGAAGAGGCCCAGATGAGACATCAAGATCATAAGGTATGTATGTTTTCCTTTTTATGCATTTGGGTCGTGTGTGGCCAAACTCTATTGCTATTATGTTGTGGCCACGTGAGGCATTGTTATTATGAAGGTACATTGTGACAGGATGGTAGTGCCATATTACAGGGGAAACTCTGGCGAATTTTTATAAAATCCCCGAGGACTTAACATTCGTAATGTTAAGTCGAATGTTCTTAAGGGAGGAAGAATGTTACACCTCAAAAAATTTTCCGTTGATGCACAGTGAATAGACTAACGAAGAGCACAAAGTATGTGGTATTTCAATAAGTAAGGAATGACATTTGATGACCCTAATTAAGATTTCAAATACATTCGAGGTAAGAGGAGAATGTTTGCCAAGAGAAGGCAAGCCATACGATATGTATCGGAAAGGATTTACGAGTAACAAGTTAATGATGATTTAATGATGCTTTGGAGAAGAGTTATGACATCCCTTAGATTGTTAATGAGGTGATAAATAAGTGTCAAGAAGGTTCCATAAGGATTGGAGATCAAACGAGTCGACGAGAATGAGTTCGGAAGAACTGGGCATTATACGGCCCAACATCACGTTTTGCGTAAAACATACGGGCCGTATGTTCAACCGTATAATCAGCCCCGTTAGCACCCCTATGCGGACCAAATCTCAACCAGACATACGGTCGGTATAATTTATACGGACCGTATGTTGGCTCAATGCGCCCAGTCGGGACAGATTTTGTATATTTAATAAGGGACCAAGTTCATTTCATTTTATTTCCTCTTCACACCCCTTCTCTCTAGAAATCTCTAGAACACTTCTCCCACAAGAATTCAAGAGATATTAGAGATCAACTTCACCAAACCAAGTGAATGAAGTGTAAGAAACTCATTAAAGTTCATCAGAGACAAGAATCCAGTGAAGGAGAAATCGGGGTTTTGCTCGGAAGTGAAGTGTTTGCACCCAAGGTTCATTCCTACACCATATAAGGTACGTTTTATGGTATTTTCATGTTGTTTAAGGTATTGAAAAGTTGAAACACTTGGATTGTAGAAGGATATAGAAAATGGGTCATGAATGTGAGAATAGTGTCATTTTTGAGTAATAGCTTGGATTGAGTCATGATTCTTGATGTGTTGTGATTATGGTTATGTTATAAATGATGTTAAGAACACGAGATAGACATTGTATATGAATGAATGTAATCGTGTGCTATGACCATGAATATGGATGATTGGAAGTGAATTGAGAAGTAAGGATAATGTAGGTGAATAAAGACCATTGTTATGATGTCGTGAATGTTATTATTGATGTTTGGGAGTCGATATATGATATGGAGGAAGTCGTATAAATAAAGGAGATGCTATCCAATTTTCTCTAGCTTTAGTCATGTATGCCAAGCTATCGATTTTCTAATGACAGTATAACTCTAATGAAGGTAGAAACCTGAGCATTGAAGGAGAACGTGCAAGTAATAGAATAGTTGAACGGAAAGATATGGAAGGCTAACCCTTCTTTCATAAGACATGGTTCCTTGGCCAAATATCTATTCTTCTATGAGCCTATGATGTCCTCTAAATGATTCGATCTCTAAAAGCTACCAAGCTCATTATTCTCGATATGTTACGATTGTACTAAATTCATTATGTGATGAGTAATCACTTAGGGATAGATGTAATGAACGATGATAGTAATGATGCTAAAGATGCTTATGGGCTTTTATGTATATGTGCCTATGTATGGCTTATGAAACCCCGAGCTTATATGGCCGGGTAGAATATAGACTATATATATATATATATATATATATATATATATATATATATATATGTATGTATGTATATAATGCGTGCGCACCACTTTGCGGTTGGGTACGGATAACCCCGAGCATTGGTAGGGCCGGGTATGTATGACCTCGAGCCTTGGTAGGGCCGGTATGTGAAACACCGAACCTTCGTGGTCGGGTATGCTATGTATATGCCATGTATATGCAATGTATATGATATGTATATGATCTGAATATGAGTATGAATGAAAATATGACTACGAATACGAAAATGGATACGAAATGTAAATGAGTACGGATACGAATATGGATACGGATGTATATACACAGATACGCAATTGAAATGGAATGTCCCTATGAAAAGCAAGTAAGTGTTATGCCGATGATACTACTATCTCCTATCCTATGCTATTTCATATGTTGTCTATTATGCTTTCATAATGATGTTGATCATGCTTTACATACTCGGTACATTCTTCGTGCGACGTCCTTGTTATGGACGTTGCGTCATGCTCGCGGGTGGCCGGGGAGACGAACTTGACCCATAGCTTCATTACTCAGGGACTACATAGCGGAGCTCCATTTCATTCGGAGCTACAGCTTTTGGTATTGATTCTTTTGTGTACATATTTATGGGCATGGCGGGGTCTGTCCGCTATATGATATGACATACTCTCCTTAGAGGCTCGTAGACATGTGTATATGGTTAGATGTGTTTGGCCTTGTCGGCCTATATTTTGGATATCATTTTGTTAGCCTCGTCGGCTTATGTACATCTATATGGGCATTGTTATTGATGATAATATATATGTATTGTTGCCCAACGGAATTAGTATGAATAATGGATGGAAAGTATGATTTAGCTACATGGCTCACCTAGATGTTAATGTGAAAGTATGTTAATAGGTGCCCGGGTGGGTTAGCACCGGGTGCCCGTCACGGCCCTTAGGTTGGGTCGTGACAGAATATGTGTTGGAATATCAAATAAGACATAAAATAAGGAAAGAATCTCCAAGGCGGCGGACGTCCTCGTGCTCACTCTGTAAGACTCTCAGTAGCAACTCTAGCCTCGCAATCAGCCACGAGAAACACAGGTCGACCCTACTGGAACTCTGCATTCACAAAAGAATGTAGCAAGTGTAAGTCAGTAGAAACAAAAAGTACTGGTAGGTATCATAGGCCGACTAAGTTTAGCTAACACATATTAAGTCAATAAAGTAAGATAAATAGGTAATCAATAAAGGTATAAGTCAAACACAAGCCAGAATCCAAGTACACGTCATCACCTATGTTATAACATCTAATCCCAATTGTGTCAAGTCTCAAATACGCAGTCTTAATCCGTATGTCAAAAATACATCACAAGAATATCATAATAGAAGCCAATGTGCAATGCAATGCTGTGTACACATGTACTACGGATGGATATCTCCACGTCTCGATAGCACAACCCATGGGGGACTCGCGAAGTCCATGTACCTCACAGCTCCAACACAAACCTCGACAATCGCTACCTCACGATTCCGGCAAAAACCTCGGCAATCGCTACGCACAAACTCGATTTCGGGACAATCATCGGATATCGATCCTCACGTCACTCTCATCCAACTGAGCCCAGCTCATCATGGTGTTTCTTCAAGTATCATCAGTGTGTCAATAGTATATCATAAAGGATGAGAATGCGTGCAATGTATGAGGTCAATGTCAATAATTAGATCAATTTCAGAAGTACCATGCGTGGGTACGCCAACAATATCATGAAAAGGCTACACAAGCCATATATAGTACTATCCTCGTATCAAACGTCAACAAGTAAGATACTACAATGTCATGAAAAGGCTACACAAGCCAGATAGAAGACTATCCTCGTATCAAACGTCAACAAGTAAGATACTACAATATCATGATCAAGATATAATAATAGTCTCCAATATCTACTATCACCACGTGGCATCAAGCCAACAGCAATAGAACAATTCAAGTCACAACACAACGGGGTGGCTAGCCCCAATCACACAATAGGGAAAAACCTAAGACAATATCCAACCCAACTTCATACCCAAAGGTTTACATACTTTCTCCGACAATATCGTCTAAATATATGTTTCGCTAAATGAAGTCTCACCATAGGATAAACCATAACCTACCTAGAAGGCTGAACAACAATATCACCAACAATCATACCTTAGCCTTTCCTTTCCTTTGAGCCTCAAGATCAAGAAAGTCTAAGCGTATTCAAATCATGGAATTAGAATCAAGAAGAATCATCAAACAAACCCTACTTCTATTCAAGACCTAAATCCCCAACCTATGGAATAACGTTTATGAACTAGAAGGGTGAAATTAGGAATCTAAAGGTCACAACATGAAATTAAACCTCTAGGTGATCAATTCCCATTAATAGCAAGCTAGAATAATTGACAATTCACTCAATTTCAGATTCTAGGCAAAACCCCCAAATTTGGGTATAAACCCTAACTTTCAATTCCATAAATTAGCCTCTAATTAGGAAGAAGTCATGAAATAAAGGATTCTAATCATCAATTCAATCCTTAAAGATGCTAACCCAACCAAAAAATCATGATTTAGAAGCCTACAAGGAATATTCATTAAACCCACTTCTAATCTTCAATCACTTAGTGAACTATCAAGATAAAGGGATTCTAAGATGATTAGGGGATACGGAATAGAAAGTGATTATTCTAAGGACTTATCATATATCCCGTGCTTTTGCACATTTGGGAAATTTGGACACAATTGGATTTGTAAGAATAAGGCCACGTTTTGACTTTATGTGGTGTGTATGTTGTTACTTAAGGAAAATGGTGACACGAGAACATTGGAGATGGCCCGAGGGGCAAAATTGGAATTTCGGAAATTAGTTTCGGAAATTGCGAAACGAGATTTCTAATGGATCGGGCTCAAAAAAAAAAAAGAAAAATGAAGGCCCAAAAGAGACGGGGTGGCCGCTCAACATGGCCCAAGCCCATAGGATTTTATTAATTTTCATGTGTAAATTAAGATAAGGGACCATATATGAGTCAGCGTGTCACTAGAAACTTCAAGAGAATTAGACAAGGAGAAAACAAGAACAACAAAAAAAAAGCCTATACGGCTTTGGCTACGGAAAATTATTACTTTGAAATCCTTCTCTAAAAATTGTTTTCTTGGGTATTTCCACCAATTCAAGGGTCCTTTATAACTTGGCGTAGTTGTTTTGGAAGAAAGAGCATTTGTTTCCTTAAGTTGACAACTTGGTCAAGTGAAGAAGATTGTGGAAAGAGGTAAGAATTCATTCCTTTTTATATGTTATGGATGATTCTATGTGTTGTAGCATGAAAGAGTGGATGAAATTCATGGAAGGGGAAGAAACTATGTGTACCGTGTACTTATAGGTGTGTGTAGGAATGATGATTTAACTATTTCATCTAATATATGGTTGTTGTTATTGTGAATGCTATGTGGATAATGGAAATTGAATGGTTTTGGAGAGGTTGTAGTTGTGTGTGCACATGATGTGGCCGTGTGATGTATGTTAGGTGTAGCCGTGGATATGTGTTGATTTATGAATGAATGGAGAGCATGTTTTATTTAATATCTTGGTTGTTATATTATGGATTTCATGTTGCAAATATAAGCTTAATGAGTTTAGTGAAGTTGTGTTAGTTGGAGACTTGTTATGTAAAGTTCATGTAAATGGAATATAATGAATCTTGCATGCATGGAAGGTAATGAGACTTGTATGATATTGTTGGTATATGAATTAGTAGGTCGTTATTGTTTTCATTGGAGTTGGAAAGTCTTGGTGGAAGTAGTATATTGATTAAGTTGTTGGAATGTATCTTGGATTGAAATTGGAAATTGATACTATGGTTGTGATATTATGATTGCTAGTTTGGCCATGTTGAATTCCTTGACGGCCGTTGATGAGAATTGGGCAAGATGATTCTTGGGGAATGATGTATTTACGTAGGAAGTGCCAAAATTTCGGTGGTAGCCAAGTGTTGTTTTAAGAATTCAATTTAAAAGGCACTAATCATGTTTGGTAAACATGACCAATTTGTAGATTTTGGGCGAAGTCGGAGCTTGAATTTGAGTGCCATAAGGAGCGGAACGAGGATGTAGGGCTTCACCCTTCTTTCTATGGCATGTCTTAGACGTACTAAGTCGACTACGTGTCCCGGGGACCATTCCTTTTCTCGGCATCTAAGATTGAAAATAGTTACTATTCATTCAAAATAGAATTGAATTAGAACTTGCATAAAATGTTGGAAAAACTTCTTGACATCCAACTTACACAAATAGGACTCGATTACCCCAAGACCCTCCCAAGTGATGCCATGAATTGTAATATACGTAAATTTGATATGCCACCTCATTTGACTCCGAGGTGGGCCCACTATTCCCGAATTCTTTCCTATTGTCCCCATTGACTTATTTTCATTCTATAGTTAAGAAAAGTTTTTGGTTATTATTTTAACTACTAAATCATAGTTGTTTTAACTAATCCCTCGATTCCAAAACATGATTTTCCTTCCTAAAAGTTTACCAATGTTTTCCAAGAATATTCGTTTTTCTCCAAAAACTAAGTTTTACAATATTGCAAGCCTTAATGACTAAGACGACGACTTTGACTCTAAGATGAAAAAAATGATGATTCTATGATTAAAGGTTCCAAGTCTATGATTCCAGTGCCGAGATGAGAGCGTTAAACTATTTCTTGAATCCTCGGCTCTACTCATGAATAGTGTTTTCCTTTAAGATTCTAAGTACGCGAACGATGCCCTATGATCCTATGTTATACTTTCTCATGATATTGCTCACTAATAGTCTCGCCTTATATTAATCATCCCTTCAAGGTGAGATAAGCGCCCCTTAATTACTCTATAATATAATCGGAGGTTCCCGACCTTACGTCACTCCGATGGATACACGATTTTCTTGCCTCGCATGCTATGATATATATATATATCTATGTATAAAAATGTATTTGGGGAAAACGAAAAAAGGGCGAGCGCTATGAGAGCCGGGTGTACTCACGCGCATGTATCCGTATTCGTACTTGATATCATCCCGACGTGGATGCCCGACGCTGGATTTGCTATGGGGCGAGCCGACATCGTTCGGTGCTATGACTTACTATGCTATGATATACTATGCTATGCTATGCTACTATGACATACTATGCTATGCTATGACACTATGATATACTACGCTATGCTATGATACTATGATACACTATGACATGACATAAATTCTATTTTCTATGCCTATGAAAAGAAATACTTTCTTTCTAAAAAGGAAAAACAAGCATGCATGGCATCCGGTCCGAAAGGGGTGTTTCTATGCACAGTTACTTTCTTATCTCGCATATATCCATGACTCCCCACGATATTGTTATTTATAATCTATACTCCCGCTTATGTTATTTTCCATGTCTTACATACTCGGTACATTATTCGTACCGACGCCCCCTTCATGTGGGCGCCGCGTTTCATGCCGCGCAGTCGGCCACGACCTGACCGATTCCTAGAGTTCCTCTAGAGCATTTTGCAAGCATTTTTGTTTCGGAGCCCCGCTCCTTTGGTACTACTTTTGTGTATATATTCGGGCACCCGCAAAGCAT
Organism: Lycium ferocissimum; assembly: GCF_029784015.1. NCBI lineage: Eukaryota > Viridiplantae > Streptophyta > Magnoliopsida > Solanales > Solanaceae > Lycium > Lycium ferocissimum. The sequence goes on from NC_081348.1 coordinate 7,293,934, forward strand.
CTCGCCCTTCCTATGTATATGGTGTACTATGTTTAGAGGCTCGTATATATGTATGAGCTATTTGTACTCCTGATTGTCCCCGTCGCTGTATAGTATGATCGTAAAGCTTATTAGCTTATGTTCGTATTTGTGCTATTTATGTTATTGCTAGTTGAAAAAAAAAAAACGGCGTAGTTCATATATGCAATAAGAGTCAGCGGGTTCGCTCGGCTCCGAATATGGGGTCGGGTGCCCATCACACCCTAGTAAGATCGGGGTGTGACACTTACCATCAAGAATCTTCTCCAAGAACGACCTAGATTTTCTCCCAATAGCTCAGATTTCGGAATGGTAATAAATGAGGAACTAAGGGCTTTTAATACACAATTAATAAATTAACCAGAGCCGATACCGATTCGGCGGCAGTGTGAGCGGTCCAGCCTCAACTGTCTCTTAGACTGCCGAGACAGTTTGCCTTCAAATGCACTGGACCGCCACAGCGGCCAATACCACCGCTATGGCGGTAATGGTGGGGCCAAGGCGGAGACGAGCACAGATATTTCCAAAAATAATCTCAATCTCCATCCGAAATCCAAACTAATACCTGATGCCATATGCTCACAAACCACATACACAGAAACACATAAAACATGCTATGAACGCACTCGTGGCCTCGGAATTTCCAATAGAGGTCTCGTTTACCGAGTCAACCCCCGATACCTCAATTCCAACTTCACAACCCAAGTCACAAAATGCACCCGGTGCATTGGGGAGCGAACCAGATATGCACACAAGTTCTAAATGACTATCCGAACCTCTTGGAATTGATGAATTTTTGAAAAAGATCCGTTTACCCAAAAGTCAATTTTGAGCCAACTCTTTTTCGCTTAAAGCTAATTTTCCCCCAAAAGTTGCCAAGATCCACCCGAACACCTTAGGAAGCGTGTCAACGGTCCCCTTGGTCAAAAGTCCCGAAAAGATTATAACGACCAAGCAAATCATTACATCATATACCAATTAAACCATTGCTCATCCTCGAGCGAGAAGGAAAAAAGAAAGGAGAAGTACCTGAATCAGCGAACAACTGGGGATATCAGCTACGCATATCGAACTCAATCTCCCAAGTAGCCTCCTCAATAGGACGATACTTCCATTGCACCTTCACAGAAGCAATCTCCTTGGACCTCAACTTTCGAACTTGTATATCCAAAATCACAATAGGCTCCTCCTCGTAGGTCAAATTCTCATCAAGCAATATCTAATCCCAACGAATAGTATAAGTACCATCTGCATGGTAATTTTCGAAAGATAGATACACGGAAAACTAGATGAACTTCCCGCCAAGCTCCGGCGGCAGTGCCAACTCATAAGCAACATCGCCCACACGGTCAAGAATCTTAAATGGCCCAATATACCTCGGACTCAGCTTTCCACTCTTCCCAAACCTCATAACACCCTTCATTGGTGATCTTCAATATAACCCGGTCACCAACAGCGAACTCTAAGTCTCGGACCTTCCGGTCTGCATATATCTTCTGTCAACTCTGAGCTGCCAAAAGCTTAGCCTGAATAACCCTTACTCTCTCAAGAGACTCTCTCAATAGATCCGTACCCCAAGGTCAAACCTCTAATGCATCAAACCAGTCAACCGGAGATCTACATTTCCTACCATACAAAGCCTTAAAAGGCGCTATGCCGATACTCGAGTGATAACTGTTGTTGTAGGCAAACTCTGCCAAAGGTAAGTACTGATCCCAATGACCACCAAAATCAATAATGCAAGCTCTTAACATATCCTTGAGTACCTGAATGGTCCGGCTTCTGATCGTCTATCGGTCCCGAGGTGAAAAGTCGTCCTAAAATCCAACGGCACCAACTCTTCATGAAAAGCCTTCCAGAAATGGAAAGTGAAGATAGTACCCCGATCAGATATGATAGAAATAGGAACCCCATGCAATCTCATAATATCACAAATATACAACTTGGCTAACTTCTCCGCGATGTAAGAAATCTGAACTGGAATGAAATGAGTGGACTTAGTCAACCGATCAACTATCACACAAATAGAATCAAACTTGCCCAGGGTCTTTAGGAGACCAAAAACAAAATCCATGTCAATCCTCGACCACTTTCACTCGAAAATGGGCATCCTCTGAAGTACACCACCGGGTCGCTGGTGCTCATACTTAAATTGCTGTAATTACCACACTTAGCTACGAAATCGGCTACATCCCTTTTCATCCGATGCCACGAATTGGGCTGCCTCAAATCATGATACATCTTAGTCGCCCCCGGATGAATGAAATATCGAGAGCTATAAGCCTCAGTCAAAATCAAATGAATCAAATCACCAACACGAGGAACGCAAACGCGCCCCTTAATCCTCAAAGTGCCCTCAGAATCAATCATGGCCTCCTTAGCCTCACCCCTCAGAACCCTATCTCAATTCTTGCTCAACTGAGCCTCCCCAAACTGATGAGTCCTGATCTGATCTAATAAGGAAGATCTCGTCTCTACACAAGCCAAAACTCTGCCTGGGGCTAAAATATCAAAGCTAATGAAACTATTGGCTAGAGTCTGAACCTCCATAGCCAACAGGCGCTCAAAAACAAGAAAATGAGCTAAACTCCCCATACTTACTGCCTTGCGACTCAAGGCATCAGCAAACACATTGGCTTTAATTGGATGATAAAGAATAGAGATGTCATTGTCCTTCAGGAGCTCCATCTATCGGCGCTGCCTGGAATTAAGATCTCTCTGGGTAAACACATGCTGAAGGCTATGGTGATTGGTGAAAAACTCACAATAGACACCATACAAGTAATGCCTCCAAATCTTGAAAGTAAAGACCATGGCCAACAACTCCAAATTATGGGTAGGGTAATTCTTCTCATGAATCTTCAATTGATGGGAAGCATAGGCTATAACTCTACCCTCCTATATCAACATAACACCTAAGCCTATACGGGATGCATCACTATAGACCATGAAATCCTTACCCTCCACGGGTAATGCTAGAATCGGGGCTGAAGTCAAAGAGTCTTGAGCTTTTAAAAGCTCTTCTCACAATCATCAGACCACTGAAAGAGAACTTTCTTTTGAGTCAATTTGGTCAAGGACGAAGCAATAGAAGCAAAACCCTTCACAAATCAGCGGTAGTAGCTGCCCAAACCCATAAAACTACGGGTCTCGATCACAGTAGTGGGCCTTGCCCAACCTCTCACAGTCTCAATCTTCTGTGGATCAACCATAATCTCATCCTTAGACACAATATAGCCTAAGAACATCACAGACTCCAACCAAAACTTGCACTTCGAAAACTTAGTAAACAAGTTATTCTTCATCAACAATCCAAGTACAGTACGAAGATGGCTCTCATGCTCCTCTCTACTCTTGGAGTACACCAAGATATCATCAATAAACACAATCACAAAGGAATTAAGGAATATCGTAAAGATGCCATTCATCAAAGTCATAAATGCAACCGGGGCATTAGTAAGACCAAAAGACATCGCTAGAAACTCATAGTGTCCATATGTCATCCGAAAGGCTGTCTTCGAAATATCCTCCGCCCTGATCTTCAACTTATGGTAGCCTGAACGCAAGTCAATCTTCGATAATACTGAAGTCCCCTGAAGCTGGTCAAATAAATCATCAATACGAGGCATAGGACACTTATTCTGAATACTAACCTTATTCTGCTGGCGATAATCAATGCATATCCTCATGGATCCGTCTTTCTTCTTCACAAATAACACAGGAGCACCCTAAGGGGAGACACTCGATCTAATGAACTCCTTGCTCAATAAATCATGTAAATGCTCCTTAAGCTTTCTCAACTTGGTCGGTGCCATCCGATATGGCTGAATAGAAATAGGGCGAGTGCTAGGATCTAAGTCAATAGAGAAGTCAATATCGCGATCGGGTCGCATACCTGGCGAATTTGACGGGAATACCTCCGCGAACTCGCTCACAATAAGAATGGACTCAAGGGGTGGAGATGCAACAGTAGTATCACGCACATCGACCAGATAAGATAAACACCCCTTGTCACGACCCGAGCTACGGGCCGCGACGGGTATCCGGCTAACCACCGAACACCACTTCGCTTACCTCGCTTATCGCTATTATTCATACTACACGCTCATAATCATATATAATCATTTTCTGAAATACATTAGCTTTTATAAACATAAGCCCTTCGCTATCAAAATAATATATACATACATACATACAAGCCATGAGACCGTACTACCCACACTCGCGTATCTACGAGCCTCTATTAGAATACTAGACATCCGGACGGACAGACCTCGTCATGCCCAAAACATGAATACGTATATATACCAAAAGAGAATTCGTGGCACTTCCGAAAATGGAGTGCTCTCAAATCACCGCTAGCTCCTATGAGTCCGGGTCACCTCCCCGTCTACTCGCGGGCATTTAACACAAAGATCCGAAGAAAGGACGCGCACGAATATCAGACCGAGTATGTGAAGCATAAACAATAATGAAACATCAATAAACCGAGGAGGCATAAAACAAGGGAGCAATCAGAATCGACTAAATCATATGATGATCATGCATGTTGACTTACTTTCGTACTCATCATCATATCTCATATACACATAATCGTAATAACCGCCCCCGACCTTAGGTGCGGGTGTAATAATCAATATCATTAGCATCATCAATAGCTCGAAGCCTAGGCATCCCGCGTCCAGATGTCATCTCATGCCGTCCACTAGTGGCGCCGCCCATGCCGTTTAGTCATGGTGTATAACTCCGCCCCTCGCGGCGGTCGCCCGCCATATAGGCGCGGCGTGATATCATCATACTTTCATAACATGCTCATCATACTATGATTTTCATAACATGCTTATCATAATGCTTTTCATGACATGCTTTTCATAATGCTTCATAGTATGCTCATCATCATATGCTTATCATAATGCATGCATGGTGGACTCCTAGATATCATACTTCTTATCGGGGCGACGCACGGCCGTGGACCCCCGATGTCACTATGGAACATTCATACGTATTCCGCCTTACCTTGAACAAGCATGAGGTGAGTGGACATAATGATCAATACCATTTGATTACATATATATATAGCATCATTAGCTTCTTAGAGCATCATGTCAAAGGCTATAGTATTTCTAGACTTTAGCTTAATACTATCATAAAATCATCGCATGTCTTATCTCGTATACTATTCAGTAACGAGGATCTTTACTTTCTAGAGATAGGAACATTCATAAAAGGAGGAAATTCATGTCATATGACTCATGCCTGAAAGAAAGGACTAGCCTCACATACCTTGCCGCTTTACTATTCTATTGCTCGCTTGCTCCCTTAAACGCACTCGTATACCTTCAATGGAATTCGTATCGACATTAGCTATATAATCGGGAAAACATGTTCTCTAAGCTATAGAAATTTGGGCAGCATCTCCTTTGTTTATACTACTTTCCGCCATATTTCATATCAACTCCCAACATTCATAATAATCATCACAATATCGCTAACAACAATCGTCATTCATTCATATGATTCGCATTTCATAATTCACCTCAATTTCCCATAATTATGACTAAAAATCCATCGTCGTATTCTTTCATATCCAATAATCATTTCATGTTCTATAGGTCATTTATAACATATTTATATCATCAACATATTCATTTCCATGATTCAATTCACTACTACTCACTAATGACAATATTCATCCATTTAATGACCCATTTGTGCGCTCTTCTACAATCCATGAATCTCAACTTAAAATACTTCAAATAGCATGTAAGTATTGTATGAAACTTACCTTGAATAATAGAGGAACAAGCTTGGAGGGTGATTCACCCTTAGCACCAAAATCCTAGTTCATCTCTCCTTGGATTTCTTGACTCGGGATGACTTTTAACGGGTTTCCTTCACTTGATTTTGATTTCTTGTTGTTGATCTTAGATTTCTATGGTTTTCTGGGGCATTGATGAAAATGTTTGGAACACTCTAGAGGCTTCTTGTGTTGTGGAGGAATGAAGGGGAAATGAAAATGAAATGGAAGGAAGTCCCTTATATAAAAAAGCAATTCAGCTCCGGACAGAATATACTCTGACAAACATACGGCCCGTATAAAACACATCGACCGTACGTTGGACCGTATAATTGTTCCAGTGCCTCATGCCATTCGGTCAAATCTACGGCTGGACATACGGCCGCAGATTTTATACGGCCGCATGTCCGGCCGTATGTTTGCCCGCTTCTTCGAGTTTTGTTTCGTCGACTCGTTTGATCTCCGATCCCATAACCTTCTTAACACTTGTTCAACACTTCAATATCATTCGAAGGGACGTTATAACTCTTTCTTGGGACATCATTAGGACATCATTAACTCAATGCTCATAATTCTCGTCCGATACACTAACTTAAGTCTCGCTTTCTTTAACAACTTTCTTTCCTCAAGTCTAATGCCTTGAAATTCTTAATTAGCATCATCACATACTAGTTCTTACTTGTCCAAACCTCGTATACATCGTACCCCTCATTAGTCTATTCACTGTATGCTTAAGGGGAAATTTTCAAGGTGTAACACCCCTTGTTGACTAATTTCTTCATCTGAAGGAAGGCCATGATCTTCTTCGGAGTAGGGCTAGGAGTACCCCTCCACTCAAGTCTAGGAATGCCCGGTATGGCTACGTGACTATCTTGGCATGATAGTCCAACATCGCATGATAAGGAGAAAGCCAGGTCATACCTAAGATAATATCAAAGTTCACCATGTCAAGAATCATCAAATCTACCCAAGTGTCATGCCTTATAAAAGTAACCAAACATGACCGATAAACTCGATCAACAACAACAGATTCCAACCGGAGTAGACACGTGAACAGATATAACTATGCTATCACAAGAAAAATCCCAATCAACGGCATGATATGCAGACACAAACGAATAAGTGGATCCAGGGTCAAATAACACGGAAGCTGCTCTATGTCGGAGAGAAACGATACCTGAAATAATAACATCTGAGATCCACCTCTTAAACTGTGGGACCCACTTCTACTAACCTGGGATCCACTTCTAGAAACCTGAGAACCACCACGGCCTGACTGAGTACAGCCTCTCTGAGAAGCACCTCCTCGACTACCTGACGATGCGGTAGTCCTCTGGGATTGATGATCCTGCCTGGATCGGAGACACCTCTTAGAAATGTGGACTAAATCTCCACACACAAGACAACCTCTAGAAGGCAGAGACTGATAAACTGAGGCTGAGGATCCCACTGGAACAATACAGTCTACTGGTCGAGAAAACAAGCTCTCAGGAGCTCCCTGCCTGGGTGGATCATTGGAGGAAGCCTGCAAAGCTGAATGCACAGGACGACCGGAGTATAACTGATACGACCTAGCGACTGACCAGCGTCCCTCGAACTAGAACCACCATAACTCCCAATCTGACGCTGCCTCTTCTCACTACCCCTCCAAATTCACGGGCCTTAGCGGCCTCAACCGAAGAAGCATGCTCAATGATGGACTGGAAGAAAGCCCCCATAGCCTCCATCTGAAGGCAATTAATCTGAAGAGAACCAATGAGCCGTCCAACAAAGCGCCGAATCGTATCAGGCTTGGTAGGGATGAAGGGAGCCGAATAACGGGCCAGATACAAATAGCGAGTCACATAGGCCTCCACAGACAAACTCCTCTGCTGAAGATGTAGAAACTCATCCCTACACGCCTCTCTCAAAGCCCGGGGCACGTACTTCTCAAGGAAGGCCAAGTAGAACTGAGTCCAAGTCTGGGGAGGAGAAATCTCAGGCCTGCAAGAAATAAAATACCTCCACCAAGTCTTCGCATCTCCGCAAAACTGGTAGGACACATAGTCAACTCCCGAGAACCTCGGCGGCTTCAACTTCGTAAATCTTTCCAACTAGGTCTTGACCCACCAAGGTCAAAATGGCGGGCCCACTACGGGTCTAAGATCATCCCCTGGGGCTGGCACTGTATCAATTCGGGGAGCCATAGTCACAGCAGGTGTGCTTCTGAGCATGTTTGCTCGTGGGTCTACGAACCTCCGCCCGTGAGTAAGAACACCGCTGGTAGGGATCACGGGCATCTAGATGGACTAGAACACGAGCCATAGTATCTTACATAGTCTGCTCAGAAGTAATCTTGAGCTGTGTCCATGCTGGGACCACATTATCCTCAGCGGCCTGGTCTCAAACCCACTGATCCTCAGGCTCTGAAGACAGAGATCTATCGTGCCGCTATCCTACCGCAAGAGCTCTATCCCTGGCTGGCGCAGCCCCGTGGCCTTTAGCTCTACTGTGCCTTCTAGCTGTCACTCGCCTTCTCGGGCTAGCCGTAACAGCGGGCTCTAGCACCTAGTCCCGGGCTATAGTAGCTCGAGTCCTGACCATCTGCAAGAGAAGAAATGAGAGTCAGATACCAATTTCGTTGTTCCAGATAGCAATTCGAATAAAGTAACACGAAAGAAGGAAATAAAGTGAAATTTCTCAGATGTTCTATAGCCTCTCGCGGATAAGTACGCAGCACATCATACCGATCCACGGGACTTTACTAGACACACTCTTGTATTATAGACCGGGTAACCTAGGGCTCTGGTACCAACTTGTCACCATCTAATTTAGCTAAGTTGTGTGGGCACCTATCTTCCCCACCTCGATAGGCAAACCCTTATCCCAACAATCTCGAATACATGAAACAACAAGTAAATAAGCAGAAGAAAAAGAAATATGTAAGTCTAACATAAAAATAGATAGAATGTGTGGAAGTACATCAAACCACCCCAGAAATCTTTCTAATCATATAAGAGCAACTAGCTAACATCTACGAGTCTGGAAATCTCAATAATATATCAAAATTCTGAATATGTCTTGGAATATCAAATAAGACATAAAATAAGAAAAGAATCTCCAAGGCGGCGGACGTCCCTATGCTCACCCTGTAAGATTCTCAGTAGCAACTCTAGCCCCGCAATCAGCCACGAGAAACAGAGGTCGACCCTACCTGGAACTCTGCATTCACAAAAGAATACAACAAGTGCAAGTCAGTACAAACAACAAGTACTGGTAGGTGTCATAGACCGACTAAGTTTAGCTAACACATATTAAGTCAATAAAGTAAGATAAACAGGTAATCAATCAAGATATAAGTCAAACACATGCCAGAATCTAAGTACACGTCATCACCTATGTTATAGCATCTAATCCTAATTGTGTCAAGTCTTAAATACACAGTCCGAATCTATATATCACAAATACATCACAAGAATATCACAATAATGTATGGGATGTGAATGCAATGCAATGTAATGCTGTGTACACATGTACTCCGAACGAAAATCTCCACGTCTCGATAGTACAACCCATGGGGGACCTGCAAAGTCCATGTACCTCACGGCTCCGGCACAAACCTCGACAACCGCTACCTCACGATTTCGGCAAAAACCTCAGCAATCGCTATGCACAACCTTGATTCTAGGACAACAATCGGATATTGGTCCTCATGTCACTCTCATCTAATCGAGCCTAGCTCATCGTTGTTTTCAAGTATCATCAACAGGTCAACGCTTATCATAAAGGACTTATAATGCATGCAATGTATGAGTTCAATGTCAATAATCATATCAATATCACAAGTACCACGCATGGATACGCCAATAATATCATGAAAAGGCTAAATAATCCATATAGAGTATTGTCCTTGTATCAAACATCAATAAGTAAGATACTATAATATCATGAAAAGGCTACACAAGCGATATAGAGGACTATCCTCGTATCAAACGTCAACACGTATGATATTAGAATATCATGATCAAGATATAATAATAGTCTCTAATATCTACTATCACCACGTGGCATCAAGCCAACAACAATAGAACAATTCAAGTCATAACACAACGGGGTGGCTAGCCCCAATCACACAATAGGGCCAAACCTAAGACAATATCCAACTCAACTTCATACCCAAAGGTTTACATGCTTTCTCCGACAATATCGTCTAAATATATGCTTTTCTAAATGAAGTCCTTCACAGATAAAACCAACCTACCTAGTGCCAAACAACAATATCACCAACAATCACACCTTAGCCTTTCCTTTCCTTTGAGCCTCGAGATCAAGAAAGTCTAAGCATATTCGAATCATGAAATTAGAATCAAGAAGAATCATCAAACAAACCCTACTTCTATTCAAGACCCAAATCCCCAACCTATGGAATAGTGTTTATGAACTAGAGGGGCGAAATTAGGAATCTAAAGGTCCCAACATGAAATTAAACCTCTAAGTGATTAATTTCCATCAGTAGCAAGCTAGAATAATTAACAATTCACTCAATTTCAGATTCTAGGCAAAACCCCCAAATTTGGGTATAAACCCTAACTTTTAATTCCATAAATTAGCCTCTAATTAGGAAGAAGTCATGAAATAAAGGATTCTAATCATCAATTCAATGCTTAAAGAAGCTAACCCAACCAATAAATCATGATTTAGAAGCCTACAAGGAATATTCATTAAACCCACTTCTAATCTTCAATCACTTAGTGAACTATCAAGATAAAGGGATTCTAAGATGATTAGGGATAATGGAATAGCAAAGGGATTAGAAGGACTTACCATCAAGAATCTTCTCCAAGAATGACCTAGATTTTCTCCCAATAGCTCAGATTTCGGAATGGTAATAAATGAGGCACTAAGGGCTTTTAATACACAATTAATGAAATAACCAGTGACGATACCGATTCGGCGGCTGTGGGAGCTGTCCCACCTCGACGGTCTGTCTTCAAATGAATTGGGCCACCACAGCAGCCAATACCACCACTATGGCGGTAATGGTGCCGCCAAGGCGGACACAAGCACAGATTTTTCCAAAAATAATCTCAATCTCAATCCGAAATCTCGACTAATACCCGTGACCTTCTGCTTACAAACAACATACACATACACACATAAAAACACGCTACGAACGCACTCGTGGCCTCAGAATTTTCAACGGAGGTCTTATTGACCAAGTCAACCCCGATACCTCAATTTCAACTTTCTAACCCAAGTCCCAAAATGCACCTGAGTGCATTGGGTACCGAACTAGATATGTACACAAGTTCTAATTGATCATCCGGACCTCTTAAAAATGACGGATTTTCGAAAAAGGTTTGTTTTCCAAAAGTCAACCTTGAGTCAACTCTTTTTCGCTTAAAGCCAGTTTTTCCAAAAAGTCACCAAAATCCACCCGAGCACCTCAAAAAGCGTGTCAATAGTCCCTCGAATCAAAAGTTAGCTAAACAAGTTTGGGGTAGGGTCAAAAGTGCCGAAAAGACTATAACGACCAAGCGAGTCGTTACACTTTCTGTACGAGCCACGGGAAAGATGTCTAAATTTACCCTTTGCTTTCGGTACTAGCCACGGGAAAAATTTCTAAATTTAGCATTTGCTTTCCGTACTAGCCACGGGAAAAATGTCCAAATTTAGACTTTGCTTTCCGTACTTGCCATGAAAAAATGTCCAAATTTAGCCTTTGCTTTCCGTACTAGCCACGGCAAAAATGTCCAAATTTAACCTTTGCTTTCCATACTAGCCATGTGAAAAATGTCCAAATTTACCTTTGCTGTCCGTGCTAGCCATGGGAAAAATGACCAAATTTAACCTTTGTTTTCCTTACTAGCCACGGAAAAATGTCCAAATTTAAGCTTTGCTTTCCGTCTAAAGTTAATACATCTTAGTAGTAGAAATAATGATCATTAACAAACTTTGCATGTAATGAGTGATGTTATTAAAGTAGAATTTCGTTGTGAATGAGGTTATAGACTTATATTTTCCCTTTTTTATAATTATATTTACTTACATTATGTTGGAACTTACTTATGTAATGTTGGAATTTGACTTAAAAGTATTATATTAAACTCTTTTTTTCAAAATTTTAAATTTAGGTTATATTTTTAATTTTTTTCCCGCATGTGTCAGTGACCTATTTCATTTTCTTTTCCGCCAAGAGCCGGAACTATATTTATGTGGTGAATTTTTTTAAAAATTTAATATCACATAGTGGGAATTTTATTAATCAAAAGAAGGGCAAAAAGCAATCCAGCCCAATCTGGGTCCAAAAAGGCCCAATCCCGGGTCCAAAGAGAAAAAACATGAAAAACAAATAGGAAACAAAAACAACATTTTCACATTTGGAAACCCTATCTAGAGAGTCTGCCTCTTTCGCCTCTATACCGGTTGAGCTAGAATCCTAAGAAACAACATCAATCACAAAACAGGAAAGTTCTCAAGTCCTGGAGCTACTCGTCTTCGCCACAGTATCTCCGAAGCTGCTTCTTCACCAATTAACGAGATATGCATGTTCAACGCACGTACGTTGAAACTAGTTGCACGATAAATTTAACATACCATAAGGGCCAAGAAATGCATAAGGGCTAGATAAATGAACTTTCTTGTGCGTTGTTTTTAAAAAAGAAAAAAGAAAAAATGAAAAAGCGAAGTAAAATCTAGTGGAGAGATATTTTATTAGTAATTAATAACAGCATAAAAACAAAAAATAAACAAAATCCAAATAGTCCTGACAGATCTAGAATTTTATGAAACAACATCAATCACAAAATAGGGAAGTTCTCGAGTCTATGAGCTACTCGTCTTTGCGGAAGTATCGCCAAAGCCGCTTCTTCATTAATTAACGATATATGCAAGTGCAACGCACATACACTAAAGCTAGTTAATTACAAAAAGGGCCAAAATGCCTTTAACGTATTAAAAACGGTTCAAAAATGCGCTCCTTCTACCTATTGGATCAAATTTGTCCTTATTTTATCTATTGGTATAAAAAAATACCCTTAATGTATTTGAAATGACTAAAAAATGTTCTCCTTCCATCTATTGGATCAAATTTGCCCTCAACTTCAACATTACCTTTCCATTAATGAAGTAATTAGATGATATTTAGGTAAATTTCAATTAAATACATGGCCTTTATTTATTGACCCACATAAAATTCTGACACAACCTAATACAAAACTTGTTAAGTTTATGCAGCTAACCAATAACATCATTCAATGTGTGCTTAAGACATTAAATGCAAATGGGCGCATGTTTGGGACATTAACTGTGAAAGATCACGTGTGTACAGAGCATTAAATTCAAATAGGCATTAAATTCAAATAGACACGTGTTGCTTCGCCTGTGCCAGGGGTCTATTTTGGTTTCTTTCTCGCCAAGAAATCGGCAACTCTTTCACTTCCTGAATATATTTCATTAAGTACCCAAAAAGTGGGGGACTATTTGTGTGAGGTGAAATCCGGGTTTGATAGGTGGATGAATCAGGATCTGACACGTGGAAGTCTTGGCTCAGCCAAATCCAACCTAATATTGAACATGTGCTTAAGGCATTAAATGCGAATCGGTGTGAGTTTGGGACATTAAGTGTGAAAGTTCATATGTGTACAGAGCATTAAATTCGGAGAGACACGTGTCTGTTAGCGTGTTTCAAGGGTCAGTTTTGTTTTCTTTCCCGCCAAGTAACCGGCAACTCTTTCACTTCTTGGATATATTTCATTAACTACCCGCACAGTGGGGGACTATGTGTATGACATGACTGATAAACAATAAAATCATTCAACATGTGCTTAAGGCATTAAATGTAAATGGGCATGTGTTCGGGACATTAAGTGTGAAAGCTCACGTGTGTACAGTGCATTAAATGCAGAGAGACACGTGGTGCTTTGCATGTGTCAGGGGTCTGTTTTGTTTTCTTTTCTTGATATACACGTGCAATGCACGTACGCTGAAACTAGTTGCAATATAAATTTAACATACCATAAGGGCCAGGAATAACATAAGGGCTAGATGAAAGAACTTTTGATCTTTGTTTTTTTTTTAAAAAAAATTAAAAAAATAAAATGCTAAGAAAAACGAGAGGGCAGAGAAAACACTATTTTATCTAACATAGTTTCTTGTTTTGCAGGTACAAAATTAGTTCTTTAAAGAAACTATGGTGCATCTCATAACATTCACTTGATTAATGGGTCAATGTGTGGTATTAGTTCCTTTGGGTACTCATTCCATTGAGCATGAACAGGAAAATGTAATAACAGACTCAAAGGAAGCAACCATGAGGACTTCGAAAGACAAACAACAAGATATGAGGACATACAAAATACAACAACAATCAAGAACAAAAAGAGGAAGCAGATACCAAATTAGCATCAAGATACAACACAATTATGTGTTCTATCTACTTAATCTTGAGCTGAGTTCCATGAAACCTTTTTGTTCTCTCAATTAAAATCCCAACTCACATGAATAACTTATAAGGGCTAGATGAATAAAATTTTTTGAGCATTTTTTTTAGGAAAATGGTAAAAGCGGGAGTGTAAATAGTGTAAAGTAAACAGACAAGAACAAGAAATAACATAGAAAGCTTGTGGATTCCCTATTTACGAATCAAATCATGCAGGAGATGATGAAGATGATTGATAGAAGAAGGAACAATGCTGGCTTTCTTGTCCAAATCCTAGTAGGGGAGGAGGGCAGAGAAAGCACTATTTTATCTAACATATTTTCTTGAGCACTATTTTATCTAACATTTTTTTTTGATTTGCAGGTATAAAATCAGTTCTTCATAGAAACTATGGCGGGTCTCATAACATTCACTTGATAAGTGGTCAATGTGTGGTATTAGTATCCTTGGGTACTTATTCCATTGAGCACAAATAAGAAAATTGTAATAAGAGACTCATAAAGGAAGCAGCAGTGAGGCATTCGAAAGACTAAACTATAGGATAGGAAGACATACAACATACAACAACAATCAAGAACAAAAGGAGGAAGCAGACACTAGATTAGCATCAAGATACAACACAAAACAACAAACAAGAATTAGAAACAGTTTCAAAACCAATATCGACAGACGAGGACTCGAACCAATATGCTCAGTATGAATTGGAAGAAAATCTACAAAGGGAGCATAATTACAGCAGCTAAAAGGAACAAGAGAATACCATAAGAACCAAAAGGCAACATTTTGTACTAGGTAGTGTCTTCAAGTTCGAACCTCAGGGACCCAAGACTTCAAGATATAGCGGTGTTGAAGCAACAAGAGCAGAAATTTCAACTACCATGTATCCACAAGCGTGAAGATGAAGATCCAAGTTGGGGAGTAACAATCTTGCATACTTTCCATTTTACTTTATTGGTTTTCAGGTCTAAACTATATTGCTTTGTCCAAAAATATATTCAATATCGAGCTGTGTTGAAGCACAAAATCGAAAGGACCAGCTATTTCATACTTACGGGAGCGTAGATGAAGATTCGAGATTTGGATGGTGTACTTTCCAATTTAGGGTTTTGATTTTGTGGGATATCATTTTTAGGCATTTTTTGCCTTTCCACTTTTCCTTTTCCTTTATATACTGAAGAATTCATTTAATAAATAAAAAAAGCCCTTGTGGCCTTTATATGAAAAAAATGCAGAAAGCTTGTGGTATTTCGTGAGAGCTCAAAAATGGTGTTAGGGTTATAATTAAGAATAAGAGATGCCCTACTACTTCACCAAGAAGATATATTTATTGCCTAAGACCTTAGACTTTTCAATGCAAAACTACAAATGAAATGACTACTTTGCAGTATAAATGTCTCATCGAACAGGACCCGAAATATTGAGGGTAGGAGCAAGGAGGGGTTTTGCGATATTCCAGCTAGAAAAGAGCTTGTAGCCAGAGAAAGAGGTCTCGTGGCAACGACACTATTAAGCTGATCTTTCACGGAGCAGTTTACGTCATACCGGACCCGGGCCGCTGTCCAATACATGCCGGAATGATGATTGAAGATTGAGGTAGGGCAAGACTTCCAGTGTCGGATTTCCACTATCGAGCCGTGCCCATATAGATATTCCTTTTCCAAGTGCTTAATGAAATATGAGAGTTGTCGGTTTCTTGGCGGGAAATAAAACGCCGTTGACACACAAAGAGAAAGAGGTCTTTCACACTTAATGTCCCGAACACACGCCCAACGAATGCCTTAAGCACGTAATGATTTTATTACTTATCATTCACCTCATATAGATAGTCCCCACTTTTGGGTACTTTACGAAATACATCTAAGAACTGAAAGAGTTGTCGGTTTCTTGGCGGGAGAGAAAACAAAACAGACCCTGACACACTCGAAGCGACACGTGTCTCTATACATTTACTTCTCTGTACACACATGATCTTTCACACTTAATGTCTCAAAGACAAGCTCATTTGTATTTAATGCCTTAAGCACATGTTGAATGTTGGTCCTATTTGTCTGAGTTAAGACTTCTATGTGACAGATCCTGATTGGTCCACCTATCAAGCCCGAATTTCAGCTCATACAAATAGTCTCCCACTTTTTTAGGTACTTAATGAAATATATTCCGGAAGTGAAAGAGTTGTTTGTTTCTTGGCGAGAAAAAAAATGAAATAGACCCCAGACGCACACGAAGCGACACGTGTCTCTCAGCATTTAATGCTCTGTATACACGTGGTCTTTCACACTTAATGTCCCGAACACACGCCCATTTGCATCTAATGCCTTAAGCACATGTTGAATGATTTTATTACTTATCATTCACCTCATATAGATAGTCCGCCACTTTTCTGGTAATTAATGAATTATATCCAATAAGTGAAAGAGTGATCGGTTTCTTGTCGGGAAAGAAATCAAAACAGGCCCCTGACACACGCAAAGCGACACGTGTCTCTTTGCATTTACTGCTTTGTACACAAGTGATATTTCACACTTAATGTCTCGAACACACGCTCATTTGTATTTAAAGCCTTAAGCACATGTTTAATATTGGTCCGGATTTGCCTGAGTCAAGACTTCCACATGTCAGATCATGATTGGTCCACCTATCAAGCCCAGATTTCATTTCATACAGATAGTCCCCCACTTGGGTACTTAGTGAAATATATCCAGCAAGTGAAAGGGTTGTCCAATTCTTGCCAAGAAAGAAAAAAGAAACAGGCCCCTAACACACAAGAAGCGACACGTGTCTCTCTGCATTTAATTCTCTATACACATGTGATCTTTCATAATTAATGTCTCAAACATGACCTCATTTGCATTTAATGTCTTAAGCATATGTTGAATGATGTTATTTCTTAGCTGTATTAACTTAACGAGTTTTGTATTAGGTTGGGTCAGAATTTTTGTGGGTCAATAAATAAAGGACACATATTTAATTAAAATCAATTAAATATCATATAATTACTTCATTAATGGAGAGGCAATTTCGAATGTTAGGGGAAAATTTGATCCAATAAATGGAAGGAAAGCATTTTTGGGTCATTTCTAATACAGTAACGGTATTTTTGTCCCAATAGATAGAACGAGGAGCAAATTTGATCAAGTAAGTGGAAGGAGCGCATTTTATAACCGTTTCTAATATGTTAAAGGAACTTTTGGCCCCAATTTTTTTTTAAACTAGCTTCAGCGTACCTGTATTGCACCTGCATACCGTGTCAATTGGTGAAAAAGCGGCTTTGGCAATACTCCCGCCAACATGAGTAGCTCATAGACTCGAGAAATTTCCTATTTTGCGATTGATGTTGCTTCATAGGATTCTAGATCTGTCGGGACTATTTAGCTTTTATTTATTTTTTGTTTTTATGCTACTATTATTATTTTACGTGTTAATAAAATATTTCTCCACTAAGTTTTTCTTAGTGTTTTTTTTAAAACAATGCTCAAAAGTTTCTTCATCTAGCCCTTATGTAATTCCCGGCCCTTATGGTATGTAAAATTTATTGTGCAACTTTTTCATCGTACTAGCGTTGCACGTGCATATCATGTCAATTGGTGAAGAAGCGGCTTCGGCAATTCTCCAGCGAAGACGAGTAGCTCCTGGACTTTAGATCTTTCCTGTTCTGCGAATGATGTTATTTCTTAGGCTTCTAGATCTGTCAAGACAATTTGACTTTTGTTTATTTTTTGTTTTACTGCTTTTATTATTTATTAATAAAATATTCCTCCACTAAGTTTTACTTACCGTTTTCTTAAAAAAACAACGCTCAAGAAAGTTTATTCATCTAGGCCTTATCAGCTATTCATGTCGGTTGGGGTTCTAATTGAGAGAACAAAAATGTTTCATGCAACTCAGCTCAAGATTAAGTAGATAGAACATAGAAATAAGCACAGATCTCAACAAGAAGAGGAACACACAGACCAGGTTTTTCGTGGCTGGGGTTGTAAGCTTACTATTGATGTCAACTACGATTCACACAACACAGAGCAAAAACAAGAAGATACAACTCAACAATTAATAAGAACATCTAAGAAATCGACATAAAGGAGGGAAAAACTTACATGCATCAGGCGGACCATCAAGATATGTCCACAACAAATAAAATGAAGCTCTTCCTAGCATGTTTTCAGGATTCAATTGAACCTAGCAGCAAAAATGAAGAAGTGTAGATTTATTTAGCTCAATAGACATTGAGGCGAAAGTGGCAAACTTTCTATATAGGATTTCGAAATGTGAAAATGCTGTGTTTTGTTTCCTCTTTGTTTTTTGTTTGTTTTCTTTTTCGACTCGAGTTTGGGCCTTTTTGGACCTAGATTGGGCTGGACTATTTTTTGCCTGTCTTTTGATTAAATAAAATGCCCACATGTGATACTAAATTATAAAAATTCACCTCATATATATAGTTGCTGATTACAGACCCCTGACACGTGCAAAGCGACACGTGTTTCTCTACATATAAAACTTTGTACACTCGTGATCTTTCACACTTGATGTTTCGAACACCTGCCCATTTGCATTTAATGCCTTAAGCACATGTTGAATATTGGTCCAGATGTCACGACCTGTTTGGTCATTATATTGTTTTGACCCATTTAACCTTGTTGACCCTTTCGCCGAGTCCTGTTAGTACGACCTATGACCTGTGAAGTCATTAGTTTGGGTTCGAAGGCGTTCGGGGATGTTTTGAGTCTCGAGTGAAGGATTAGTTTCATAGTGTTGGGGTTGACTTGGTCAACATTAGGTTAAAATGATCTATTTTGGGAATTCCGAGGTCACGGTTGAGTCCGTAATGTGGTTTACAATCAAAACGCATATATGGTTTGTGTTCGAAGGTTCTAGATGAGTTTTGGGCGCTGAAACGTAGTTTTGAACATTTAAGAAATTTAGGCACCCGCTGTAGCGACGCGGGCACCCACTGCAGTGAAAGTTTGGGGCAGAATATCCATTTTTAAGTGCAATTTTCAAGTCTTTCCTCTCATAAACCCAAAAACACTTCCCTAGAAATTGAGAGGCTATTTTCCAGGGTTAGGGTGGAGTTCCTCCTTAAAGGTAAGTGCAAACCCTTACGTGATTAATTATCTTCCCTTCTTCAAATCCCATGACAAGCTTAAGCTCCATTAATGGTGGGTGAAAGATTGGAACCCAAGAATTGATGAAACCTTCAATAGTTGAAGGGTTAGGGAGATAGCAATGAAAAAGCATTCGCAAGCACTTTGAGGTAAGATTCTAACCTAGTATTCATTATTTATTGTCTATTATCATCATCTCATAGTCATCCGACAGGATTTAGCTATTTTCTTCTTTTTCTTAGAATATACTAGTTTTCTTTGTTGCTCTTTGATTCCTTTGTGTAAATATTTTTTCCTCTTATCAATAAAACATCACCAGCCGTTGCTGTGTGATTCCTTTGGTTAAAAGAAAAAAAGTCATCCTACACACTAATTGTGAAGAACTAATGGGTTAAAAATCTTAGGGCTAAAAATAGAAAAGATGAATTTGGATATCTTGTGATGAATAGAATTCCATAAAATTAAGATTGAAGGTTAACTAGCTGATGGGTAACATAATTGTGCACTAAGTTTCCCGTTTTACCCTCATGAACCCGCAGTCACATTGTAGGGGTATTTTGGGTATTTTTAAAAGTATAGCAATATAGGTATCGTTGGACTCGTTTGGACTGGTAGAGTACCATTTTGACTATATTGTATCTGAATTTTTAATAAAATTACAATTTTGCCCTCGTGGCTCGGGTTTGGCTATTTTGGGTCCATTTTTGGGTTTTGGGTAAAACTATGGCAATATGGGTATCCTTAGATTCGTATTCTGACATAGAATTCATATTTGATAGACGTTAATCATTTTGAGGTTCTCCAAAGAGGAAGGCAAGGCTAAGGTTTGATGATTCGAGACTGTTGCTTGGCATTCCAGGTAGGTTATGACTTATTTTAGTTAGACTTTGATTAGCAAAATGTATGTATTGTATAGAATTGATGGGAGAAAGCATGATTAGGTGTTCGGACATGGTGTTTTGGTTGGATATTGGCTAGGTTGGTATGGCTTCTGATTTTGTGAGCTCGTCGCCATTACATTATGTACTGAAATATGAGGTGTAGTTGTATTCATATTGTGGTGATTCGGAATGGATTCGTATAAGGTTGATTGTTGTTGATGGTGGCTCATTGCCCTGTTATTGTGATTGGACTTATTACCTAAATTGTCGTGTTATACTCAGTTCTCTCTTATTGTGACATATATCATCGGAGAAAGGAAGGATAATGAGTTTAGACTTGATTTGTGATATAAACTTATGACAGTACGTAGATGAAAACTTGATGATTGATTTACTGTTGATGATAATATATAGAAAAATGGAGCATCTTGGTGATACAAGACTTAGTTGTGAGGCGTACTTGCTATATGTGGAGGTAGAAAGGGACATAGACTCTTATGTTGGTTGAGATGGTTTGTATGATTCATTTCATGATTGAGTTGATCTAAGTCTTGATATGACTTGTGGCTTTGTGACTTGTACCTTCATTTTTGCTTCATGTTTACACTCATTTATGCATTCATACAGTCATACATGATGGAAATGGTTCAGTAACGATTCATAAAAGACTTGTGGCATGATGGCTTGTGTTTGACATTAATATTGCTAATTTTTCATAGTCCATACGTACTAATGGACTGGAATACGTGGAGACATACACTGTGATGTGAAATTAGTGAAGAAGTTACTTGTTGAACTTGTGATACTATTTGATGACGATTGTGGTGAGAAGTTAATATGATCTTCTTGAAGAAAATGATATACTACTTGATAATCGATCATTGAAAATGATGTGACAATATATATATATAAAAAGGCACATTTGACTGGGGGTGAGGATGTGGCCTAGTTGTGAGCTCGTGGTCCGAGGTTCATTCCGAAATGAGTGGTGTGTATATATATATATATATGAAAAGAAGCATTTGATCGGGGGTAAGGATGTGGCCTAGTTGTGAGCTCGTGGTCCGAGGTTCATTCCGAAATGAGTGGTATATATATGTATATGAAAAGGCACATTTGACCGGGGTTGAGGATGTGGCCTAGTTGTGAGCTCGTGGTCCGAGGTTCGTTCCGAAACGAGTGGTACGTTGACACCATGGGTCCCCTGTAGGTCATGACTATTGGGAAAAGACACCAAAGCATGTGTGTACACGAGTGATGAGTGACTGAGGAGTGAGGTATTTGGCCAGTGCATTGCATTGCATTGCATGCACTTCATCATATTTTGCATTGTACATCATTACATTTTATTCTGCATTATGATATGCTCGTTTGGTTCTGATTTTGGTATTGATATTGAATGCCTTGTGATATAAATATGACCATTGACTGAGTTAAATTATGGATTAGTGACTCTACCTAGGGACGAAACTTGGACTTGTGATTATCAGGTGAGATTATTGAGACTTGACAGACTTGTGATTTAGAAGCTTGATCTTAGGCTGTGACTTTGTTATGGGATATTTTGTGACTTGGATTTGAGTATTAAGTGCCTATCTGTTGATCTTGTTAATTTTATGCTTATATATGTAAACTAATCGTAGTCGGCCTATGATGCTTACCAGTACATAGTGTTTGTACTGGTACTACCTAGCTTGAAGCTAGTTTTGCTCGGTTAGATCCGAGGGTGAGCTTCTACCCATGCCATGCCACCTAAAGATCTCTCTTTCCAGAAGATCTCTCTTTTCAGATGTCTACTTTCATTCCAGACATTATTTATTATTTATGACTTGGTCAGACTATTTATTCATTCACTTATTTATTGATTGTTAAGTATAAATGATTAAAGAACTTGAAATTGGCTAGTGATTAATGGGTTAACGGGTAAGGGTTTTCCTACTAGCTATAATAAGGTAGGTGCCCGAACGATCGGTAATTTTGGTTGTGACACCAGATTTGGCTGAGTAAAGACTTACACGTGTCAGATCATGACTGGTCCATCTATCAAGCCCGGATTTCACCTTATACAAATCGTCCTCCACTTTTCAAGTACTTAATAAAATATATCTAGGAAGTGAAAGAGTTTCCGATTTCTTGGCAGGAAAGAAACGAAATAGACCCCTGACACAAGCGAAGCGACATGTGTCTCTCTACATTTAATGCTCTGCACACACATGATCTTTCACACTTAAAGTCCCAAACGTGCCCATTTGCATTTAATGCCTTAAGCACATGATGAATAATGTTGTTGCTTAGATGCATTAACTTAACGAGTTTTGTATTAGGTTGGGTCAATAAATAAAGGCAACATATTTAAATTAAATATCATATAATTACTTCATTAATGGAGAGCCAATTTTGAACATTAGGGGAAAATTTGATCCAATAGATGGAAGGAGAGCATTTTTGAATCATTGCTAATACGTTAAGGTTATTTTTGTAACGGTCCGTTAGGTCGTTTTGGTTGTTTTCTTATTTACCTATTTTTCCCTTGTGGACCCACCATTGCTTGTTTTGGTTCATTGTGTAGTGGGCTTGGTTGGCATAATTCCGAGATAGTTGAAATATCTTAAGTTGGAAAAGTTGCTAAGTTAAAGAATCTTTAAGTGTTGGGTTTATCGTAGGCATCATCAGGGGTAATTGTGATATTTTGAGAATTTCGTCGGTTCCATTAGATTTGGAATGTCGAATATAGGTTGGTTGGGTATTTGGTTCAGTTCCCGAGGGTCTTGGGGGAATTTTGGTCATTTGGTTAGAATGTTAATTTTTGGCTGTTCGAGTTTGACATGCTCAACGAGACCTCTTTTGGGAATTCCGAGTGTGCGATGAGTTCTTAGCATGTTTTTACATATATCTGCATGTTTGGTTTGTATTGGGGAGGTTCCGGGAGAGTCTCGAGATTTCGGGTTGTGAGAGTCAAAAACCAGATTTTTGCTGGTTCTAGGGTACGCGCAGGCGTGAAGGTAGTTCCCCCTGCAGATGTGCTCTAGTCAGAGGAAGCCTGTAGGAGCACGAGTCTGCTGACTTGGGTTGGTCCCGATTCTGCGAGGATATTTCTGTAGGAGCAAGGTCGCAGCTACAAGTAATGTTCCGTTGCTGCAGACTTGAGATATTTTATGAGGTTGTGTCTCGGCGAGGTATTTTGCTACCGATCGAGTGCGCAGGTGTGAACTAAATTGTGTAAGTGCGCGAGATTGCTGGGCAGAATTTAGTTTTAGTGTCCATTCTAAAACCCTTGAGTTGAGAACATTTTTGAAGAAGAATTGGAGAGATTTCAAGGAAGAATCGGTGGGTAAGTCTTCAAACTCGATTTTTATGATTATTTCCATGATTAGAATCAAAGCCCATGCTTAGAATGTTGAATTAAAGAGGTAAATTGAAGGGTTTTGAAACCCAATTTGAGGATTAGGGATTTTGATGTTTGAGCATGAATTCGTGCTTATTAATGGATGATTTTTGGTATATGAGTTATATAAAGCATGAGGAACCTGATTCTAGACTCAATTTACTATTTTGCCCTTTTGAGTTTGAAATCCTAATTTTAGGGCTTAATTTGGGGTTTTTGATTTATGTACCAATATGGGTATTGATGGGTTTGTATTCTAACGTATAACTCCTATTTGACTAGATATTGATCATTTGGAGACTATTCGGAACGGCAACGGGCTTCGTGATTCGAGATTCGGCAATTCCAGGCAAGTTGAGATCATGCACTCTTTCCGTGTGGTTGGCTAAAAATGAATCTAATAAGAGGGTTATGGGTTAATTAAGAAGGGTTTCTATAATTTTGAGGTGACGAGCACCGATGTCGAATACCTATCTTAAGTGTTAAGTATTTGAGAACTTTCAATTGTATAGTTGGTCTGAATGCCATGCTTTGAGCACTAGCTGATAGATTAGTACGATCCTTTTGATCTGCGATTAGGGTCTGATGCCGGTACTTTATGACTCTTATTATTATTGCTTGTCTTAAATGTTTGTGTGCATATCACTCATATATCCTCGTTGTAATGAAAAGAAGCCAAAAGGTGAAGGCTTTATGATAATGAGAACCTAAGAATGGATTCCATGCATATGTGTATGCTCTTGATTTGTAGTATGCCATATTCATACTTTATATGTATTTCATGCATACTATTTGAGGATATGATTGTGAGTTCGATGGGATATAGTTCCGGACGAGTGATGATGCTTTAGTGCATTCCGTTGACAAATGGGTCCGATCGGCTAAGTGACAGGTTCTTGAGACATGATATGTGGAAAACAGTGATCTGAGGGTGCTATTGGAGCGGTCCATGATCCGAGGATTTTTCGGAGCGGTGATACATGTGCCTTACGAGCCCCCCGTGGGTCACGATTCATTGAAATTCGAACATGTGTATATCGAGAAGTGGAATAAAGGCCTTGCATTGCATTTGCATCACATTCATCCATCCTTTATGTTGTTGTAGTGAATATTGGTATTTAACTTGTTTTATCTTGAAATCCATCTGTTACGTGAGCTTAACTGTTAAAGTATGATTATGTTGTGATTTGGAGTAATGGCAAACTAGTGTAGTTATGGTATTGTAAACCAACCCTCATCTCCGTTCTGGGAAGGGTCGGTCAATGATGTTGCTGAGTACCCGTTGACTGTTGTACTCATGCTACACTTGCTGCACCTTTTTGTGTGCAGACTCGGTCCCTAACACTAGTGGAGCACGGGACTACCAAGTTTCCCGTTAGAGCCTTAATTGAGAGATCGGGGTGAGCACCATGTTTCTAGATGGCTCCGGACTCTTTCTTATCATTTACTTTATGTCTTTCTTCATTTCGGATAATTTAATTATGTATTTCAGCCTATTTTACTCTTTAGCAGTCCTTGTATGCGAGTGACATCAGATTTTGGGGTTAAGTGTAATAACTTCTAAGTATTTTATATTATATTTCTTAAGACTTGAAAATTGACTTGTATGATTTATTTCCGCTTTTAGCTTTTTGCTTAAAAAGGTTATGTTAATGGCTTGTGTTGGCTTACTAGCATGGTGAGGCTAATGCCATCACGACTTGGGAATTTTAGGTCGTGACAATTTTTTTATCCCAATAGATAGATTGAGTGGCAAATTTGATCCAATAGGTGGAAGGAGTGCATTTTTGAACTGTTACCAATACGTTAAAGGCATTTTCGCCCTTTTTTAACTAGCTTCAGTGTACGTGCGTTGAATGAGAAAATCGTGTCAATTGATGAAGAAGCGGCTTTGGCGATACTCCCGCGAAGATGAATATCTCGTAGACTTGAGGACTTTCCTATTTTGCGATTGATGTTGCTTCTTAGGATTCTAGATCTGTCGAGACTATTTGGGTTTTGTTTATTTGTTGTTTATGGAAAAGCTAGTGTGTAAATGGTGTAAAGTAAACAGATAAGAACAAGAAATAACGTAGAAAGCTAGTAGATTCCCCATTTGAGAATCAAATCATGCAGGAGATGATGAAGATGATTGATAAATGGAGGAACAATTCTGGATTTCTTGTTCAAATCCTAGGCGGGGAGGAGGGCGAGAAATAACTGTTTTATCAAACATAGTTTCTTGTTTTGCAGGTATAAAATCAGTTCTTCATAGAAACCATGGTGTATCTCATAACATTTACTTGATAGGGGGTCAATGTGTTGTATTAGTGCCTTTGGGTACTCATTCCATTGAGAAAAAAATATGGAATTTGTAATAAGAGACTCATAAAGGATGCAACAGTGAGGAATTCGACAGACAAACAACATGATAGGAAGACATACAACATACAACAACAATCAAGAACCAAAGGATGAAGCAGACACCAGATTAGCATCAAGATACAACACAAAACAACAAACAAGAATCAGAAATAGTTTCAAAACCAATATCAACAGATGAAGACTCGAACCAATATGCTTAGTATGAATTGGAAGAAAATCTACAAAGGGAGCATAATTACAGCAGCTAAAAGGAACAAGAGAATAACAGAAGAACCAAAAGGCAACATTTTGTACTAGGTAGTATCTTCAAACTTGAACCTGTGGACCCAAGACTTCAAGATAGAGCAGTGTTGAAGCAACAATATCAAAAGTTTCAGTTACCACGTATCCACCAGCTTGAAGATGAAGATCCAAGCTGGGGAGTAACAATCTTGGATACTCTCCATTTTTGGATATTGATTTTATGGGTTTTCAAGTCTAAGCTATATTGCTTCATCCAAAAAGATGTTCTTGATCAAGTCAGACAAGCACAAAATCAAAAGGACCGGATACTACATACTCACTGGAGAGTAGATGAAGATTCGAGATTGGGATGGTGTACTTTCCAATTTAGGATTTTGATTTTGTGGGATTTCAGTCTTAGGCATTTTGTGCCATTCCACTTTCCCTTTTCCTTTATATACTGAAGACCTCATTTAATGAATAAAAAAGCCTCTATTGGCCTTTATTTTAAAAAAAAAAAGGTAGAAAGCTTGTGGTATTTCGTGAGAGCTCAACAATGGTGTTTGGGTTCCAAGTGAGACTAAGAGATGTCTTATTACTTCACCAATAAGATATATTTATTGATTAAGGCCTTAGACTTTTCAATGCCAAACTACAAAATAAAATGACTACTCTACAGTATAAACGTCTCATCGAATAAGACCCAAAGCTGGAGATTAATTGAAGTTGGGCTGGGAGGTTTTGGAGTATATTCTAGCTAGAAAAGAGCTTGCGGCTCGAGAAAGAGCTCCCGTGGAAACGACACTATTTGGCTGATCTTTCACGAAGCAGTTTACGTCATACCGAACAACGCCGGTCCAATACATGCCGGGGATGATGATTCAAAGATGACCTTAAGTCGTGACCAGGAACTTCTCTGTTGGTCCGGATCTAGTTGAGTCAAGACTTCTATGTGTCAGATCCTTATTGATCCACCTATCAAGCCCAAATTTCACCTCATATAGATAGTCCCCAACTTTCGAAGTACTTAATGAAATATATCTAGGTAGTGAAAGAGTTGTCGATTTTTTGGAGGGGAAAATAAACAAAACAGGCCGCTGAGACATGCGAAGCGACTAGTGTCTCTCTGAATTTAATGCATTGTACACACGTGATATTTCTCACTTAATGTCCCGAACGCCCATTTGCATTTTGTCACGACCCATTTAGCATAGGTCGTGCTGGCACTTACCTTCCCACCTCGGTAAGCGAACCCTCATCCCGACAACGTACTAATACATAAATTGAAGAAACTAAGTCGCGAAAATAATAAATACGTAAGTCTCATGATATATATATATATAGATAGATAGTAGTAAAAAGTGTGGAAGACAGTAAATACCCCCAAGGTCTAGTCTGAATAATACATGAGCATTTAGGGAGAATAATATAATCTGGAAGTACTAATACATAATATCTATGTCTCTGGAATAAAGCAAGGCATGAAAATAGGAGAGTCTTCAAGGTCAGCGGACGCTATGCTCACTCTGAAAAACTCGAGTCGAAGCTGAAGAGTTGATCGGCCACGGGTCAGAGAAGTAGATCCGACCTGGTACTCTACATTCATAAAAGAATGCAAAAGAAGTGCAGGTTAGTACAAACCACAATACTGGTAGGCATCATCGGCCGACTAAGCATAGTTAACACAATTCAGAAGATAAGCAGATAGCAAGGAATCTCACAAGTATAAAAAAATCATATTACAACCAAATATCCATCATCGCCTATATAAAACCTCTAACTCACATATGTCAAGTCCGAATATATAATATCCAATTCAATCGTCACAATTCAATCACTAAGAATCTCAATCAAGTCATAATGTAATGCAATGAAAAGATAGGGTGACTGAAATGTAATGCCATGCAAACGAGGTGTACACATGTACTCTGGACGAAAATATCGACGTCTCGGTAGCACAACCCAGCGTGACTCGCGAAGTCTAAGTGCCACCCATCCCGGATCTTTGCCCAATAGACAGATGGGACTTTGGCTAATTGCTCACAGGGGAAGTCTTACCTAAGACCACCACAGTGTGGGCCAAGTGAGTCCATGCACTAATAACGATTATGGGATATCATCGGAATCCCATGCAACAACGATGCCGAATAGATCATTGCCTATCGCCATCTCACAATCACTCAAGTAAAGAGTTTGTCAAATGTCAGCTTCATACAAT
>NC_081348.1:7322436-7373609 GCF_029784015.1 Lycium ferocissimum
AAGCGACACTCTCTCTCGCATTTACCGCTTCTATACACACATAATATTTCACACTTGATGTCTTGAACACACGCTCATTTGTATTTAATACCTTAAGCACATGTTGAGTGTTGGTCCGGATTTGACATAGTCAAGACTTCCACATGTCAGATCATGATTGGTCCACCTATCGAGCCTGGATTTCACCTCATACAGATAGTCCCCCACTTTTGTCACGACCTAATTAAACTAAGTCGTACGGGCACTTACCCTTTCCACCTTGGTAAGCAAACCATCAACCCAATAATAAATAAGGACATAAATAATTAAATCAACAAGCGGAATAGATTTATCACGTAAGTCTCACAATAATATATAATAGAAATAGTGTAGAATTAAGGAAACACCCCCAGGGTCTGATCTAAGTCCTACAAGAGCATCTAAAAGAAATAAATATAGGTCTGGAATATAATAATACGTCAATCTGGCTATGTCTCAGAGTAGAAAGTGATACATAATAATAAGAGGAGTCTTTAAGGTAGCGAATAACTCGTGCTCACCCTGGAAACTCGATGCTAATGCTGAAGGCGACTATCAGCCACGGGAGACGGAGGAAGACCCAACCTAATACTCTATAGTCATAAAAGAATGTCGCAAGTCCAGGTCAGTACCAAATCACAGTACTGGTAGGTATCATCGGCCGACTAAGTATAGCTAACATAATTCAGACAATAAAGTAGGATAGGCAAATAAATCAACAAGTACAAGTCAAACATAATCAAACCAAGTACACGTCATCGCCTAAGTAGAGCAACTAAACCCAAAGGTGCCAAGTCTCAAAATGTCCAATCCGAATCCAACATTATGAGTAAACACCAAATCATCTCAATATAAGATGTGATGCAATGCAATGCAATAATGTATGAATGCAATGCAATGCAATGCAATGCCATGCAAATGTTTTGTACATATGTACTCCGGACGGAAATATCGATGTCTCAGTAGCACAACCCAAGGTGACTCGCGAAGAAGTGCCACTCATCCAGAATCTTTGCCCAACAGACAGACGAGACCCGAATCCTTGCCCACAGGGGTTCTCACCGGCACCACCCTGGGGGACCCACGGAGTCCATGCTCTCACTCAATCCATAATTCCGGAACTAACATCGGATATCGGACTCTCACATCACTCTCATTTAAAAACCGATGCAAGCTCATCAAAGTGTGTCACCAAGTACCAACAGTGTCTCAACAGTATATCCTGAATAATGAGAATGAGTGAAATGCATGTGTCAACATTAAGAATCAGCTCAATATCACAAGTACCAACATGGGTACGCCAACAATATATCAATGTCACAAGCACCAACATGGGTACGCCAACAATATATCAATGTCACAAGTACCAACATGGGTATGCCAACAATATATCAATGTCACAAGTACCAACATGGGTACGCCAACAATATCATCAACAACTATACAGGTCATACGAAAATCTATCCTCGTATCAACGTCAAAAGTAAGGTACCACCATATCACAATCAGAATGTAACAATAGTTCCCAATATCTATTAACAACACGTGGCATCAATCCAACACAATAGATCAATCAAGTCATAACACAATGGGGTGGCTAGCCCCCAACTACGCAACAAGGCCCAACCTAAGACAATATCCAATCCAACTTCATACCCGAAGATTTACATACCTTCTCCTACAATATCATTTAAATATATGCTTCGCTACACGATGTCTCACCAAAGGTAATCCATAACCTACCTGGATGGTCAAACAACAACACCAATCAATCACTCTTTATCCTTGTGCTTCCGCTGAGCCTCAATATCAAAGAAGTCTTGGCATATTCGAAAGCTAGATTAGAAATCATGAAGAACGATACTAATATTGCTATCATTCAATTTAGGTCAAATCCAACCCTAGAATTTGGGAAAATGGGGCTCACAAGGTCAAAATGGGAAATTCGAAAGTTAAGTATTAAATTAAGCACTAGGTGATCATAAGCCAACAACTAATTTCTAATTTAACTAATCATAAGCCAACAACTAATTTCTAATTTAACTCATAGATTCCCCTAATTTCAAAATTCAAGCAAACCCCCAATTTTTGGGTATAAACCCTAACCCTTTGATTCAAGAATTCAACGCTAATAATGGAGATATATGATTAACAACCCTAAGTTCATAAAAATCTAGCATAAACACCATTAATTTCATCATTAATAAGCCTAGATAGAGCATTCTTTAACTCCACTTTTATCTTCCATTACTAAGGAATTACTAAGGAAAGAGGAATCTATGATAATTAGGAACAAGGAATTAGTAAAGAGCTTAGCACGACTTACCACCAAGAGTTTTCTCCAATAATCTTCTAAAACAGTCCCCAAGAGCTCAATTTTTGAAATGGGAATAAATGATAGAGTAAGGGCTTATTTAATACACATTTAATGATATAGCAAGCCCGATACCGCCAACGTGATATTGGGGCCGCAACAGCGCCACCGCCCCAGCGTCCTCTAGGACCGTCCGGGAAGAATTGGGCATGGCCGCCCCAGCTGTCATCCGACTACAACAGAGGTGCCGCTACGGCGGACACCAGGTACTAGAACCCAATAATTTTCTAAGTCTCAACGAAAATCCCGAACCACTCCTGAGGCCATCTGCTCACAAACCACATACACAGACCCACATAAAAATACTCTACGAAAGTACTCATGGCCTCAAAATTTCAAACGAATATCTCATTTACTGAGACAACTCCCGATACCTTATTACAACCTTCCCAACCCAAGTCCCAAAATGCATCCGAGTGCATTGGGAACCGAACCAAATATACACACAAGTTCTAAACGACCATCCGGAACTCTCAAAATCGACGGATTTTCGAAAAAGGTCCGTTTAACCAAAAGTCAACTTTGAGTCAACTCTTTTTCGCTTAAAGCCCGTAATTCACAAAAAGTTGCTCGAATCAAGTCTAGACACATCGGAAAGAGTGTCAACAGTCCCCTCGGGTCAAAAGCGAGCTAACCAAGCTCGTAAAAGGGTCAAAAGTGCCTGAAATGCAATAACGACCAAACGGGTCATTACATCAAATACCAATCAAACAATTGATCGTCCTCGAGTGACAAGGAAGAGAGGACGTAAAAATGTTCGAATCGGCAATAACTGAAGATATTGGCCATGCACGTCGGACTTCTCCTTACAGGAATGATTCTCATCGAACAAAATTGAATCCCAACGAATGATACAGAAACCACTAGAATGGTACTTACTAAAGTCGTTTCTCATAACGCGATTCCGATATACATATGCACATATATACCAAAATTCTAAAACCCTAACTTACTCTCGCTAGAAAGAATCTTTAATTCATCTGTGATCTCCGCGCAATTCCATCAAAAACTGATCTTTACCGACAGCCAACTTGGCCAATTCCAACTCTTCTTAAACCTTCAAATCACAATGCAGGAGCCATACCACTGAATATCTCGTCGAGCAAACAACTGATCACTATAGAGACCCCTCGCACAATAGTTCCTCCTTAATTCCGTACTAGGCTCATTGAATACTCTAATTCTATCCCGAATAACTGTTCTAAAAAAGTATCATCAAATCCAATAGAAAACCATGACAAAGCTTGGTTAGTTTGTTGTCACGACCCAAATCGATGGGTCATGACTAGTGTCCGAATTAGACCCTCGAATACGAACCTGTTAGATATAATCAGACTGATACTAAAGACAATGTGGAAATCTGTAAAAGCATGTTGTGGACTCATAATGCCATATATAATAATGAACCTGTATCACGAGCAGTCACATTTAACCCAACATAACAAAATATGCATGCCGATAAGGCTGCCACTATACACGGGAATATCCAAAATGAACTACATCTGTATAGCTGACCCGACCATATATATACAACCCATATATGTCTACAGACCTTTAAGAGTATACAAAGTCTATGTCAAAAGGATCTGTACCAAAATAACTCAAGCTCCGGGACAATGGAGCTCTCCAAGCAGCTGGGCAGAAGTCCTAAGCCGTAGGATTACCAAACTAAGTGTTTGTACCTGCGGGCATGAAACGCAGCCCCCGAAAGAGGCTCAGTACGGAAAATGTACTGAGTATGTAAAGCATGAAGTACAATAAAGAAGATCATGTCTAAGTAGAAGATGACAGGAGAGAAGTATGATAATCAAGGATACCAATGCATCTGTGCCTTATGAGACGAGAGTCATGCATATATATAATATACCGTACCCGGCCCATGATGGGACTCACGAAATAATCATATACCGTACCCGCCCATTACGGGACCGGTGAAATATAATACGCACCCGCCCTCTAGTGAGGGACTCGGTGAAATAGTCATATACCGTACTCGGCCCATTATGGGACTCGGTGAAATATATAATATACATACCCGGCCCTCTAGTGAGGGACTCGGTGAACAATGCAATGAAACTGTGCACGAATACGTACCCGGCCCGGGACTCGATGAAGTGATACATTAACCATATGCAAGAATAGAATATTAAGAGCAATCATGTGCAAAATGAGTCACCATTTAGAACTCAAGAAAATAAACAGAATAAACCAACACTTGAGAATCAAAGACAATCCATGTCCAGTACCACTGAGAACTAGAGTTCATTGGAGTCACGTATGTTCATCGTTCACTCACTTTATGTAATTCATGCCAAAAAAAGAAGGAATGGATAACTTTACATACCTTGAAGCTTATCTATTCGCTCAATTTCTACTTCTCAAACTCGCAAATCTACAATCAAGGGAATTCATACTATCGTTAGGCTCGTTATCAAGTGCTTATCCTAAGCCTTTAAATTAACTCTTTCTAGGATCTGCCAAAATTTCGGCAGCATCTCCCCTGTTTATATCTCTAGCCCGAAATCACAGTTACCAACAACCAATAACAACATCATCACTAACATCAACCATAATATTCTCAACACCCAAAATACTTCATAAACACCCCATATGGTGTTTATCCCATATTTCCATCAACCGAATTATTTTATAACTATTTAGCAGCTCTATCTCCATAAAGGAGCCAAGATTAATATTAATAATGGAAGATTCATACCTTATTATTACTAGGACAGCAATATCTTCAGTGTATCCAAACCGAATCCACCGCAAAACAAGACTATAATCACAACCACGCGCTATCCGGACCTAAACTAATACTCTGCCACTTGAAAATTGCCCACTTTTCGATACCCTCACTCTCTCTACTGATTTCTGAAAATTTCTGGGCATAATCTATGAAAAAAAAGGGTTTTTACGCTTTATATAGGGGTCAAATTCGGGTCGGGTCACTGTAGTAGTACTGTTGCAAGTCGGTTACTGTAGCAAAGACTGTAGCACGCATTTTTGCTTTGTCAGCCGAACTTGTAACGTCCATAATTCTCTACTCCGATGTCCTATCGACGAGCAGTTTGTTGCGTTAGAAATTAGACTCGACCAACTTCATTTTAGGCCTTTGTTGCACTTCAAAACTGTTATGCCCCGTATTTTTATACGACGGATTATTCGTAAGTTGATCGGCATAAGTCCAAGGGCGAGATTATTTATAGATATGAGACAAGGACTTTTAATCTCCGATTTTTATTAGTGCACAAGTTGCTTATAAAGTTTAATTGGTATGGAAATACTAATGGAGATTTGGGATTAATTAACTATGATTAAATTATTAAGTGGGGATTAATGATTAATTATGATTAATTAGCCTAATTAGACCACAAAGTGGGCCCCACAACACATGGCCGAATGGGATTGGTTCATGAAGGATAATGGGACACATGTCAAGGTTGGACATGTGTCACCTTCATGTGTGGCATATAAAAAGGAAATTGATGACAAGGAAAGTTTTATTTCATCTTCACCAAACTTAGAAAATTTAGAAAGCGAGAGAGAGGCTCTCCCGCGCCTATGGCCGAGAGTAAAGCTTGAGAATTGTTGATCAAATTTAATTTTCTCCAAGCAATTAAACTCTTTAGAAGATGTGTAATAACGTGGAATTGATTCTAGGGCAACAAGAACAAGTATTAAATTCAAGGCACAAGTTGGAGCTAAGTTGAAAAGCCAAGTATTAAAGGTTTAATCTCTTTTTCATGTGTCAGATGGTTTGAACGTGTTGTAGTATGTAAAAATGAATAGAAATCATGGAATTACGTATGTAGATGTTGAGGCCGTGTGGGGCTGTTTGTGTAGTGGAAATGGTGAATTGATTTACTTGATATTTCGTTGTTGTTGTTATGGATTTTAGGCGGAATGAAGGTTTAATGATTCAAGTTGGAGTTGTAATTGTTTTCGTGGCTGTTGTAGAAGCTAATATGATGTTAATATAGTTTCTTGTACTTATATAAATGATGTTGTTAACGTGTAGTTGTTGGTATAGTTTATGAAATTGGAAGGAAGTAATGCGTCATTGGTTGTTCTCGTGAGTCAAGATCATGGGTTGCATCGTAGGTTGGTTAGGCTGTTTGGAATATCAAAAGTGGTTGTCCGAAGTGTTCTCGAGTCTTGTTTGAATGGCCTCGAGTTAGCACTTGAACGCATGATCATTGTGTTGGCTTGATCAGACATGGGTTGATTTGAATGTAAAGGAAATGTCGTCAAATTATTTAGAGAGGCGTTACTAACGTTAGAATGCGTTTTGAATTCCTCATAGCCTAATCGTTGTTCTTGACTTCTAATATAGGTTAGAGTACTATTGGGCAGCGTATACGTGTGTGTTGCGAGTAAACGCTAGGTATGTAAAGCCTATCCCTTCTTTCTTTTGGCATGTCTTAGATGTAAGTAAGATACGATACGAGCTTTGGGGTAAATCTATTCATAAGTTTCGAGCATGTTTATGATTCTTATTCACTTCTTGATATTAGAATTCTTAATATAGTCGAGCTATTATCCCCGAGTCTTTGTATGATTGGATCGTAACGATGCATAAAGGTTCCTATTCCTAAAGGATTCTATAATGAATAATGTCCATAACTTTTATAAACTAACTCGGATTAACTTAATACATGTCTATTATCCCTGAGGCCTTATTTTGATATAGTTCATAATGATATTCAAAGAGTACTGAACATGACTATCGTCCTGATACTCGAGTGTTGATTAGTCTACTTATCTATTGAGTCTCAAAAGATGATTTATATGCATATGGTTACTCACTCCTCTGTTTGTGCATCGTGTTATTACATCTTTCACCGAGTCCCTCACTAGAGGGCCGGGTTCGGTATATATTATGGTGTTATGTTGTGTTATGGTGTTATGTTGTGTTATGGAGTTATGCTGTGATACGGAGTTATGCTGTGATATGAAGTTATGCTGTGTTCCGGAGTATGCTGTGTTATGGCGCCAAAGACGGGGTGGCAACCATGTTCACCGAGTCCTATAATGGGCCGGATATATACATGATATTAATATGCATGATTTGTATTTCAAAAGTAAGCATTTTGGTATTCGTTATTGTACTTGTTTTCGGTAATTTCTATTTCGGTTATCATCCCGGTTACCGTATTTTCATGCTTTACATACTCGCACATATTTCGTACCGACCCCCTTTTCTTCGGGGCCGCGTTTCATGCCCACAGTACATGATACTCGCTGGTGATCCGCCGTTAGACTTTCACTCGACTGTTTTGGAGTGCTCCGTTGTTCCGAGCCTAGACTTTTGGCACAGACCGCTCGATATATGTATATGTTTACTGTGGTACGGCGGGGCCCTGTCCCGTCATGTGTTACTGTTGTCACTCTTAGAGGTCTGTAGACATATATGTGGGTCTGTATATAGTTGCTGCTTAGTTGTGTATATATGACTTATGTTGCGGGACGTTCCCATTCGTAGTGGCAGCCTTGTCGGCTTGCGTATATATAATTGGGACGTTCCCACATGTTATGATAGCCTTGCCGGCTTATGCGATGTTATCTCGTCGGAAGTTGTAACTCCTGAGACAAGTTGTCGTGATATGTATACATATATGCGACTTTTGAGACGACGTCTTGCCTTTATAAATATAAGTTCTTTATTACGCTAGTTGTGGATGATTATAGTTAACAGGTGTATACGAGTGTCCAGCTCGGGCACTAGTCACTGCCTACGGGGTTGGGTCGTGACAAAAACACTTAATATGCTGAGAGATATTCGTCCTTCAAGTTGGACCAAAATTTTCACACAAAACTTCACCCATCCTTTCTCCAAAGTCGTACTACTCCATTTCTTCCACTCATTTCCTTATAAAACCTTCCGGTATACCTTATACACATCCTTCACTCATTAAATATACTTACTAATGCTTGTTCCTTACATTCCAAAGTGGTTTTACTTAACCATAACTCAACGTACTTATGTTTCAAATTTGATAAGTGCTTTTTTGAAGATACGGGGTGTAACATCTGTCATACCTCAAATCTGCCGAAACGCTTCGAATCTTTAAATATCTTCCTAGAAGTATAATCGTAGCCTTTAAGCTTAACTTGAACAACGCTGACCCTGAATGAATGCACAACTCTCGAATACCTCCAATAGACATTATAACTGACTCCGAATATCGAAACCAATCAGAGCCATACCACGCTTAACAAATACTGTCTATCACCCTTGACTCCACAAGCTGAGTCCTATCCCAGTTATCAACTTAGTATCGAAGAACTATACCTTACGATTTCAATCTTCATATTTCTCAACCTTTACCCGATACGCAAATCCGATACAAATCCAAAATTTTTGACGCAAAACCTAAAGCCTTATATAGTAATTATATAACCATCAAACCTCTCATAGTACAACCTTGATATGCCGTAAATTCCCTGAAAGTATTCAATCTTACACTGCCGCTTGAAATCTCCCGTAATTACCCCTAAGTCTTTTAATAACCAAAAGCTCTTACCCAAACTGTCCCGTCAATATTACTTGCAAGCATACTGTATTACCACGAGTAGGGTCTCACCTCGAAAATATACTCCAGTATCACATAATAGGTATTCCACAATCCTTTCTCTTAAAGCACACCATCTCATTCACTGCAGAATGTTATGAACTTTTCCACGGTTTACCACCACACCGCTTCTTATAAATCTCAACATATCGGATATCTGAAATTTACTTCTCACTAATCGTTGTTCACGAACCTCACGGAACTCTGTCATATCTCCTAGTTCATCCCTGTAGATTTCCTTCTTAAGTTCACGCAACAAACCCATCTCAACTGGAATATGCAAGAAGAAGACACCACAATCTATACTGACCCAAAAGATCCCCAAGATGGGCCCTTTTTCTTATCGATTCACCATCAACTATACCTTTTCTCGACTTGTCAATTCCCAAATTTTCTAATCACTTCTCAATCATCGATATCGTAATCAATCCTCGAATCCACTCCATCGAATACCATATAATTATAAGTCTCGTACGCTAACTGAATCACATCTGAAGGTAATAGCAGGCCACAACTCTATCCATTATGGTTCCTTAACGCTTACCACTCTAAGCTGAACACACTCTAAATCTAGCGTATTACATAAACAATCTCTCTAATATCCTCCTGGATCTCACTGAAACGTCCTTGCCCGAATTGCCTTACTCAATTCCGAAATGTATACCAAACTTAACTCAGTTAACCCATCATCGTCTATTCTATCATTTCAAGTACCTATGTTTAATAATCCGTTACTCAAATCCTTAATGTTATTAGTCCTCGAAGAATCGCCTCTTACCTCAATTATCGAATCTGAATACCTCCAACCACTTGCACGACAATCATTTTTTATTCAATCATCCAAGCCGAGTAATAATACACTAGTAAAGGGATCTAGATAATTTTACACAACGAATACAAGGTCCCCAACCCAAGTCCACCACTGACATCTAATAGTCTATGAAATAACCGAACATACCAACTCATCCATAAACTCTCAAACCCACTCTACACCATACAATCGCAACCAAGCTCTCACCTTACTAGCTCTTGTCTCTACGATTTTCTTGCTGCCCTTAACTTTGCAGATCCCGATCAACCTCATCGGTCACTCTTTTAATGAACGTCATGATATAATGCCCCCGCAATCCAAACACAACTCACATACCCATGTTACCTCACCTTAAGTCTTACGAACCTCAATCTCCTGAATCCGGTAGCAAGATGCCTCATTGTAAAACTTCAGTTCTCGTATTTCATTTCAAATCACTTTTATCACCATTAACCAACAACAGCTCAAATCCACTCGATCTTCTAAACTAATCATCCATTTAAACCCGACAAATCACAAAATAAAAACAATACTTCTCCTCCCATCTAAGTGAACAACCAGGAATTCCTCAAGGCATTAACTTATCGTATACGCCCATATTTGAAGTCATTTCCATCAATCGTGTACTAACTCCTCCAAGCCTACAACCCAATCTAATTTACCGATCGAACGATGTGCCCATAGCATTCACTTAATAACCGAGTAGTCCTTTAACATCAACTAACTTATATCATGAATAACCTTTAGCACTAGCCGCAACCTTATCCTGACAACCATGCCAGATACCAATTTTTCCCTTCGCAATCTCTCGAAAAGTACTCATGCCCAAGATATTCGATAAAGTCTCACTTCTCTACACGCTTTTCACCAAGGGCTTTCTTCATGTCCTTGTTGTCAAATTATTTTCTTTATTACACGCGATCACAATACATTGTCCACATTTTGTGTTATCACTGAACTTACACTTGTTCTCACATACCGAAGTCTAATTCTCTACCATTGCTGAATCGTCGACCCGCCATTGGTTCACTAGTGTCACGCGCACTATCATAAAGCCTTGACGAAGCTAAAGTCAAACCGATAGTATCATCGAGCAACCCACTATTGTGAAGCCATAACGCACTTTATCACCTCCGAGCAACCCAACAGTGAAACATGGAGACCCTGCAACCCTCTGACCTATCTTCCAATTTCTCATGAACTTCCATAATAAACAAGTCTAATTGCAACTCCACACAGCAACCGAGTCTAGTCGCAACTCCAAACAATCGAAACTTCAGATCATAACTAGTGACTGAACTGAGTCACGCGTCCGAATCAGGATAACACATCTCGTACCATTCCATAACACGTCATAGATTGATCGTTCACATAAGAATTAAGGACGAGTTTCCACCCTCTGTGGGTGATTGAGATAAGGGAGTTCAGATACCAATTAGAATCAACTAGATACCAATTTGAATAAAGTCTCACAAGAGAATTAAAAAATTCAAAGTTTCCTAAATGTCTTATAGCCACTAGCAGATAAATACGAGGCTCATCGTACTGATCCATGAGACTTTACTAGACACGCTATTGTATTATAGACCGGGTAACCTAGGGCTCTAATACCAACTTGACACGACCTAATTCGACTAAGTCATGCGGGCACTTACCCTTTTCACCTCGGTAAGCGAACTCTCAACTCAACAATAAATAAGGACATAAATGTCACGACCCAACCCACGAGTTGTGCAGGCACCTACCATATGACAAGCTAGTAGGTGAACCCTTACCAATAAAACCCAACACTTAAAAACATGTGACAATTATCCTTAAAAATAATAAAATTTAACGTAGACATTTATTACAGACTCGTTTCAATATAAATAAATCCGCAATAAAACCCTGGGATCTAGTCTCGACGGGTATAAGAGCTCTTAAAATACAAGAAGACAAAATAAATGACACGACCTGCGGGAGTGAAAGGAGAAGGCTCAGAGAATATCCGATAGACCGTTGCGGCGAAACTTGACTAAAACACCAACGACATCTTCTTCCCAAAAGGGCGTAGCAAAAGTAGTATCAGTGCACCACACGTACTGGTAAGCATCATATATCGAATAAGATTAGTTCACGCAATACAACATAAAGCTAATAAGATAAGCAGATAAGTTAATGAACCTCAAGATTCTAGATAAAGACCATTACCATACTGGCCCCCTACCTCTTTACTCTCGAAGCTCGCTTCTTTTATTCCCCAACGATAAGGTACAACCTAGTAACTCTCGCGTTCACATTGGTCGTATACTGTACTTTTACCCTTATTGTTTAAAGAGTTCACCTACTCACCTTACTACTGTGATACGATGTATCTAGGGAAATAAATCACTATCTGACGACCAACACTACACTTACCCTATTTAACCTCCTCCCCACCAAACTCTCAACAACACACACGGATTTAATGAACAATGTTAACTACAGTAACTCACAGATGTATAACAGTAAATCAAGAGATGCAGTGTAATGCAAATGTGATGCACGGCCCAACTTGTTGTACATACACGCGATCTGATGTCTTTGCTCAGTAGCCGCGACTGCGAGGGGACCCCGGGGTGTCCATGTACCACTCGTTCCGGAATACTCCTCGAACCCGAGCATAAACTTTTGCTCGGAACGAACCTCGATCATGGATTTCAATTCGTATGCATTTATGAATTTCAAGTACTCGATTCCGACGGTCACAAGGCCGGGTAACACAATGCAATACTCAGCCTTGCCTGTTACCTGTATCTCCGCATAAACCATGCAATGCAATGCACCAAACTATATGATAATTCAATCATAATTCCAGCCCTTGATGAGCATAGAGTCAACCTAACTCAATATAATTCTTTTAATATGACCTCTCAATTTCGAGGAAACACCATTATGAATGTTCAACAAAATGGGACATACAACGGAATTCATCCCCTTCTAAAGTTGCCTAAAAGTAAATACTAGGTATCTCCCTAGTGACAATATCACTTCTTATTAACTAAAGACATTAATATTATAGCCCAATTTATACCTTATTTTAATCACATTACAAGTCCATCTCTCCAAACTCCGTGTCCGAAGGCGTAAACATGCATTCTCCTATCAACTCTAAGCTTATATACGATTAGCTAATCAAAGTCTTACTAAAATAAATCGTAACCTGCCTCTTTGACGAACAAATATTGATTCTCCAAGAATCTCTTGTTTGCTTAGCCTCTATCCAATTCCATGAGCGATAATATTCGTAGGGAAGGTTGGAAAAGAAATTAGAAGGGTTTTCTTTTTATTGGGGTCCATCGTTTTTCTTTCATGAGGAACCTTAGAAGCAGCTCTCACGCGCCAAAAGCCACCCTAGACGTGACCGGCATCCGACGTCATGAACAACATCCGAAGAACCTAAACGACACAATAATAACACTTGAACCCGCCAGGTTCAACATTCGCCTCCAACAGTTTATAAAATAAATGTAACATCAAGTTCCTTTTTAATAATCTTTCCTTATTAAATTAAACAAAGTTATAAGTAACTGCATATATCAGGATCACAATTATGAAATAAGATCAACGGAAGTCTAATATAAGTAAATAGTCATAAACGTGGCAAACACCCATTAAGTCGTATGAGACTTTGACAATCTACCCACAATTCTGACAATTATCTATGGAGCTTCTAAGAGACAAAACAATCATCTAACCGGGATGCGGCCCGAAAATCTAGAATAATAAATGAAACGAGGAAGTGTCCATGAACAAGGATGTGGGCTCACGAAATCGGCAACAACGGCAGAAGTTCTCCTAATCGTCGAGAGTATCACGAACTTGCTCTTCTCCGTTACCTAACGTACCATCAAAACAACAATGGTATGCACAGTACTTTCATACTCAATGAGTGCCTCGGGGACAACAAGTATTATAAAAATAAAATATAACAATACATAAAGAAATCAGTTCTGAAAATATAGTATAAAAAACAGTCATTCCACTTTATGATTCTTAATATCTTTTGTTAAATAGTTTACAGAGCCATTAATCAATATAAAAATAGGTATTCAGCATGTGTATCTCAATAAGAATTATCAAAACCGATTATAAAGCCTTTTGTCAAGTTACAACTTTCAATTATGCCTTTCAAATTGATCATGATTGTCAACAATAGTTCCATGAGAGAATAAGAATATCACACATGCCAATACAGGCCCAAGAATCAATCACATCGAAGGGATGACCGTAGAGGTTCCCTTGTCACAGCGCACCACACCGGAATATGAAATTCTCGATGGTTATCCTTCCTCCCGAATAGCTAGGCATTAACCACGCTCCGGGTAGCGAACCCAGTAGTAGCCACTCTTCCTCCCGAATGGCTAGGCAATTACCACACTAGGATCCATAGTGGCTAACCTTCCTCCCGAGTAGCTAGGCCAAACACAACAACAAAGTTCATAGCATAGAAGCCAATTCACAATTTGTCTCAAAGTAGTCACATCATCAAATATCATTAAAGTTCATTATGCCATTACGAAAATTCATAGTTTCATAGATAATCTTGAAAACGTTTCCACTTCTTTAAACAAGATTCCTTTATCATAGTTCCTTTGTAAAATTATCAATACCAACAATTAACCATCATCACTGATCATCTCTTAAAGAAGAAAGCGATTATGATTTCATATACGTATATAGAGGATAATACAATCAAAGGTTTAATGTGGGCTTGTCCCCTCACGCACATTAACCATTAATCAAAACATGTAGTAGATTCAAGAGTGTAAAACCAATTCATCATATCATTCAAAACATGCTTTTATAAAGAATCAATCTTTCAAGAGAGTTTGCAAAAGAGACATATAAATTACCTTTATATTCAAACAGGATTTTATTTTTAAAGAGACATACATCCCAAACCAGTTTTCAAAAGGGAGACATACCTTAATACGTTAAACAAAGTTCAACAATTCACTTTCATAATGAAGAACACCCAAACCCTAGCTTGAATCACTTTGGGAAGAATTATGCTGCAAACCCTAGGTTTTGGTCACAAGAATCATGTTAAGAATCATGGGTTTGATGTTAGAATGGATTAATAATGTTAAGGGTGTTCTTACCTTTGATTTGAAGACTTGGAGGAATGATTTTCGTCCTTATGATTTGGGAGCATGAAAAAAAATGGGAACAAAATAAGACCATAACCATTTTAAACCTAATTTTCTGCCAGAAACGGTGAAAGTACGTCCCGTACATGTAGCCCATACTTTGGCTACCAAAACCAGTGAGGAATGGAAGAAGTACGTCCTAAAGGGATGTCCCATACTTTAAAGGACGTCCCGTACTTTCTGGGCGTACTTTGGGCGAAATCTCCAGCTTTTGCACCCTTCAGTAAAACAGACATAACTTTTTGTACATAACCTTTCTTAGGCTGGGAGACCTACCATTGGAAATATATTTCAAATATCTACAACTTTCATCAAGGAAGTATTTCCAAATTCGCAACAAATTTTCATGAAAATCGCCCAGACGACAGACCTACCAAAACTTAGGCGAATTTAAGAGCCCTTAAGAACTTCAATTGTTGGTTTGACTTCAAAATGACCATCTTCCACCCGAATTCATCAAGAATGGATTCATATAGATATAATATCATCTTAACACTAGATTTTTACACATTCACACCTAGTTCAAGTTTACGGGGTGTTACAGCAACCCTTTAGAGTCTTCTGTTGAAAAAGGAGAGAAAAATAGACTAAGTATAAAAATTCGGCTATTGTTTCAGTGTGGACCGCTGCGGCGATCACCAAGCCACGGTGGTCTCCAAGCCGCTATAGCTGTACCGCTATGGTAGTCCACTGACCGCTATAATGGTTCGCTTTACTTTCTGGCACGAACTTTCCAAACCCTTCCGAAATTGATTTTTTTTTTTCACTCTTAACTCTTAAAACATCGTGAAGCTTATTATTTACCAACTTTGACCTAAAATGGGCATGGTTTTGCAAAATATTAAATAAAGACCGGACGGGTCGTTACACCAGATACCAATTAAACTATTGTTCATCCCCGAACGGGGTGGGATGAAGTAGGGGTTAACGTCTTGGGTCTTATGCCATGTGAAATAGGGTCTTAGGCCATCATTATAGGCAAAAAAAGAATGATAAAAAAAACAAAACAAAACAAAAATGAAAATGTCTCACTGCCACCGCTAAAGCGGCCATAGTACTGCTATAGCGGTACCGCTGCAGTGGTCCAAGCGCCGCCGCAGCGGTCATCGGGCAGAATCAAAATAAAAAGGGGGGGTGGGGTGTGAACTCAGTGTTCACCCCTCCTACTTCCCTCATAACCTAAAACTGGAAAACCTCTCCCCCTTCCCACGAAAATTCCCCCCCCCCCTCCGAAACACTTTTCAACCCCTCACCTTCCTTCCCACTCCCTTATAACCACCCTACCCCTTACCATTTTCCAAACTCCTCACCACAAATATGAAAATTAAAGGTCCCTCCTATAACAAA
The DNA here is from genome assembly GCF_029784015.1 of Lycium ferocissimum. Classification (NCBI taxonomy): domain Eukaryota; kingdom Viridiplantae; phylum Streptophyta; class Magnoliopsida; order Solanales; family Solanaceae; genus Lycium; species Lycium ferocissimum. The sequence goes on from NC_081348.1 coordinate 7,338,733, forward strand.
ATTTTCATTTTTCTCTGGCCAGGCTTGCAGATCTCTCCCAATTTCAAGGCATGTGCTCTCCTTTACTAACCTATAACTTGTATATGGCTTCTTATTTGAAAAATCCCATGCTTAACTTGATAGTTTAGGAACGAATTTGGGTTTCCTAGAAAAGGAGGGTTTTTGGTTCTTGGGGAGGGTATTTCCTTGGATCATGGAGGGTTAATTCACGTTCAATAATGCCTTAGCAATGCTTTATACAGCAGATATGCTGATCAGGGGGGTTAGTTTGTGTGTTGGGGTGGGGGTCTTGCTATGGTGCAATTGTTGGTGTTTTTGTTCATAATTTTGATAACTGTGGGAGTTGAAATAGGGTAGACCACGTTGTAAAAATCATGCATGCTATCTCACTACTTGATCCTTTACTAAAATGGAAAAATCATGGTGAAAATTTTGGATTTGGAATAAGGTTGGGGTAAGGATTTCACGGACTGGAGAAAGTGGATCGCTGCGGCGGTCCTCCCATCGCTACAGCGGTAAGGTAGTCGCTGGGGGCGGCCCAACAGGTCTGGGAGGTGACCGCTATAGCGATGACCTCCTCGCTATAGCGAGCCCGCTACAGCGGCAAAGGCACCGCTATGGCGACGCCTTGGCCACTATAGCGGCCCTCTTACCGCTATGGGGCTTGTTTTGCACCGGCCGGACCACCGCCGCGGCGGAGGCGCTTTTCAGAGCGAATCTAATTTTTTGGCTTTTTCTCCTATTTCATGCATGGCCTATCCCCGTTAAAACTTTACGCCGCACTATTCTAACTCCGCTTTTTACCTTTGCAGGTTAACTCTCTCACTGAAACATGGCAGATCAACAACAACAACAACAAGAAGGAGGACAACAACCCCCGACTCCTCTCGAATGTATCAGGTTCCCCAACAACGCTTGCAAGCGGTGTTTCATGGAGCAGCAGACCAAGGGTCTGCTTCATGAGAGGGCTCTTATCATGGATCGGGTCGAAGACATGGCCTCGAAATTTTACCAGACCCTACACCGTATTGTTTAGGCCCGATTGGGCGAGGAGCGGTGATATCAGCGTAATGCTTGGTCGGGGATTTTATCTTGCTCCCATCGTGGATTGGACCGCCTGGGCCGCATGTTACTATTCGGGGAGTTGCAGTGATGGTGAGTGTCGAGGCCATCAACGCTGTTCACGGGCTGCCCAACCCACCGCAAGATGAGTTTCGGGCCAAGGATGTTGACGGTACGAGAATAAAAGAGGAAGAACGCTACTTGGGCTATCTCGCGATTGGCTATAAAGAGCCGGTACTTTACTACTGAAGCCCGGAGGTAGCCTGCCTCGTTGCCGGCGGCCGCCCGAGCAATACTACTGATGTCACTTACCCGCGGGCCCTTGTGGTGGCTTACATTCTGGATGATGTACCCGTGAATGTGGGTATGCAGGTGATTGAGGAGTGTTGGGGTTTTATGGCCAAGGCTAGCCCAAGCTTGATGTTTCCCTCTCTGTCGTAATGTCGGGGTGCCTATAGAGCCTGGGGACCGTATTGTGGAGTGCGATGTTGCTTTTGATCCACGGAAGGTCAAAGGGTCACAGGGCAGGGGCAAAAAGAAGAGGACGGGCTCGGATGAAAGCGAGGACAGTGGTGGTCCACTAGATGGGAGTGGTCAGTCACAGACTCCAAGTACTTTAGAGCCCATGGAGGCTGATATGGCTGCGGTGAGGGCGGCCATGATGGGATTTACATGGCTTTCCATGGAGGCCGGGTCGGCTAGCGGCTACGCGGTGCGGCCTTTACGGCGGGCGGAGATGGAAGCTTACATGGAGACCCAGACTAAGATGAGAGAGGTTGTTGGTGCCTTACAGGGCGCCTATGGATCTCTGGCTCAAGCTCATGTGGATCTTCGTGATGATTTGGACAAGGAGAAAAAGAAGAGTTGGGCTAGAGACAAGCTATTTGTGAGGATGTGGAAGGGTGTAAAAAGTCTCCTGAAGGCCCTAGTCCCGAAGGTGAAGCCTCCGAAGGTGACTACCAGAGATGCCTCCCAGTTCTCTTTTCTCAGTGAGTCCGGGCTTGGTAGCGAGGACTCTAGTGACTCGGATGGTGGCGATGAGGCGACTAGCCATGGAGTGGCTTAGAGATTTCTCCCCCACCTCCTTTTTATCTGCTTTGGTTAGTATTCGCCCGTGTTGGGCATGGATGTTTACAATTTACTGCTTTGGTTGTGTTTTGATTTGTGTGGATAATATTTGTTTTGGTCATTTTGACGCGAGTGCCCCAGTTTAAGGGTGCTCGTAAGACAATTGCCCTTGTTGGGCGGATGTTTTTATGTACGTGTCTGCTTTTGGAAATTGAATTATTCTGGTTTTGTTGATGGACTACACTAGTTGGCAAAACAGGGAATGGAAGGAGAAGGCTACTGGTCAGAGGGTATCGCTGTGGCGGTCACTTGACTGCTGCAACGATACCGCTATGGCGGTAGGAACGCCGCTATAGCGGTCCTGGCAGAAATCCTGGGCCCGCTGTAGCGATCCTTTTCCCGATATAACGATCCCGCGTGGCGTCCCCGTACCCCCGGTCTTTACGGTGCCGGATGGAAACTTTTATTTTCCAGTACCTCAGCTCAGATCGCGTAGGGGTTTACTTAATCGCCTAGCACGTAAGTAGGAATGCGTTATTAACTTCGCTAACGGTCCCAGAATAATCACCCAGTCTACCACACAAACATTACTACCGAACTTTTACTTGGTCACACAATTAATTACGCACCTCCTTATAGAAGGTCTTCCTTGAATCGAAATAGAGAAACACCAATTGGAATTGATAGATACCAATTAGCCCGTCAAGATGCCAATTGGAATCGACCAGTTACCAATTGGATCCAACTAGGGGATGACGTATTGGGGTAGCACGATGGACTGAATGAAGGGAAAGTTCTAGATGTCCTATAGCTTCTTGCGGACGGGTACGGACGCCATCGTACCATTCCATAAGACTCTACTAGACATTTGCTCTTATACTCATGAGACCGGTAACCTAGGGCTCTGATACCAACTGTCACGACCCAACCCACGGGTCGTGCGGGCACCTACTATATGACAATCTAGTAGGCGAACCCTTACCAATAAAACCCAACACTTAAAAGCATGTGACAATCATCCTTAAAAATAATAAAATTTAACATAGACATTTATTACAGACTCGTTTCAATATAAATAAATCTGCAATAAAACCCTAGGTCTAGTCTAGACGGGTACAAGAGCTCCTAAAATACAAGAAGACAAAATAAATGACATAGCCTCTGCTGGGAGTGAGATAGGCGAAGCTGTAGGAGAATATCCGGTAGACCGTTGCAGCGAAACTTCAGCTAAAACCTGCAACACATCTTCACCCCAAAAAGGGCGTAGAAAAAGTAGTATCAGTACACCACACGTACTGGTAAGCATCATATGTCGACCAAGATTAGTTCACTCAATACAACATAAAGTTAATAAGATAAGCAGATAAGTTAATGAACCTCAAGATTCTAGACAAAGACCATTACCACACCGGCCCCTACCTTTTTACTCTCGAAGCTCGCTTCTTTTATTCCCCAATCATAAGGTATTCTACTAAATCACAACCTTGTAACTCTCGCGTTCACATTGGTCGTATACTGTACTTTTACCCTTACTGTTTAAAGAGTTCACCTACTCACCTTACTGCTGTGATATGATGTATCTAGGGAAATAAATCACTATCTGACGACCAACACTACACTTACCTTGTGTAACCTCCCCCCACCAGACTCTCAACAACACACACGGATTTAATGAACAATGTTAACGACAGTAACTCACAGATGTATAACAATAAATCAAGAGATGCAGTGCAATGCAAATGTGATGCAAGGCCCAACACGCTGTACATACACGCTATCTGACGTCTTTGCTCAGTATCCATGACCTGCAGGGGACCCATGGTGTCCATGTACCACTCGTTCCGGAATACTCCTCAAACCCGAGCACAAACCTCCGCCTGGAACGAACCTCGGTCATGGATTTCAATTCATATGCATTTATGAATTTCAAGTACTCGATCCCACGGCCACAAGGCCGGATAACACAATGCAATACTCAGCCTTGCCTGTTACCTGTATCTCCGCATAAACCATGCAATGCAATGCACAAAACTATATGACAATTCAATCATAATTCCTGCCCTTGATGAGCGTAGAGTCAACCCAACTCAATATAATTCTTTTAATACGACCTCTCAATTTCGAGGAAACACCATTATGAATGTTTAACAAAATGCGATATACAACGGAATTCATCCCCTTCTAAAGTTGCCTAAAAGTAAACACTAGGTATCTCCCTAGTGACAATATCACTTTTTATTAATTAAAAACATTATTATTATAGCCCTATTTATACCCTATTTTAATCACATTACAAGTCTGTCCCTCCAAACTCCGTGTCCGAAGACCTAAACATGCATTCTCCCGTCAACTATAAGCGTATATACGATTAGCTAATTAAAGTCTAACTAAAGTAAAACATAACCTGCCTCTTTGAAGAGCAGATATTGATTCTTCAAGAATTTCTTGTTTGCTTAGCCTCTATCCGATTCCATGATCGATAATATTCGTAAGTAAGGTTGGAAAAGAAATTAGAAGGGTTTTCATTTATTGGGGTCCATGGTTTTTCTTTTATCAGGAACCCTAGAAGCAACCCTTTAGAGTCTTTTGTTGAAAAAGGAGAGAAAAATAGACTAAGTACAAAAATTCGGCTGTTGTTTCCGCGTGGACCGCTGCGGCGGTCGCCAAGCCGCTATAGCGGTATCGCTATGGCGGTCCACTGACTGCTATAGCGGTCCGCTTTACTTTCTGGCCCGAACTTTCCAAACCCTTCCGAAATTGATTTTTTTTTCCACTCTTAACTCTTAAAATATTAAATAACGACCGGACGGGTCGTTACAACGAATAATTAAATCAACAAGCGGAATAGAATTATTACGTAAGTCTCACAATAATATATAATAGAAATAGTGCAGAATTAAGGCAACACCCCCATCGTCTGATCTAAGCCATACAAGAGCATCTAAAAGAAATAAATACAAGTCTGGAATATAATAACTCATCAATTTGTTTATGTCTCAGAGTAGAAAGTAAGACATAATAATAAGAGGAGTCTTCAAGGCAGCAAACGACTCATGCTCACCTTGGAAACTCGATGCTAATGCTGAAGGCGACTATCGGCCACGAGAGATGGAGGAAGACCGAACCTGATACTCTGCATTCATTAAAGAATGCCGCAAGTCCAGGTCAGTACCAAACAACAGTACTGGTAGGTATCATCGTCTGACTAAGTATAGGTAACACAATTCAGACAATAAAGTCCACGACCCAAACCGATAAGTCGTGACGATTACCTGACCTCTACTGACCAGGCACCCCTATATTCGTACCTGGATCTCGCTGAATAACAAGGTGGCCCATATATGACTTATAACTGAACTATACTGACATATGTAAGAACAACACTATAGACTCTGCCTCAAGAAATCACATCCACCTGTATACATATATACTACGAATAACAGTGCAAGCCAACTAGGCCGCTACATTTGTTGTACAACAAAAAAATAAGAGCCAACAAGGCTACACAACATCCCAACTATATACCACTGTCTACAGACCTCTAATAGAATGCAAAGCTGTAGAAAGGACGGGACAGGGATCCGTCATACCCATATATACATATAAAAAATGGCATACCAAAATGAACGCACTCACCAACCAAGTGAGTGCACCGACTACCGCCGAGTGGAAGTCCTACCGAGCCGGACCGCCCGTCTCCGTCTACCCGAACCTCGCGGCATGAACGTCCCCAAGCACAGGGGAGTCGGTACGGATAATATGCAAACATGTGAGGCATAAGAACAATATGTACATAAGGATCATGAAAGAAATCTAAAACACGAAAGCCAATCCAACTATCTGAATACATCTGTGACTAAACATCTTGAATATCTGTATAACTGAAAGTACCCCTGAGGGCGTATGATATGCATAGGTCATAGTATAATTGTTAGTGCTGAGGAACGTACAGCCCGATCCATATATCATATGTTAGTGCAGAGGAACGTATAGCCCAATCCATCAATCATATCCCATCGGCCATCATCATCATCATCACTATGCACCAACTAATCAGGTGGTAATGCGTATATAACGTCTATCCCTTTCCCGTACCCCATATACATATAATATACATGTATATAACACCTTCTGGTCATGGGTCAATGTGCATATGTATAAATGAATGCAATGCATAAGTAAAATAAATAAATAAATAGAACTCTCGGAGTGACATAAGGTCGTACCACCTCCGATAGACACCTTTTAAACTAACATCATCAATGTACGAGATTGCAAGACCCAAGAACAGAAGGATCAATCATAAAAAGGGGTATAGGAACATCAAAGACTAAAGTACTCCTAAAGCTTCTAAGATTAGAGAAATATGGAAGCTCGTTCATTCGTTTGTTCGCTCATATCATAGGGATCATGCCAAAATGAAAGAAAAGATAGCCTTAACATACCTTGAAGCGTATCTAATCGTCCAACGTCTACTTCTCGAACTCGTAAATATACAATCAAGATAACATAGGCCTCAATTAGACCATTTACATCACTTACTATCCAATTCAAGTACGAAAAGAACTTAATGAATCTCGGACAGCATGTCCTTTGTAAACTTGATAATCCCTCAAATTCCAATTCAACCCAAACATCAACAACAATACCAATAACAACAATATCAATACTCACATATCAAAATATAATCAAAACCATTCCAAATCACCTCCAAAAATATCCCCTAATCTCAACTTTACCCTTAATCAACCTACCGCTTTCATAACTATCTTTCCTTTATTTTAAATCACTAAAACTCTTGGTAATCAACTCAATAGTAAAGATGAGGATTATATACATACCTTGAAGGAACTAGAACTCCCAAAAATCAAGCTTCACATCCATCTCCTAAGCTCCACAACTTCAATAAAACCCTAAGAACAACTTTCCCTTCACCAGCTCGGGTTCACAGGACTCGGATCTTGCTAAAACTTCTCTAATATGATGGAAAATATTGGGAGAGATATTTTAGGGTTTGTATCTGATTTTGGGAATGAGAAATGAGGAATAAAACGTGAGGGCTACATATATATATATATATATATATACATATATATATATATATATATATATATATATATATATGTATATATATATAAGGCGAAGTTCCGGGATGTAGGTCGATGAGAGGGTCGACTGGCTTCGTCGTTCTGCCACCTAAAAGTTTAGAGGTTGCGGCATGTCAACAGCATGGAACGATGCTTCGTCAATGACCCATCAAAGTGGACTGGTTTCGGCAAGCTTTCCCCGAGTCACTCCGACTCGCGTCGATTCGATCCGTTTAACTTCTAATCCTATCGTATTGTAAGGACCATATACTTGTACTTTGGTATACGCAGGGTAAGGCACTTAATGTCTCAAAAACTCAGGTGCAGATCTCCGTACTAAGGGTATGCCCAACTAGGAAACCATGGACTTTCTTACGACGAAAGCGAGAGGCGTACCATTCTCCCCCCTTAGAAGCATTCGTTCTCGAATTTTCATACGAGTCATGGGTTGTAAAAATTTCGGCAGAGTCTCCTGTGTAAATATACCAATAAAGCATGTACATAGCAACCCAATACAATGCCACAGAGGGCCATCTACTAAAATATACAACATTGTGGCCTCACACGACCAATCACAATGACTGTAAATAAAACCCATACCTGGGGGTGATGATGCCTCAAACTGAGCCTCCTGGGACAATGGAAACAAGTACGGGTACTTAGTGCTCATCTCTTCCTCAGCCTCCCAAGCCCTTTCTTCCACATTGTTATTTATCCAAAGCACTTTAACAGAAGCCATATCCTTAGTGCGCAATTGACGAACCTGTCTATCCAATATAGCCACCGGGGTTTCCTCGTACGATAATTGTTCTGTCACCTGGATATCCTTTACCTAGTACAATCCTCGAGGGATCTCCCATACACTTACTTGGTACGGACACACGGAACACCGATGGGCTGCATTCGCATCAAAAGGTAGCTCTAACTCATATGCTACCTTACCCACTGTGCGAATAATTCTATATGACCCAATGTATCGAGGGCTTAAATTACCGTTCTTGCCAAATCTCATCACTCCCTTCATAGGAGAGACTTTCAAGAAGGCCCAATCGCCTGCCTCAAACTTTAACTTGAGCCGCCGATTATTTGCATAGGATTTCTGTTGACTCTGTGCCTCTAATAACCTTTCTTGAATCACTTTCACTTTGTCAACCACTTGTTGTATTAAATCTGGGCCTACTAGCTAATTCTCTCCAACATCAAACCATCCTATGGGTGATCTACATCTTCGCCCGCATAAAGCTTCATAAGGAGCTATCTGAATACTGGAATGGTAACTGTTATTATATGCAAATTTAATAAGAGGCAGATGATCATCCCAGCTACCTCGGAAGTCAATTGCATAAGCTCTCAGCATATACTCAAGTGTTTGTGTACTACGCTCAGCTTGTCCATCTATCTGAGGATGGAACGTACATAAGATTCACCGAGTCCCCAATCGACTCTAAAAGACTTCCGTAAATTAGCCGTAACCGCGCCTCTCTGCCTATCCTAAAATAATGGCTGTAGGAACACCATGAAGTTGTACAATTGCTCTAAGGTAAAGCTTCACATAATCTTCGGCTGAATAAGCAGTCCTGACAGGCAGAAAATGGGCTGACTTTGTAAGCCTATTGACTATGACCCATATTGAATCATATCATGAGTACGGGAAACCCGTAATGAAATCGATATTAATTACCTCCGTCTCCATGTCTGACACCCGCCTGCCGCGTCAAACCTCCGGGCTTCTGGTCCTCTATCTTGACTTGCTGACAATTCGGACACTGGGCGACAAACTCCGCTATGTCTCTCTTCATATCATCCCACCAATACACTTTCTTAGTATCATGATACATCTTTGTTGTGCCCGAGTGAATAGAATAGCAAGAAGGTCAAGCTTCCCCCATAACCTCGCCGACTTGGCCCCGCAACATTAGGAACGCACAATCTACCTCGATATCTGAGTACTCCATCCCCTGAAATCACAAAGGGCGTCTTTTCTTTCTGAGGGGCCGTATCTCAGTAATAAACTAAAATAGGGTCTTCATACTGACGCTTTTTTATCTCAGCTACCAAAGAAGACACTGCTGTGTCCCAAACAGTAACTCCTATATCACCTGAGTCTAGCAACCGAACTCCAAGGCTAGCTAACTGACGAACTTCGCAGAATAGCTCTCTCTTCTCTGGCTGTAAATATGACAAGCTGCCCATGGATTTACTACTAAGAGCATCGACTACAACATTAGCCTTTCCAGGATGGTACAGAATACCAACGTCACAATCCTTTAATAACTCTAGCCATCGCCTCTAACGTAAGTTTAAGTCTTTCTACTTAAAGATGTAGTGGAGGCTCTTATAATCGGTATAAATATCAACATGGACACCGTATAAGTAGTTCCTCCACATTTTCAAAACCTGGATCACTGCGGCTAGCTTAAGATCATGAGTTGGATAATTCTTCTCGTGCTTCCTCAGTTGTCTAGAAGCATAAGCAACAACCTTACTGTGTTGTATTAATACATATCCCAATCTAATACCTAAGGCATCATAATAAATCACATAGCCATCTATTCCCTCTGGAAGAGTCAAGACGTGTACTGAGGTCAGCTTGTCCTTCAATATCTAGAAACTCCACTCACATGCCTCCGTCCACTGAAACTTGGCTGATTTCTGATTCAACTTGGTCAACGGGGCTGAAAGAGAAGAAATACGAACCTCCTATAATATCCTGCCAGACCCAAGAAACTGCGTATCTCTATTGGTGTCGTGGGCCTTAGCCAATTCCTCACAGCTTCAATCTTCTGAGTATCCACTCTAATGCCTTCATCTGAAATAATGTGACCAAGAAAAGCAACAGAATTCAACCAGAACTCAAACTTAGAAAACTTCGCATATAATTCTCTATCTCGAAGAACTCTAAGCACTGCACGTAGTTTAAAAAATGGGTTTTTCACATTTTTAAAAAATAATTAATTTTTTCAAATTTTTATAAAAATTCATTTTTTTCACATTTTGACAAGAAAACACGTATTTAAAAAAAAAAATCCGCATTTTATTTGAAAAAGGAAAGGAAAGGTTACAAAACACACCGAAATCAACACACACAACTTTAGTGAGAGTCCCACGACCCCCCCACTATTTTTTTGTGTATTATCGAGGGGTATTATCTGAAAGACAAAAATATAGCACATAAAAGGATTATTTGAATTCAACATATAAATAGAGACGGGTCTATTTAGTTTTAAGTTAAAGTGTTTTTTTTGCCCACGTCACCCGATAATACCCTCAATAATACACAAAAAAATAGTCCGGGTCACAGACCCCGCAAAGTTGAAGTGTTTTATAGCAATTTCGGCCAAAGTTGGAGTGTGTTTTGTAACCTTTTCCCAAAAATAAAAGTGTCCTAAGAAATGAAATCATGAAAATCTAGATTTTTTTTAGATATTTTGAAAAAAATAATCAAGTTTTCCATATTTTAAAAAAAATCCCTTTTTTCCATATTTTAAAAAAATCTATGTTTTAGGTTTATTTTTATCTTTTTAAGAAAAACGGGTTTTTAGAAAAATAGAATTTTCAGATTTTTTTTAAATATCCATTTTTCAATTTTTTTAAAAAAAATTGCCACGTAAGCGAAAAGAATTCTAAAAAATAGAAACACAAATAAATATGCATGTGACAAGAAGAGTGTATGTCATTCTCCCATAAGAGAGTTAGATACTCGAGTTTTGCAGAATCATTCCGTTTTTAAAAAGTTCGTGGGGTAATAGGACTTCGAAAATGTAAGATGCTGGCCAACTTCGATCAAAGTTTCGTGATAATAGTGCCTTATCCCATTTAGTAACATTAGCAATGATTAGTGATTACTACATAGATTTTATTTTTTTGATTAGTACATTATGTCGGACATTCGAATGAGGATAAAATTTGTATAAGCTAAATCTTAATGGATTTTAATTCCTAAATAGTAGGACATCCTTCATAGATCAAATTAGGAATCAATTTAATAGGAAATTTTTTATTTAATTTTAAAGTTCAAATATTAGAAAAATCGTAAATGACAAATTTGTTTATTATAGAATCTTTTAACGAAGGGCAAGAAGTTCTATCAATATTTCTAATGTCTTTCATGCTTTTAATATAATTTTTTTAATTAATAAATGCATAACATGTATTTGTGCATATATTTTTATCACCTAAACATAGTTAATTAATGTAACAACAATAGCAATAATAACATGCCTAGTGTAATTTCACAAATTAGGTTTGAGGAGGGTGGTGTGTGTGCAGCTTTACGCTACCTTATGAAGGTAGATACGTTGTTTCAGATAGAGCCTCGGCAACTAGAGCCTTGACTCAACTAAAACATATAAAAAATTAGTAAGAAAAAACATACAATAGTGAAGAAGCAATGTAGCAAATAATGGAGAAAAGAGCAATAGTAACAACAATTAATACGATAAACAAAGCAAAGGAAAAAACGGATAATAACAAAATCGAATAATAATAATAATAATAATAATAATAATAATAATAATAATAATAATAATAATAATAATAATAATAATAATAATAATAATATTGATAAGGAAAACTACAAAACGCTCGACTACCTACCAGCCTTCTACCCCAATTTTCGACCTCCATATCTTCTTATTTAGGGTCATGTCTTCGGTAATCTGCAGGTGTGTCATGTCCTATCTAATCATCTCTCACTAGTACTTCTTCAGCCTACCTCTACATCTCCTCAAACCCACCATATCCAGCCTCTCACACCTCTTCATTGGGCATTTGTGTATCTCTTCTTCACATGTCTGAACAATCTCAGATGCGTCTCCCTCATCTTGTCCATCACGGAGATAGGCCACTCCCACCTTGTCCTGAATATCTTCGTCCCTAATTCTATCTCTCCTAGAATGCCCACACATTCATCTCAATATCCTCATTCTTGCTACTTTCATCTTTTGGATGTGCGAGTTCTTGACCGGTCAATACTCCACCCATACAACATAGCCGGTCTAACAACCACTTTAATTTATAAAAGTTACCTTTAAGTTTTGGTGGCACATTGTTATGGCACAAGACACTGGATGCAAACCTCCATTTCATCCACCCTGCTCTAATACGATGTGTAACATCATCGTTAATCTCCCATTTTCTTGGATTATTGATCCAAGATACTTGAGACTTTCTCTGTTGGAGATGACGTGTGTATCACTATTCACTTCCATATGTGCCTCGTGATACGTAATTAAACTTTCACTTCAAGTACTCCGCCTAGCCCTACTCTACCTGAACTCTTAGGGGTCGTTTGGTAGTTGGACAAAAGGCAAGTTATTCATGTATTAATTTCTGCATTAACTTATACCATGTTTGGTAGCTAGTAAAGAGACACCTTATTCATGTATTAATTTATGCATACTTATAGAACGTTTGGTAGCTAGTTAGGAAGTAAATTGTTCATGTAGAAAATTAGTACGACGTTTGATTTGCAATTTAGAAACCTGCATAACTAATACATGTATAAGTATAATCCATGTATTATTTTACGGAAAGTAGGTACAATACAATTAATATATGAATAACTAATAGTGAATAAAAAATTGAAATGACAATACTACCCTTATCATTCCCCACTTAAATAATTTCCTTTTGTAACCAGTTTTTTATATATATTTTACTATAATATTTTAATATTTCGTAAAAAAAATTTATAATTTTAATTGTAAACAAATAGAGCTTTTTTATAATAATGAATGGAGTTTCTTTTTAATTTTTAAAAGTAAATAAACTTATTAACTTTTAATATAACAAACCAACATTTGAAAAAATAATTTATGCACAACTAATACCTGCACAACTAATACATGCATAATCCTAACCAGCTACCAAACGACCCCTTACTCCAGAATCACGGAACTTGCACTCCACATGTTTACTCACAATATCACCATTTATTTTAAATGAGAATGAATGAGTCTTTATGCAAAGCATAATAATTCGATAAATAGACTTGATATGAAGGCTTCAGATTTTCCTTTTCGTAGCATATGTTGAACAACATTGTTCAATTATCTCTTATCATAAAGCCTAGATAAGATAGGTCAAGTTTAATTTTCATAGAATTGCTTGTTTTCTTTTCTGTTATTACAAATATTACCTTAAAAGTTAAGAGGCAAATATATCCAATTTAATAGTTCATCTTAAGTCATTTATAAATAACATCTTTAAAATAAAGAAATTTTGTGAAAGGGAAAATGATTTGTAAAAGATATTATATAAGTTTTTTTCTGGAAAGTTTTGAAAAGAAGAAAAGATCTTGACAGAGTTTGACACAAAGAAGGTGTCAGAAAAAAGTTTGGAAGAGACAGAAAATTTTAAAAGTTATACTCCTATGTATTATCCCATGTGAATAATTTTCCCAATAATAAAACAGAAAAACAGCTGCTACTGCTAATTCTCTTTGCTTTCTTTGAGACAATATATACTCTTTCCGTCTAAAAAAAATTATCTTAGTTTGATTTAACACAAAATTTAAAAAATAAAATAAATTTTTTGAAATGTGTAGTTTAAAACAAGCCTTAAATATTTATGTATTTATAAATCATCTCATAAAGTTAAATTATTTCTAAATATAAAAATATGTTAATTTTTTGGGACAAATTAAAATGGAAAGAAAGACAACACTGTTGACCGAAGGGAAAAGATAACTTATTTAGTTCATCATTTGGGATCACTAACTAGTCTTGTCTATCTGGCCCCACCAACATATGGGGTCCAAGCTTTCACTTTCATTCTCTTCAGATATATATATAATATATAATATATATAACACACATATATACATGATTGAAGAGGTGGGTGTAGGGGGTGGGGTAGTGGTGTTACTCTCTCACTCAATCTGGTTGAATTATTGATTCTACTATCATTGTGATTAGTATAAAGTCAATAATGGAGAAAGGAAAGAAAGGAGAAAGAGTTGTCATGATAGCCATAGTGTAGAATATAAAACTAAAGTAAAAGAAAAAGGTATTGTGCGTTATTTGTATGGAACATGGAGGACGGATCATCATCAAGAAATGTGGTCGCATGAATAATATTTTTTTTATTCTTAATAATAAAATTTGAACCAAATTTTAAAAATAAAGAAAATTAATGGTAAATGTTTTCTCTTAAATTAATTTATACGAAATTTAAGTTAATCAAACAACTAAATTTTGAATACAGCTTTAAAAAAGAATGGAATGAATTAGTAGGCGTTTGGACGTACGATTTAAATGCAACAGATGAAATCGAGCGTTTGGACATTTCATCTTCTTAAGATTTAAATCCCAAATCATCCAAAAAGGCATGATTTGGGATTTGAAATCACGATTTCAAAAAATATAAATGTAAAATTTGACCTATATGTTTATATTTTGTAAAAAAAGACCCATAAGTTGGTAGATATATTTACCAATCATGTTTACCAATCGGGAAATGCATGCTCGGCGAGAAGAGATTGTTCGTATCATGTGGGAGGATTATATTAAAGAGTAGTTACATTACTATTCATGTTAAATTTTTTCGTATTTTTTAGAAAGGCCTTCTAGTAGCGTATTAATTTTATTATGAAATATGATTTATTCATTTGGTAAGATTATATAAGAATTAATTTTTTTTTGATAATTTTCACAACTTGTGGGGTTTTTATATTTATAAAAAAAAACTGTAACTTAAGAATTAAATTACGTCCAAAATACGTGATTTCATGAGATGAAATATGTCCAAACTTAACTCCTTGCGAGTATTTTTCTTGTTTTCTTTCTCCGTGGTCACTTGTCCTTTTATCAAGATGCCCCACAAAATGACATAATGATTTGTGTAGTTGAACATGAATAATCTCGTTATTTATCTTTTTTACCTATAAATTCGTATAGACTATCTACATTTTTTCCGTGGTCTACTTGACAAAACCAAAGAAATAAATCGTACTATTTATAATTAGTTCAGGTGACTCTAGTGATAAGATACGAAAATAAATTAAGAATAAGGATTCATTTTGATTTAGGATCTATTTGGATATTTATTAATTGAAGTATCTTCTTAAAATCGTAGAGACCATATATGATATTTTATAATTTCTTGAAGAAATAATTTTAATATGTATATTCCAAATTAGAGGACCAACTTTTCATCGTAGATTGTTTAAAGACTAATCCATTTTTCTAAACTGGGAACTTCTACAAGGAAAATGGAAATAACAAAATACTTACAAGATTTTTTTAAAAAAAAAAAAAAAAACAACAACAACAACAACAACTTCTCCTCTAAAACTTATCCATATATTTTCATTATTTTATTATCAAAAAAAATCTTTAAGGCGATTTCTGTTCTAAACAATATTCAAAGTTTCTGAAAGAGTTACATTATCTCCCATCCACTTCTGAACTCCCTTTCATTAAAAAAGAATAAAACTCTAATAAGACACAGAATTATGGCGATGTGTTTGCGTTTACGCGCGCGCGCACACACTCTTTCTGAAAAATGATTGATTTTACCCTTCATTAGAAATTTGGTCTATTCATGATTTCGCCATTAAAATTTGCCCTAGGGTTAAAATTTTGGTTCAGCCATGAACCTGGTGACAGAAAGCAATTCAAACTAAACTTGTAACCACAAAGTTATGGATGACCCAAACTTATAACAAAAAACAAAATTAATTTTTTCTACAAAGTATAAGGATAAATTTTACATTTTTCCTTAAAACATTATGATGTGGCAATAGTATCTTTTCCTTCTTTTTATATTTTTTCATTTTAATTTGCCACCACATCACCATATATGTACGATTATATTCCTCTCCAACAATCAAAACTTTCTCTTTCCCATTTCTGTAAGTAGGAAAATAAATAAACCACCTCTATCATTACTTTGAACTAGAGATCTCTTGTTAAAAGAAAAATGGCGTATATACAATGTGACATAGCACAAGTTTTGGGTTACAAGGACCACTAGGCGTACTCACTCCTTTAGCTACATACTAATTGTTTACGTCGACACTTTCCCCAGGAGACAAATCAACATTGATTCCTTAATTTCTTTTTTTTGTCTAAATTAATTCCTTAGTTTACTTGTCATTTAGTAAATTATGTTATGTCATAGTATAAAGGACATTACGACTTTTAATGTACCTTCGATAAAAGATAGAATTCGGGGTCTAACTCAATTCTAAAAGTCATTCGCATCATTTTATAATAAGTACTTCCACCATTTCAAAATAAGTAGTGTTTTTTTTACCTTTTCAATTTATTTTAAAATAAGTGGTGTTTCAATAAATAAAGAAGGCATTGATTTTTTTCTTCCAGTTATATACCCTTATTTAAATAATTACCTAACCAAGAAAATATTAAAGAACACTTTTTTTTCAAGGCATTTAATTAAGGGTAAGTTAGTAAAAGCACTACTTACTTTTTAGGAGCGAGTAGTTTTTTTAAAAGGATGTGCCTAAACTAAACACCACAAGTAAATTCCTTAAAAGATCACCCGTGCTTTGAAAATTGCTTATTAATATCACTTTTGTTTATTTTTAAAATCTTTATAATATTGTCCATTATCATTTTTATTTTTAAAAATTCTTAAAAACTTGTAAATGTCATAAGCCATAGTTGGCGTATACCGTGGCATTAAAATTATTTTTACCGAATAATAAATTTATTTAAGCTACGTGGCTCATTTAACTCAACACAAATCCATTATACCAATCAACCCGTGTCTTATACCTATTTAATCCGATTAGAAAATATCAAAGAAGCTAACGTTTATTCCCGATATTCTTCACACCTAATAGGTATTTAGCTACCAGACAATCAAAATAGAAACGAAGAGCCTCTCATTTCTTTCAACGACAGAGGAGAAGTTAATGGCCCATCACGCCAGATTTAATTAGGAGGACAATATTGTCTTTCCATATAAAGATTTGGTTCAATTAAATGCACACAGTTCGTTTATGTAAAAGTGACATATACTTGGTCAATGTAAATCATAATTTTTTAAAATAGAAGCACTTCTTTCGTATAAAAATTTTCCCCATTAGAAATCAATTTTTATTTTTGCTTAAATGAAGAACTTTCATAAATTGACTAAAATTAAAGGGTCATTACAAAGTGGAGGAAGATTTTAATGATACAACCCGTAAATAGTCATTGTTTAAAACTGAGAAAGTAAAAGCATGAAGAACGTTCTACATTGTTAGTGTCGAAGTTTTTATGATGACAATTTCTTTGTGCGGTATAGAAATTAAATCACATAAGGAATATGTGTGAGCCCACAAAACGACCCGACAACTTGGAAGCCCGAGTAGCCGACGAGTGGGCTCACTGGCTCGGCTTCTTTAGTACAACGTGGTTAGGGCGACCGGTGCAGTTTGTCCCCTCGAAGCATATCTTTCAAAAGAAGGAAATCACGCTACACCCAATTTAAAGAGGAATTATTTCGACGATCAAATCATTTCAGAAGGAAAAATATCAAAGGCATATCTCATGAGGTGTAAGAAATCTCTGTGCCCTCGACGCACAAGGAAAGCGACAAGTTTTTAAGGAATTATTTCGGCGGCATCGAATCATTTCAAGAAGGAAAAATATCAAAGGCATATCTCGTAAATGTAAGAAATCTCTGTGCCTCAACACGAGAAAGCGACAACAGTGGTCTTATTCTTGGAAATAGGATCTACGATTCCATTTCCAAGGATCAAATCCCTTGGGTTGAACTCTGCTGAAGTGCCTAAAGCTATATAAACGGGGCACCGCCTCGCGAAACGAAGGATAATGCAATTGTCTCGTTACCTCGATTCCTCTTGCTTTACTTTCAAACAAACATTGTCGGTGTGATTCGTAGTGTAATAAGAGAAAGGAGAGTCGTAGTTTGTGGAGCTTTGTATCAAAAAAGAATAAGAGTGTTTTGAGTGTAGACGTAGGAGCTTACATTCAAAACTTCTCGAATTGTCTCTGACCTTATAAAAAAGTGAGATCTGCCCACAGCAAGGAATTTGGACTAGGATTCGCAGTGAATGCGAACCGGTATAAATTATATGTGTCATTTATTTTTACTAACTTGCCTAAATATTCAGGTAGGTAGTCGTATCGTCTTGACCTAGATCGACTAACGGGCGAAAATTTTAACAATTCGCCCCCCCCCCCACTTTTTGCACTTTCGATTGGTATCGAGCGAGGTCTCGCTTTCGGTGCTTAACCGCACGTGAGAAAAGATCAAATGAGTACCGGATATCGGATTCTGAGCAATATTGCAAGATGGGCACTCCACAACAAGACCGCATACTTTAATGGTGAGCATTATGTGCCTTTGGAAGGAAAGGTTTAAAATATTTGTGCAATCAGTTGATTATCAAGCACGGGTCGTGATCAAAAGGGACTACGACCCATTCCCGGAAGCGAACACGCAAAAAGAAGATGCGAAGTTTCGACAATTGATCTAGAGTCACACGACATTACTAAAGAACAACAAGAGACTCGGAAATAAATGCAAGGGCAATAGCTTTGCTCCTATTTGTGCGATAAGTGGAGAAGAGTATGCAAAAATTTCAAATTGTGATACGCAAGAAATGTGGGATAAACTTGAGGTCAACATGAAGGAACATCAAAAGTAAGAGAAACAAAAATTGATGCTCTAGACCACGTATATGAAGCTTTCATGATGAAAAGATGATGAGAGTCATTATCAATGTTCAAGATTCGGCAAGATTATTGGAGAACTCGAAGTCGCTTGGAGTAACTATACCAACTCTCGACAAGTTAGAAAGCTTGTCGAAGTACGCAGACTTGGAAACCAAAGCCATTGTTCTTGAGACGAAAATGCAGATAAATTCACTTATGATGAATTAAGAGAAAATCTTATAGCTTTTGAAAAGAATCATATCCAAAGATACCGAAGGACGAAAAGAAGAAAAGTGGTCGCATTCGAGAGCTCGAGTTGAGGAATGCGATGATGATGATTTTAAAGAAGAAGAAGTAGCCATGATTTCGAGGCATGTGATAGAAGGCATGAGAAGATCGAAAGTAACGGGAAAGAGAGCTCAAACTTTAGAAAAGGCAAGGCACCTTTGGACGACCAAAGAATGACGGAAAATGTTTTGAATGTGGAAAATATGGCCATATTGCGTACGAATGTCACGAGATAAGAAGAAACCAACCGAGGCTATCGAAAACAAAGAGCTTTCGAGCGGTTGGAGTGAAGATGGGATCTCGGATGAAGAATACGAAGAAGGTGAAAATATATGTTTCATGGCTCTCGAAGAAAGCGACAAGGTAAGTTCTCATTCTGTCTTCAAATGTGAAGAAACCCAAGAATTATTAGATCAAACTCTTATAGATCTAAATAATGTCTTTGATGAATATAGAAAATCGAAGAGGGATAAAAAGGAATGGGAATCAAGATTAGAAATTTGTGAAAAAAGAAAAAAATTCAATCCAAATGAAGTTTATAATCTTCATCTAGATTAGATGTCTTATTAAAACCTTCCAACCATAACCATGACAAGTCAAACCAATCAAATACACCCAGAGTTTCTTGAAAAAAAGGTTGTGCAAATAACCTTCGGGGGGATTTTGAAGGAAAAGAAAGCTGGCTATTTGAACAGCGATAAGTCAAGCTAGAAGAGCTGAAGTTAGGTTACGGTTGAATTCCCGTATGTGGAAAGAAAATCTTTTCAAACATGTTTTTCTTGTGGAAAACTTGGGCATAATTATTATAAGCTAGATTTAAACTTTACAGCGCACCTGGTTGGATATGGAAACCCAAAGAAAATCAAATATTTTGAAACTAACCATCAAGGATCCAAGAACTCTTGGTACCTATAAACAAGAGTAAAATTTTTTGTCTTGCGGGAACACCACGAAAAAAGAAAAAGGGAAAATGGTATCTGAGTGGTGCGTGTTCAAGACATATGACGAGGGCGACAAAAATCTATTCAAATCGATCGGCGGCTTTGATGGAGGATTGGTAACTTTTTGGAACAATTCATTTGGAAGTAGTGGTATTGGTACTATTGCCTTGATAATTCTGTGACATTTCAAATGTTTGGTTGGTGAAGGGACTTAAGTATAACTTGTTAAGTGTAAGTCAACTATGTGATTCGGATCTTGAGATCGGATTCGATGCATCGAGGGTTGTGTCATAGAAGACTCCTCTGGAACAAGATTAACTTCACCAGACAGAAATAAAAATGTATACACTACTGACTCATCAAAAATGCTAAAAGTCATATATGCTTGGCATCAATGGGAGAAGATAACGGTGGATGTGGCACAAGAAGCTTGGGCATACTAGTATGCGATTAATTGAAAAACTAGCGAAGACATGATCTTGTAATAGGATTGCCAAAACTCAACTACACCAAAAGATCACTTGTGCGATTCGTGTCAAAAAGGTAAACAAACTAGAAACTCCTTTAGTTCTAAAGATATTGTGTCTACGTCAAAGCCCCTGCAATTACTTCATATGGATTTAGTCGGTCCTACTAGAAGCGCTAGCATTGGAGGAAAAAGGTTCGCATTTGTTATAATAGATGACTTCTCTCGTTTTACTTGGGTAATATTTCTTGCTCGCTAAAGATGATACTTTAAAGAACTTTAAGTTTTTTTGTGAGAAAATTCGGCGTGAGAAGGGATATTACATCAACTTCACGTTAGAAGTGATCATGGAGGAAAATTTGAAAATAAAGCCTTTGAGGAATGCAGCAATGATCGAGGATACACACAATTTCTCCTCACCTCGATCTCATGACGAACGGTGTGATTGAACGAAAAATAGAACTGCTTCAAGATATGGCAAGAACAATGATCATAGAAACGAGGCCTACCGGCATCAACTTTTGGGTAGAAGCGGTAAGTGTTTGCGTGTCATATTTTGAATAGATGCACGATTAGACCAATTCTTAAGAAAACTCCGTATGAGCTATGGACGGGTAGAGACCAAATATTAGCTACTTTAAATCCTTTTGGATGTAAGTGTTTTGTTCTAATAATGGGAAGAAAATCTTAGTAGGTTTGATCCTCGAAGTGATGAAGGTATATTTCTTGGTTACTCTCCTACTAGTAGATCTTATAGAATTTATAACAAACGTACTTTATCTATTGAAGAGTCTATTCGTATTTGTATTTGATGATACTAATAACACTGGCGAGAAAAGGAAAATTGAGATGAAGAAGGCGATCGAGTACTTGCTTTTAGAGTGGTTACAAAACCAGCTGAAGAAAAGGCTACCACAATGAGTCGACTTGATGAACCTCGGTGGCGGGGTTCTTGTTGGAAGCCAAACCAATGGAGATGATGAACACGACTATCCAAAGAAATTTGTTATTGGAGACATCTATGAAGGGAGGAAAACTAGAGCGTCTACTAAAAATAACTTAAATCTTTGCTCTTATTTCTCAATGCGAACCAAAGAAAGTTGGTGATGCCTTAAAAGATGAATGCGGAGTCAAGAGCTATGGACGAGGAACTTGATCAATTCGAAAAGAACAAAGTGTGGAATCTGGTTCCCAAACACGAGAACGCTTGATCATTGGCACAAAATGGGTGTACGAGAAACAAGCTAAATGAGGCTGGAGAAGTAGTCGAAAACAAAGCCCGGCTCGTTGCTCAAGGATATTCACAACGGGGAAGGTGTTGACTATGATGAAACTTTTGCCCACTGTTTGCCGGGTTGGAATCCATAAGAATTTTGCTTGCGTATGCTTCTTTTAAAAAATTCAAACTTTTTCAAATGGATGTTAAAAGCGCTTTCTTAAATGGGTTCATTGAAGAAGAGGTATACGTGAAACGACTTGCCAGTTTTGAAAACCTAAAATTTCCTTATCACGTTTTTTAAATTAAGTAAAGCTACATACGGTCTTAAACGAGCACCCGGGGCTTGGTATGATCGCTTAAGCTCCTTGCTTGGCTTCGCCATGGATTTTTCGAGGAAAGATCGATACAACTCTTTTCATTAAACGATCTCCTTGGGAAATCTTATCATACAAATATATGTTGATGATATTATTTTTGGAAGCTCTAACCACTGTGTACGAGAATTCTACGTCTTGTAAAGCGAGTTCGAAATGAGTATGATGGGAGAATTAAAATTCTTCTTGGGACTACAAATTCATCAAGCGACACTGGAGATATTTATATGTCAAGCTAAGTATGCTAAAGAACTCGTCCAAAAATTTGGGATGTCGACTCGAATATGGGAACTCCAGTGAGTCCTGCTTGCTCGCTTGATAAGGATGAACAAGGAAAACACGGTTGATGAAACTAAGTATCGCGGTATGATTGGATCATTGCTTTATTTAACTGCTAGTCGACCAGATATTATGTTTGGTATGTGCAGGTGTGCTAGATTCCAAGCTGCTCCAAAGGAATCTCATCTTACTGCGATTAAACGTATCATTAGATATCTTCGTGGAACAACTAACTATGGTTTATGGTATCCTAACACCACGATTTTACGCTTGAAGGTTTTTCGGACGCGACTTTGCAGGTGATGAAGATGATAGAAAAAGTACCAATGGTACTTGCCAACTTCTAGGAAAATCTCTTATTTCCTGGAATAGCAAAAAACGAGGATCGATCTCTTTATCTACTGCGAGGGCCATTTGAATATATAGCTGTTGGTCGATCTGCTGACTAATTTGGATGTCTTACCAACTAAGTGATTATGACTTGTTTTTTAAACCTGTAAAAATTTTTGTGATAATTCGAGTGCTATCTGTCTGTCTAAAATCCTGTGCATCATTCTAGGAGCCAAGCGTATAGATATTAAGCATCATTTTATCGAAATCATGTTGCTCGGGGATTTTGAAATTGTTTTTGTTAACACTGAAAACCGGTGGCTGATATTTTTACTAAACCCCTTCTTGAGGAACGTTTCTGCATGCTAAGAAGCTCTTTGGGAATTATTGATAAATCTGTCTAAATTTCTAACAAACCGTGCCAAGATTTTCGGGTACTCAAATCTTTGCCATAAATGGTATTCATCATATTTATGACATTCCCATCTTCCCATATTTACTTTTTACCTTTTCCATAAAACCTTTTGCCTTTCCCTACACCCTTTTACCGTACCCATCCTTAAACCTTTTCGTCTTTCTCCTCACTTTCTCTTCAGCTCCGTTCATCCTGCCCCCCTCTCTTCGATGGCGAAGAACGAAAACTCTGCCCCTCCTCTGTAGTCGAAGCTCAAGGCTACGGGAAATGGGTCAAAATCTCCCCTCGCCTCCTCGGCGACTTCGTCGTCTCCGATGACCACCTCACTCCGACGACTCCGACTTAGTTCCCATTAGTCATCTTGGGAGCGAACCGCTACCGAGAACAACTGCTTGCTCACGCTCATCGAAAACTCGGATGCTCTGTGATAAACCTCTTGATCTTCGGAAGAAATTTTGGGATGACCATCGTCGAGCCTTTGTTCTCGTCTGCGGGGACAAAACCATCGTTCTGGTAGGAATGTCGATCTTGACCTTATGCTCTCTCTCGGTTGTAAAGTTAAACATTTGTTTGTCTATCAAGGATGGGGAAAACTTTTTTAAAAACCCTCCTCGTATCGAAATTCTGTTCGCATGTTCTATGCCAATCTTAAGTCTTCTAAAGCTAATGAACTTGAAACATTGGTTCTTGGAACTCATATTGTGCTAAATTGCTCTTTGTTCTTGACTCTTATTTTTGGTTGCACTTTTGCTACGGCTTTTCGGAATTACCCAAAATTTTTGGCACGAATCTCTTGAAGTGTCTTTTGACGATGTTAAAAAGTCTCTCTCAAATTCCCCCTACATTCTGCTCGACTTGGTCCGTCCCGATATCTCGTTTGAAGCCCGTGTGCTTGCTCGTATGGTTGCTACTACCATTGTTCCTCGTCTTGGGTCATACTCTGCCATCTCCCGGCGTGATGCTATTTTTGCCTTTTGCCTCTACGTCCCGAAAAAAATAAATTTGTCCTCCATTGTTATCAATTATATGATTGAGTGCGCTTCCAATCCCTCTAGTCTCCCATATGGTATGCTTATCTCCCGGATCCTAGAGGTCCACAAAATCTACTTGGTTGACTATCCCATCACTCCAGTCAAGCAATGCTACAACTCTCGGGTGTTCGGTAGCATGGGATATGTTTTGAGCGATGATTCACGATTGTTAAAAGATGTCCATGAGGCCTCGACTTGGTCCTCTACCAAAGGGAAAAATCGGATCCCCCTGTCTCCTGCGAATGCTATGAAGAACTTCTCGCCAAACTTTCTGCTATGGATGAAAAATTGAGTCCATTAAAGACTTAATGGCATCCACGTTATTTCAAGTGGAGAAGATTCGTGATGTGACTAGAGAAACAGTGCGTGTCTCTACAGCTAAGGCTACGCTTTGGATGCGGTTATTAAGGAAGCGATCAAGCCGTCCACCAAGCTTCAAGCTAGTGTTGTTGCTATGCACGAACGTCTTACTACACCGGCCGCGGAAATGAAGGATGCTATTGTGAATACATTAGCCTACTTTCTTCGTCGTCCGAGTCTTCCGTCGTCAAGAATAGTTTTTAGTTTTTTTTTAATTTGTTTAAACAATGTTTTTTGTGGTCCTTATGCTTGGCAGTACTGTTAATTGCCTTATGTTATTTGCTATTTGTCCCTTGGTTTTGCCTGTTTGTTGTGTTGTTTATTTGATGGTTCTTTGCCTCTGCTTTTATTTTGCCTCTGCTTTTATTGTTGTGTTGTTTTTGAGTGATGCCAAGGGGAGAATGACGATCAATTTTGCTCGGGGGGAGCCTATAAGGACTAGTCAACTAGTCGGGGGGGGGCCTCCACCTATTCTAACAATGAGCATCCGTTACGGGAAGTTATTTCACTTTGTCCAAAATTGTCATCCTCGAAAAGGGGAGATTGTTAGTGTCAAGTTTTATGATGACAATTTTACTTGTGCGGTATAGAAATTAAATCACATAAGGAATATATGTGAGCCCACAAAACAGCCCCAACAACTTGGAAGCCCGCGAGTAGCCCCACGAGCCGGGCTCGCTCGACATATGGCTTCCTAGCCCAAACGTGGTTAGGGCAACCATTTGTAACTCTCGGCGCATATCTTTCAAAAGAAGGAAATCACATCTGCAATTTAAAGAGAGATTATTTCAAAAGACATCAAATCATTTCAAGAAGGAAAAATATCAAAGGCATATCTCATGAGGTGTAAGAAATCTACTGCTGCCTCAACGCACAAGGAAAGCAGCAAGTTTTTAAAGAGGAATTATTTCAGCAGCATCAAATCATTTCAAGAAGGAAAAATATCAAAGGCATATCTCATGAGGTGTAAGAAATCTGCTCAACCTCGCACAAGGAAAGCGAAGAATCGGTCTTATTCTTGGAAATAGGATCTGCGATTCCATTTCCAAGGATCAAATCCCTTGGGTTGAACTCTGCGTGAAGTGCCTAAAGCTATATAAACGGGCTGCCTCACAAACGAAGGATAATGCAATTGTCTCATTACCTCCATTGCTTTCTGCTTTACTTTCAAACAAACATTGTCGATCTGTGTGATTCATAGTGTAATAAGAGAGAAAGGAGAGTCATAGTTTGTGAGGCTTTGTATCAAAAAGAATAAGAGTGTTTTGAGTGTAGACGTAGGAACTTCATTCAAAACCTTCGTTGTACCAAACCTTATAAAAAGAGGTTGCAGAGATCACCCTTGCAACCCAAGGGGAATGGACTAGGATTCACATTGAATCGAACTAGTATAAATTATATGTGTCATTTATTTTACTTGCCTAAATATTCAACGAGTAGGTAGTCGACTATCGTCTTGACCTAGTCAACTAACGGAGCGAAAATTTTAACAATTCACCCCCCCCCCCCCCCCCCTCTTACACTTTCGGTTCCAAAATATTGCTTCTCGCGAGAGTGCTGTGTTTCTAATTCTTCCAAATGTAGCTAGTTCAGGTGCCACTCTGTTCCCTTCCCTCATTGTGTGTTTCATTTGGGGCCTCTCTAGTGCTTACAATAGGAATTCTATAGTCATTTAAAATATTCTTGTAAGGTATTTGTGATGACAATAAAGTAGAGAGGAGTTCAATCAATACCTGTGAATCTAACTCCACGATGAGTGTTGTTAGATATTTGGTAAAAGCAAATTCTAACCCATTTAATAGGTCATATATTTTTTATTGAAGCGCATACCTGGCACAGTTTCTCGTTGCAAAACCTTCTAAAAATTTCCTGTTGAATTTTAGATTACTCCTCCTGCTCCTCCTTCTTTAGTTGTTTGGTCAAATGAGCCATCAGTATTAAATTTATAGTACCTATGAAGGAGTTTTATCCACTTTACCTCTATTGTAGTTTTGGGTAAGGTGTTTGTGTTGCAAGAATGATTACCAATGTGATAGATTTCTAGGGCATTACTAATAATATGAGTAAAACTGGTTGGGAGGTGTTTCTTTTCAAAAGTATTTTTGTTGCGATTGAGCCAGATGTGCTAGAGTACTATAGGAATGATGATTTGGTAGGAATTAGGCATAATGTAGGATCTGGAAGATGCGCACTGAAGTTTGATCCACTGTGGTATGGAAACTGAGGGGTGTTGTTGATTCCTAGCTGATGCCAGATCTTAACACCATTTGGGCAATTTAGGAAAATGTGTTCTATAGAGATGCAGTGTAGGCACTGATTGGATTTGATGATTTTAATCTTTTTAAGGTACCCTGTTGTACATAGTCTTTTGTTGACTAGGCGATAGAGGAATTTTTGTTTATCTTGTTGAGGCATGGCTGATTCCATACCAGCAATGGTCAAAGTCTGGTGGTTTGGTGGTGGTTCAAAGTGAATCCTGGCAGATGGTGCAAGCTTTTTTTCTGTGGAAGGTTCCAAGATCATTATGTAGGAAAGAATAGGAAGAGAATATTTTTCTTAGAGAATGCTCAAGTTGTATTAGGCTACTTAAGGCCACTTGAGATGATTACAATCATCAATTACATCTCTATTTATACTACTCAAAAAATCAATTCAAAAAGTCTTGCACAAATAAATAGATACATGTATCACAATTCACTAGATACATGTATTACAAACTTTTAAAAGATTTCTTAAAAAACTAAGAGATAATATTGAAAGACTAAATGATATTCTTGAAATAATAAAGAGCCCCTAGAAAACATAAACGTCAAGAATAGTATCCTTGTGAATGTATTAATTCCAATACTCCCCCTTAATGCATTTGCTTGACAACTCCAATGCGTTCTTGAAGATAGCAAAACTTTTCTCTAGGAAGTGCTTTGGTGAAGATGTCGACAAGTTGTTCTCTGTGCGGCAATAATGCAACTGAATTTCACCTTTCTCTTGTGCTTCTCGGATAAAATGGTACTTGATGGAAATATGCTTCGATCTTTCATGGTTGACCGGATTCTTAGCAATGGCAATCGCTGATTGTTATCGCAATACAAAACAGTCCCTCCTTTTTGTTTTTCACCAATATCTTCAAGAATTCTCCTAAGCCAAATAGCTTGAGAAGTAGCCTTAGCTGCTGAGACATATTCTGCTTCGGCAGTGGATTGAGCAACAACACTTTGCTTTTTTGACAACCAAGAACAAATGCTTGAACCAAATAAGAAAGCATAACCAGAAGTACTCTTCATGTCATCTATACTTCCAGCCCAGTCACTATCAGAATAGCCAATTAAGTCCAAATCTCCATCAAATTTGTACATTATCCCATAATCCATTGTTCCTTGCAAGTAGCGTAGAACACGCTTTGCAGCTCCAAATGCACTTGACTTGGTTCTTGCATGAATCTGGATAATAAACTAGCAGCAAACATAATGTTAGGTCTTGTTGAAGTAAGATATAGCAGGCTTCCAATCAAGCTCCTGTAAAGTGAGCTATTAGCTTTCTTTGCTCCATCATCGTTTTTGAACTTCTCATTTGCTGTTAATGGTATGGCCACAGACTTGCAATCCATCATTTTAAATTTTTGAAGAGTACTTTTAGTATACTTCTTTTGAGAAATAAAAATTCCTTCTTTCACTTGAGAAACATCAATGCCCAAGAAATAATGTAGCAACCTAAGATCACTCATTTCATAGGTTTGCATCATATCTTGCTTGAATTTCGCATCATCTTCGAGATCATTTCTGTAAAAATCGGATCATCACATAGAGGCAAACAATGACAATGCTGCCATGTTCTTGCTTCACATACAAAGTGTCTTCGCTTTTACTTCTGCGAAAATTATTTTTCAGAAAGTATGTATCAATTTCATTGTACCAGGCTCTTGGCGCTTGCTTTAGCCCATAAAGAGCCTTTTTTTAGCCTGTACACCTTCTCTTCTCCCCTTTGAACAAAAAATCCTCGAGGTTGCTCAACATAAATTTCTTCATCAAGTTTTCCATTTAGAAATGCAGACTTAATATCAAGTTGAAAAATCTTCCATTTCTTTTGTGCAGCAACATCAATCAAGGTTCTAATTGTCTCAAGACGTGCAACTGGAGAGAAAGTTTCGTAGAAATCAATACCTGGCTTTTGAGTGAAACCTCTAGCAACCAACCTTGCTTTGTGCTTTTGAATTTCTCCTTCTTGATTGAGTTTGATTTTGTAAATCCATTTTAGACTTACAACTTCTCTTTCTTTGGGTACATCCACAATCTCCCAAGTATTATTTTTCTCAATCATCCGAATTTCTTCTACCATGGCTGTCTTCCAAACATCATGCTTTATTGCCTCCTCATAATTTTCTGGCTCAATACAGGCAAAGTTGCATCTTTGATAGATGTCACTCAACATTCTTGTTCCTCTTGGAGGTGGTTCTTCATCTTCTGGATCTGAGATTTCTCCCCCTTAAGGGACATCTTCCTCTTCCTCATCCTCTTCTTGACTTGGCACATTTAAAGAAATGATAGAAGTATTCTCCACCTTTTTATCTTTCCAATTCCATGCTATTTTTTCATCAAAAATGACATCTCTACTAACAACAAGTTTGTTAGTTTTGACATCGAGAAGCATATAGCCTTTTGTCACATCACTATAACCAAGAAATATACATTTTTGACTCTTTTCATCCAATTTTGTTCTTTTTTCAGCAGGTATATGAGCATAACAAATACACTCGAAAATTTTAAAATGACTTACGAAAGGTTTCATTCCACTCAAGCTTATTAATGGTGTCTTATCCTTCAGTGCCTTTGTCGGGCACCTATTGAGGATTTACACTGCTGTATGTACTGCTTCTGCCCAAAAATATTTTGGCAGCCCTTTCTCATTCATCATCGTTCTGACTATTTCAACAATGGTTCTGTTTCTCCTTTCAGATACACCATTTTGTTGAGGAGTGTACCCTGCTGTAAGTTGCTTCTCAATGCCTTCATTTTTGCAATATTCTTCAAATTCTCGACTTGTGTATTCACCTCCTCTGTCACTGCGAATGGTTTTGATGCTGCAGCCTTTTTGCTTCTCAACAAAGGCTTTAAATCTCTTGAATGTAGCAAATGTTTCTGACTTTTCTTTCAAGAAATAAACCCAAGTCATTCTTGAAAAATCATCAATAAAAATTAGAAAGTACCTTTGGCTTCCCAGAGATGGAGTCTTCATTGGTCCACAAATGTCTGTATGGATTAGTTCCAAAAGTACACTTGCTCTCCAAGACTTCCCTTTTGGAAAAGACTTTCTATGTTGCTTTCCCATAATACAACTTTCATATGGATCCACCTCAGTATGTATCTCAGGAAGGCCTTGCACCATGTCTTTTTGCTACAGAAGCTTCAAACCATGAAAATTCAAGTGACAAAACTTTTGTGCCAAAGCCATGAATCATCTACAACTTCATTTTTGAATGCATCGTAATGAAGTTGTAAAGGAAAGTTTCTTTTTTTCATCTTTACTTCAACAATGACTTGATTTGGCTCAATTTTATCATAAATTCTACAACAATTATCTTTAAACACAAGAGAATAACCATTTTTCCATGAGCTGACCAACACTAAGCAAATTTTCTTCCAAGTCAGGAACATAAAGGACATCATGAATTTGCTTACCGCTCCCTTTTCTGTTGATCGAAATGGTACCTCTACCTTTTGCATCAACTAAGGCTCCATTCCCCATTCTCACTTTAGAAGTGATGCTGCGATTAATTGAGAGGAAAGCCTTTTCATCTCCAGTCATATGATTGGTACAACCGCTATCAACATACCATTCATTGCTTTTTGCTGGCTAGCATCAGATTGAGAAGCGTAGAAAAGGTTTTCTTCCTTTTCTTCCTCTTTTCCTTCACAGAAATTTACTTGCTCCTGTTGCTTGTGCCTGCAGTCCTTCTCAATATGGCCAAACTTTTTACAAAAGTTACATTGGGGCTTGCCTTTGTGCCAACATTTTTCTGCATTATGATTAGTCTTTTTGCAAATTTTACAAAAAAGACTAGTACTTTTCTCACCTTTTTCTTCAACCTTCTTAGTAGAGCCATCACGATCCTGCTTCTTTTTTGGATTGTACTTCTTTTTTTGTTGATTCTTTGAGAAATTTTGAGAATTCTCATTGGTTACGGATGAAAGCCATCTCTTTGGGTTGATTCTCACGAAAAAATCTTCGCTTCTCGTGTGCTCGGGACAATCCAACTAGCTCTTTGATGGAAAGCTTAGAAAGATCTTTCGTCTCCTCAGTGATAGCAACAATATACTCATACTTTTCTGTGACGCTAATTAGAATCTTTTCCACAACTTGTTGGTCAGAAATTTCATCACCATGATTTCTCATTTCATTAACAATATTCATGACTCTTGTGCAATATTCATCGATTTTTTCAGATTCTATCATCTTCAAATTTTGAAACTCTCTTCTAAGAGTTTGAAGATTGATAGTGTGTACCTTTTCGTCACTATACACCTCAGCTTCCAGAGACTCCCAAGCTTGCTTTGCAGTCTCACAAGTAGCAATTTTTGCAAAAAATGCTCTTGAGACTCCCATTTGAATTTTGCTCAAAGCCTTTGCATCTTGACGACGCTTAGCCTCAAGGTTTTTCATCTCTGCTACTGAAAGTTCACCATCGTCTTCTGGCTCTTCATAGCCATTTGCAACAATAGTCCACAAACCTTCAGCTTTCAGATAAGTTCTCATTTTTATCTTCCAGTATTCAAAGTCATTTCCATAAAAAATGGAGTAAGAACAACTGAAGAATCAGCATCATCATTTGTTTTAGATGTCATAATTTTTTCTTCTTCACCTAACCCCAGATTAAGAACGAAAACTGCTTTTGATACCAATTTGTAGGAAAGAATAAGAAGAGAATATTTTTCTTAGAGAATGCTCAAGTTGTAGTAGGCTACTTAAGGCCACTTGAGATGATTACGATCATCAATTACATCTCTATTTATACTACTCAAAAAACCAATTCAAAAGTCTTGCACAAATAACTAGATACATGTATCACAATTCACTAGATACATGTATCACAAACTTTTAAAGGTTTCTTGAAAAACTAAAAGATAATATTAAAAGACTAAATGATATTCTTGAAACAATAAAGAACTCCTAGAAAACATAAAAGTCAAGGATAGTATCCTTGTGAATGCATTAATTCCAACACATTAGCAGTCCAACAGAGAGTCTGTACTATGGGATTTGAATGGGATGTAAGTACTTTTGATTTAGTTGACAATAGTGGAGGGGAGGTCACATTGTAGGTTAGAGAGGTCCCATGTACAGTTAGTGATGAATCACTTAGTTTGCAGTTTGAGAGGTTATTCTGTAGGGGCTCCTGAATTTGTTCTCGAATTATTTTATTATTATTAAGCCACCTATCATTCCATAATTTGATGTGTTCACCAGTTCCAATGTTCCGTGCTGTCTCTTTTTTGAAAGTTTCCATAGCTTTCATGGTGCTTTTCCAAATATAGGAATCAGTAGGTTTGGCAGCACAACTATAGTTGCTTCTTCTTGTTTAGTATTTGAGATCAAGGTCTTGGCCCACACGCTTCCCTTGTTATTATGGGCTCTCTAGATTTGGCTAGTTAGGAGAGAATGGTTTTTTTTACAGTAGCACTGGTGCAGCCCATTCCTCCTTTATGTTTGGAAAGGGTGATGTGGTCCCAGTTGATCAAGTGAATCTTTCTTTTTTCAGTAGTAGTTCCCCAAATGAAGTTTCTTTGGATTCTATCAATTTATTTCCTAATTGGTATTGGGAGGAGATTAATTTGCATAGAATGTACAATAATTACATTGAGGACAGTTTGGGCTAGTGTGTGCCTTCCTGCTAAGGATAGCATTCTAGCCTTCCAGCCTTTAGTTTGTTGTTCATTCTATCTATGATGTATTGCTAGTCAGTTGTTTTGGTTTGTTTATTATTTATGGGGAACCCAAGGTTTTTTCCAAAATGGTTAGATTCCTGGATGTTTAGTAAATTGATGATGCTATTAATGGTACCAACGTGGACATTTCTAGAGAAGATAATCTTGAACTACCTGTTGCATATATCTATTTCATGGTCTATTCTTATAGATAGAGCTTGCATGCATATGATGACAATGTAGAGGGATTGAGGATACCCTTGCCTTATGCTCCTAGTTGGTTCAAAGTATTATGTAGGGGTACAATTAATAATAATAGCAGTGTTTGTAATGATGATGCAATTCATAATCAAAGTAATGAGACTAGGGGAAGTTCTGGTCTCTTAAGGAGTTATAAATGAAAGACCATTCAATCTTGTCAAAGGCCTTTTCCAAATCAATCTTTACGATCATTTTGCCTTTACCTTTGGTGATGTTTTGTTTTTGGAAGATGTGGATCGCTTCTTGAATAATAATAGCATTGTCTGAAGCTCTTCTTCTAGGAATGAAGTTGCATTGGGTGGGACTCATGTTTTTTTTTCTTCTAGATAGGGTCTGATTCTATTAACTAAGAGTTTAGTAATTGTTTTGTAACCAGTGTTACAAAGGCTTATTAGTCTGAAATGGGTTATCGTTGTGGGGTTTTTAAATTTGGATATTTGGGTGACAAGGGTCATATTTAGCTCAAGATCAATTTGTAATTAGTTAAAGGCAGTGAAACATATTTTGCTTATGCTATCTTTAGTGTCATACCAAAATTTCTGAAAGAAAATAGGGTGTTAACCATCAGGCCCAGGAGACTTTAGAGGTTTGAAAGATTTGATAGCTCTATCAATTTCACTTTGGATCAATTATTTGGTGAGGTTAGTGTGATCCTCCGAGGTGAGGATGTGATTTGGGTTGTTTTGACTGTTAGTGGGGGTTTGACAAAGGATAACCCTGTGGAATAAGAATCATAAAAATTTTCATAGATTATACTTGCAATCTTCTTAACATTATGGTCCCAGTTTCTAGCATTTTCCATAAGTACAAGTATCCTATTTTTTATTTCTCTTTGCATTGTAGAGAGATGGAAGAATTTAATAGTAGCATCATCTTCATTGATCCAATGGATTCTAGATATCAATTTCCTGGATTCGTCCTCTTTTGAGGACTGTATTAAAATCATTAGTTAAAGTTTCTTCTAGTTGGTAGTGATAATTAGTTTTCCAGTTAAGGTCCATTTGTTGGAGCCCAGTAATTCGGGTAGAGAGGATATTATTGTTTTTAAAATATGCTGCCAAAAGTATCCATATTTCAGTTAATAACGTGTTCAGTAAATGCTTTAAGGGCATTATGGTTGTTTGCCCAGTGATGACTGAATCTGTACTTAATATCTAGGTGACTTAGCCACATGGTCTTAAACCTAAATCTATTAGTAGGCTTACCAATAGGTTTGTTTGTAATTAAAAGAATAGGGTAGTGTTCTGAATGGGTATGAGGTAGGTGAGTAAGAGTCGTGTCGGGATTGTTACACCTTGAAAATTCCCCTTAAGCGTACAGTGGATAGACTAATGAGGGGTACGATGTATATGAGGTTTGGACAAGTAAGAACTAGTATGTGATGATGCTAATTAAGAATTTCAAAGATATTAGACTTGAAGAGAGAACGTTGTTAAGGGAATCAAGTTATAAGTTAGTATGTTGGATGCAAACTAGGAGTGTTGAGTTATTGATGCCTCAAGGTTATTATGGAAAAGAGTTTATAACATCCCCTAGATTTATAATGAAGTGGTAAACAAGTGCTAAGAAGGTTCCATAAGGATTGGAGATCAAACGAAACGACGAGAACAACTTTAGCGGAAGCAGTGATTTCCACGACCACTTCCACGGCCCATATAATGTTCCACGGACCGTGGAATGGTTCGTGGAACTGCCAGCAGAAAGGATGGTCAGCTGGTCGTGAACCACGACCAGTTTCACGACCAACACTGGGTTCCACGGACCGTGGAAGTCCCGACGACTGAAGATGTTCCAAGTCTTTAAATGTGATCTCACTTCATTTATTTCATTTCCATTCCGTCTTCAACCCCTCCACCTCTAGAACCTTCCAAAAATTTCATCCACAAGAAAACTAAGGAGATCAAGGATTGATAACAAGATTTGAGGAGAATCAAGCCTAAGGAACTCCATTAAAGCTATCAAGGTCAAGAAATCTCGAAGGAAGAACTAGGGTTTTGCTTTCAAAGAGAAGTATTAGCAACCAAGGCTTATTCCTAAAACATCTAAGGTAAGATTTATGGTATTTAATTGTTGTTTAAGGTATTTGGGAGTTGAAATACTTGGTCATTAAAAGAGAATAGCAAAATGGGTTATGAATGATGAATAGTGAC
>NC_081348.1:7373709-7447579 GCF_029784015.1 Lycium ferocissimum
ATTCCGGGGCCCGAACCGCTCCGATACCACTTTGTCACGACCCAACCCCGTAGGCCGTGACTACGCCCGACCTCGGGCACCCGTACGTACCAAAGTCCCAAAATAGTAACTCAAATATTTAATAAAATTTGGGGGCGAGAGTTGCTCTATTTTTCTTACTAGCCAAAAATTAACTCTCGTGCCACGCGAAAGAAATACCAACAAAGGCCACACAGGGCCAATATATCCAATTTCCAACACATTCCAACATTAAACACATTTTTTCTACATACTTAGGGCATTCCAATATATTCAACTATACTCACATAATTAAATTAACATTAAGGCTCATACGTTCCGTTACTATCCCGAACCCATTTAAAGCATATTCAAGAACACTTTAAGCAATTCACACAATTTTTCAAACAACCCAAACATTGTCCCAACTTACCCGAAATGCAGCCCAAACCGAGAGCAACATGGCTTGCCTTCCTTTCTTCCAAGTTCATAAATTACACTAACTATCCGCCCCCTTATAATGTCAATTCCATAAATGTAGAAATGTAAACAAAGATCACAATAACTTCCAAATCAGTCCACACAATTCCAATAATCAACACAAGTCATTTAAAAGCTCATTATCAATTTAGAATTCACAACAACACAACTAAAACACTAAGGGAACTCAATTCATCTCTTGGCACCAACATTGGCCTATATTCGGCCACGTATCCCCAACACACACATACGGATGACTCCCGATGCACTTCAACACACCACAACAACAACCAAACATGTTACATAGAATTCAATCCATCAATCCAACAATACATGGAACCACACGGCCACAAGCTACGCATGACTCATGGCCACACGGTTCAACTCCAACATCTAAGTTTTCCATGAATTCATTCATGTTTACATACTATAACATGTCCACACCATTCATAACACAAAAAAAGAGAAGTAATTCTTACCCTTTTCCTTCACTCCCCACGTTAGCTCAAGCCTTCCAAGAGGGAAAACGAATGACTTGTTGGCCCAAACAACGATTCCACGTTAACGAGCACCTTTGAATTAGTTGTTTTGCTAAGGAAACCAATTTTTTTCATGCAAGTTTCTTGGTCTTGATTTTCCACCTATGGCCGTATGCTCCTCTCCTTTGTCTCCTCCCTATTTTTCTTTGATATTTCTAGAATTGGAACGAGGAGAAAAGATGAATTAATCATCTTTTTTAAGTTGCCAAGAAAATATTTTATGTGGCCATGGCCCACAAGAGTATGGCCAAGCTCACTTTGGCCCCTTGGCTTCCATAATTCACATGTTTTCTTAATTCATTTTTGACCCCAAATATTTCCTTAGTGTTTCCATGCCAACAAAGTCATATACCACTTATCTAAAACAAAGTCACGATTAAAGAAAATCCCGAATTTTGTCTGAAATAGCCTTGTATCCTAACTTGTCATATTAACTCAAGTTATCCCGTTGTTAAAAAATACGGGATATAACAAATATCATATAAAATTAATAATCATGAAACACATAAATTACCTAAGATATATGATCTGAGTAGTACCAGAGCTTCTAAGTATACAACTTGAATAAAAGTTACAACCACAACCTGAATACAACTTCTGTTTAGAATGAGAATTTCACAGAAGAGTCTAGATGAACTCTGTGAGAACCTTGAAGGCTAACTGGATCTCGCTCAAGTACCTAGAACAACTCTACACCCCAAAACGTATGTAGCAAGAGTAATGTCAACAACACATACTTATAGGCATCATAGGCCGACAACAATTAGCTAACATATATAAAAGAAAGGAACTGAAAAATAAGCAGATAAGCAGTCCAAATGCAGTCACTAAGCACATCCACATAAGTCTCGCAATGATGCGAACCACACTAGATCTCAGTAGTCTACAGTCATAGCCTAGGTGGAAGCTCTAGCTCTCGAATCCATCAAGTGTCTAGGTAAGTGATTAACAAGCACCCAATATCTCAAATATATTAAAAACCAAGGAATCAAGGCTAAAACGCACCATGCAATACTTTTGACCCTTCCCCGAGCTTGTTTAGCTCACATTTGACCTAAGGGGACCCGTTGACACGCTTCCCGTGGTCTTTGGATATGATTTGGGTGAAAGTTTGGGCTTAAAGTGAAAAAGAGTTGACTTAAAGTTGACTTTTAGGTAAACGAACCTTTTTTATCCGTCGATTTTGAAAGCTCTGAATGGTCTTAGAATTTATGTGTATATTCGATTCCATTCCCAATGCATTCAGGTGCATTTTGGGACTTAGGTTGGAAAGTTGATTTTGAGGTATCGGGAGTTGACTCGATCAACGAGACCTCTGCAGGGAATTCTGAGGCCACGAGTACGTTCGTAGCGTGTTTTTATGTATGTCTGCATATATGGGTTGTGAGCAGTTCGTCTCGGGTGATGGTTGGGATTTCGGGTTGGATTTGTGAAATTTGGGAGCTTCTGGTGTCTGGTGCCCGCTATGGTGGCACCAGGACCGCCACAGCGGTACCGCAGAAGTGGTGGCCCTACCGCTATAGTGGCCATGTGCAATTTGGGTAGGACCACAGAAGTGGTCATAGGACCGCCGAAGCGCTAATATGAGCGTGGAAGCGGGTGCCGGGCAGTTAGATTCATTAAATGAGTGTTAAAAGCCCTAAGTGTTTCAATCAATAACATTCCAACTTTAGAGCTTTTCGGGAGCATTCAAGGCTATTATTCATAGAAGATCACAATAGTAACTTCCTTCACCTTCCTTTCCATTCCATGTTACATTATTCACCTTAGGAATCCATTAAGCATGCTAGCTTCCTTAAGAAATGGTCGATTAAAAGATACTTTTGTGGGTTCTTCATTCTAGGCTATTAAATCTTGATTTATTGATTGGGTTAGCTTCACTAAGCATGGAATTGATGATTAGAATCTATTATTGCATGATTTCTTCCTAATTAGTGGCTAATTTATGAAATTGGAAGTTAGGGTTCATACCCAAATTTGGGGGTTTTGCCTAGAATCCAAATTTAAGTGATTTGTTAATTATTCTAGCTTATAATTGATGGAAATTGATCATCTAGAAAACTAATTTCATGTTCAGACCTATAGATTCGTTATTCCATATTTCTAGTTCATAAACCTCATTCCATAGGTTGGGATTTGGGTCTTGAATAGAAGTAAGGTTTGAATGATTTTTCTTCTTGATTCTAATTTCATAATTTGGGTATGACTAGACTTCTATTATCTCGAGGGTCAAAGGAAGGGAAAGACTAAGGTTTGACTATTGGAGACTTTGTCGCACTTGCCTGTGTAGGTTACGACACCTTATGGTGAGACTTCGATTAGCGAGGCATATGTTTAGATGATATTGTCGGAGAATGCATCTAAAACTTTAGGTATTAAGTTGGTTTTGATATTGTCGTAGGTTGGGCCTTGTTGAATGATTTGGGGGCTAGCAACCTCGTTGCGTTGTTGACTTATCTTGATCTATTTATTTATTGGCTTGTTGCCACATTGAGACATCGGATATCGGTGATTAGTGATATATCATGGCTATGATATTGCGGTACCTTACTTTATTGGTATTGAGATGAGAATTGTGATTCCATTGTGGCTTATTGTGTAGCCTTATTATTGATTTTACTTGTGTGCCATGTGTGGTACTGTTTGGGATTGAATTGGTTTTTGATATTACATTGCATTGTATTCATACTCATTTCCATGATACATTGATATTGCATGGTTATGGTACTGATGATGACAAGTGAGAGAGTGTAGCCTCCGAGGTTTTTGCTGGAGAGCATAAAAGAGGGATGAGAGTCTGTGATCCGAGGTCATTTATCGGAGCGGAATGAGTGTACGTTACCCGAGGTCACTTTCCTGGAACGAATAAGTAGGCGATGCCCAAGGTCTCTTGCCGGGATCGAGAGAGTGCTCGTCGCCGAGGTTGTTGCCGGAATGAATGGTACATGGACTTCGTGGGTCCCCCATGGGTTGTGCTGCAGAGATGTGATGGTCCATCCATCAGAGTACATGTGTACGGTGCATATGCATTCATCATACATACATTATTGCATTGCATTGTACCTTTTGGTTTCCCGTGATATAGTTGTGATATGATTATGATGTACTGGTTCGGATTGGTTGTACTGAGACTTGACACAGTTGGGTTTAGATGCTATAACATAGGTGATGACTTGTTATGATATGATTGTGGTGTACTGGTTTGGATTAATTATACTGAGACTTGGCACAATTGGGTTTAGATGCTATAACATAAGTGATGACTTGTATCGTGGATATGGATTCGTGTTGACTTGTTCCTTGTTATTTTACGTGTTTATCTTGCTTTGTTGTCTTTATATACATTAGCTAGTCTTAATCGACCTATGATACCTACCAGTACTTGTTGTTTGTACTGACCTACACTTGTTGTATTCTTTTATGAATGCAGAGTACCAGGTTGAATCAACTTCTACCACTCGTGGCTGATATTCGAGGATTGTTGATTCAAGTCTCTTTAGGGTGAGCATGAGGACGTTCGCTGCCCAAGGACGTTCGCTTCTTGCTTTCCATTCTGAGATATGATTTTGAGACTATTTATGTATTATTATTCAGACTTGTAGTATTTAGTTTAGATGCTCTTGTATGACCAGACCATATCCTGGGTGGATTTCATTTACTTTCGCACTTATTTATATTATATTGTGAGACTTACGTTATTTTTCTTTCTTCCGCTATTTTTGTATTATTTGTGAATGTTGAGTTAAGGGTTCGCCTACCGAGGTGAGAAAGGTAGGTGCCCGCACGACTTAGTGAAATTGGGTCATGACACTATCGGTCAAATGTTTTTCACTTTAAGGCTCTACTTCGCATAAGTCATTATAAAACTCTCCGGAATACCTCAGGAACCGAGCTGCCTATCCCCGGAGGTCAAAATCATACTAATAGGACTCGGGAAAGGTCAACGGGGATAAATGGGTCGGAAGCACTATAACTACCAAACGGATCATTACATCGGATACCAATTAAACAATCGTTCATCGTCGAACGAAAGAAGAGAGTACGAAAGCTAACGGTAGCAAATGACTCCTCAACATAACAACAAGGAAGCCCCCGCGGCACGAAGTACACCAAAAATTACTACCCGCTCACCTTATCAGTCAAACTTCCCTTATTCTAGCTCAAAAATCCAATTTTTCCATATTTCACATACTCAAATTTCTCTCACAACTAGTCCCCGAATATAAGAACTACTTTTGCTGGAATTCTCTGATTCGATAAAACCATACCTCTGAACGCTATGGATAGGCCCCAAAAATATTTCCCCAAACATCACAAACCTTTAGATATAGACACAACCATAGCCCACTCTGAACCAGGAAGATATTAGGATTCCGCTAACCTTTCTTTCACCCTTCTAAAACCGCTCATCGCACCACGATTTCTTAGAAACACATAAACACAAACCCGAAGCCATGACTTACTCTTGCAAGAAAAGAATTCTTGCTCTATCAGAGAACATCCAAGCAATTCCATCAAACTAGTCTTACTCATAGCCAACTTCGCTAGTTCGAAGTCTTCTGAAACCTTCAAATCACAACACTGGAAGCATATCCACTGATTACGTAGCCGAGCCAAGTCTATAGGAAACCACCTGATCACTCTAAAGACCTCTCGCAACCATAGTACCTCTTTAAATCAATATTAAGTACCGATATAAATTATCACATCTGTCCGAGTAGCTGCTCTTGGTAAAATATTATCCAGTCCACTCGCAAACCCTGATAAGGCTTGGTAAGCCTATCATATCTCAAATCTGAACTAAAACTCATCGAATCCATGAAGATGATTTACTAGGAACCCATAAGCCCTTCTGGAAATATAAACATAGTCCATCAAGCTCTAATCGAACAAATATGACCCAGAAAGAATGCACAACCCCTGAATACCACCAACAGTTACCTGAACTGACTCCAAACTTGCCGGAACCAATCACATTCCTATCACACATCTATGGCGGCCAATTCTAATCTTTTCCTCATACATAATCAATCATGTATGTCACCCTTGACTCCAAAAGCTAAGTCCTATCCAAGTTTTCAACTTAGTACCGAAGAACTATAGCTTATGATTGCAATCTTCATGTTTCTCAACCTTTACCCGATACGCAAATCTGATACATAGCCGAACTTTTCAGTGCAAAACTTGTAGCCTCATATAATGCCCCTTTAACCATCGAATCTCCCATCGTGACACCTCAATATGCCTATAACCATTCCGAAAGAATCAAATCTTACAACTATCACTCTAAACCTCGCGCAACTACTCCCAAGTATTTAATATCCAAAGTGCTCACCCAAGTTATCCAGTCAATATTACTTGTAACATAATACATTACCATGAATACGGCCTTATCTCGAAAATATAACTCTAGCCTTCTCATAATAGGGATTTCCATAATTCCTTTCCCTTAAACCACACTAACTCATCCACTGAAGAGTGTTACAAAATTATCCAACTGTGTACCACACAAACCACTTCCATAAGCCTTAACATGTTGGTTACTTGAAATTTGCTTCTCACTAGTCGCTGATCACAAAACCTCATGGAACTCTGTCATATCACTTTGTCCATTTCTGTATACTTCCTTCTTTAAGAGTACTCAACAATTACACCCCATCTAAAATATGCAAGAAAACAACACCACAATCCATACTGACCCAAGTAATCCTGAAGATGTACGTCATTCTTATCGATTTTCAATCGACTATACCTTTTCTTGACTCTTCAATTCCTTAAATCCTATCAGTTCACATACACTAACATCGTCTGACCATTACTCAAACCCACTTAATAATATACCATATACTCATAAATATTGCAAACTAGTCGAGTCAACCCTGGAGATAATAGCATGCCATACACTCTACACCTTAAGTTCCCTTAACTCGCTCAACTCTAAAACTGATTACTTTCTAAATCCAGCGTATCATATACACAGTCCTACTAATGTCCCCACGTATCTCCACCAAGGTGCCTTCACTCAAATTCTAAAATATTCTTCACAACTCGAATTAATTCAAACCTCATCATTGATTTATCACTTCGAACGTGCCAATTGTCGAACCAGAATACCTCTAACCGTTCACACGCTTATCCCTTTCATTCGATCAACTCAATCGAGTAGCAACAACAGAAGTAGCTGGAACTAGCCGAAACTTACACAACAGAAACAAGGCTCTCAACCCTAATCCCATATTAGGTGCAACACCCGATAGCTCCTTGAGTACTAAAACTTCGCACTTTTCCAACACCAGGGTCATTCCTATTGGTCAACCACCGGCTCCTATTTGCCCATGGCATAACCAAACATACTAACTCAACACTGAATGCTTATGTCTATTCTACCATGTATGATCGCAACATAACTCTCCTATCAAATAGCTCTTGATTCCACGATATCCCTACCATTCCTCTAAACACGAAGACTCGGCGAACACACCCTTTGCTGAAGGACTAGGACCACAGCTGGCCAATACCTTAAGTCTCCACTTGTCACAAGTAACCTTGCTTTCTGATCTAGAATCGATAATCATTTCCCTGGAGGAACCCACAAACCACTATTATATAGTCACGTCGAAGCCTAACTTAACTTTTTTTTTTACGAATACGAAATCCACTCTCGTACCAATTGCAATCTTATCCTAACAAGCATGTTATATGCCAATTGTTACCTTTCTAATAGTGGAGAAGGATCTATCCAAATCCTCTTCCTTATCCCTCTGTCCCATAACATAAAAATACTCTTACCAATAAACCCTAAGAAATCTTACTTCGTTACACGTTTTCCACAAAAGTCGCCTTTCATGTCGTTATTCTCAACTTCTCTTCTTTATTACATGTGGTCACTATACTTTTGCCAACTTTGATGATCCTTACCAAATTTACACTCGTCCCCGCATATCGACCTCTAATAAACTGCCACTGTTGAATCGTTGACATGCCATTGGTACACCCGTGCCACGCAAACCATCATAATATCTTGACGATGTTGAAACTTTTCCAAAACCAATCATACTCAAACAAATCATTCTTGTTAAGCCATAAATGCTCTTCTGCGACTTCCGAGGAACCCAATGCTGAAAACATGGAGATCATGTGACCCTCTGTACAATCTTTCCCATTCCTCAAGAAAACCCCTACAAGAAATAAGTCTTAACCACAATCCCACACAACTGAATCCTTAAGCCATAGCTAGAAACTAAACTTGGTCACGCGTTTGAATGAAGATGACACATCTCATACCATACCACAAAACGTCAAAAACAAATCGATTGCTTAAGAATTTAAGGACGAGTTTCTACCCTCCGTGGGT
The DNA here is from genome assembly GCF_029784015.1 of Lycium ferocissimum. Lineage (NCBI taxonomy): Eukaryota > Viridiplantae > Streptophyta > Magnoliopsida > Solanales > Solanaceae > Lycium > Lycium ferocissimum. The sequence continues at coordinate 7,382,080 of NC_081348.1, forward strand.
GGTTAAGATAAAGTTATTCAGATACCAATTGAAATAGAATAGATAAGTAGCACGAAGGAATGAAAGAATTAGAAGTTTCCTAAATGTCCTATAGCTTCTCGCAGATAGGTACGAAGCTCATCGTACCAATCCGCAAAACACTACTAGACATGCTTTTGTACTTATAGATCGGGTAACCTAGGGCTCTGATACCAACTTGTTAGGGCCCAAAACAAGGGTCGAGCAGGCACCCACACACTTCTCCTGATGGGCGAACCCTTCTTTTACCCAACATATAATCTATAAATGCGGAAGAATAATATAAATGTCAATAAGTCTTAATTATCATATAAAAGGAATAATCGCGGAAATACATAAACTACCTAAGAAACATGATCTGAGTAGTACAAGAGTTTCTAAGTATACAACTTAAATAGAAGTTACAACCACAACCTGAATATAACTTTTGTTTATAATGAGAATTTCAGAGAAGAGTCTGGATGAACTCTGTGAGATCTTTGAAGGCTAACTGAATCTCACTCAAGTACCTGGAACAACTCTACACCCCAAAAAATATGTAGCAAGAGTAGTGTCAATAACACATACTCGTATGCATCATAGGCCGACAACAATTAGCTAACATATATAAAAGAAAGGAACTGAAAGATAAGTAGATAAGCAGTCCAAATGCAGTCACTAAGCATATCCATATAAGTCTCACAATGATGCGAACCACACTAAATCTTAGTAGTCTACAATCATAGCCTAGGCGAAACCTCTAGCCCTCGAATCCATCAAGTGTCTAGGTAAGTGATTAACAAGCACGCAATATCTCAAATAAATCAACAATGAAGGAATCAAGGCTAAAATGCACCATGCAATACAACAGATACAATAATGAGAATCAGAGATGTGAATGGAAGTATTACATCTCGGAAGTTCAAGTTATTTGAATTATGAGTAGACCAACATAATCCTAAAGTGGACATGAAGTCCTTGTGAGATTAAGGAGACTAATTGATAACTTTAAGTGCATACAATAACATTTTGAAGTCATATGATTTGGTGGAATTAAGTTCGTCGAAGGAAGTAGAATGTGAGTCATGTTTGGGAAGATTTCGCAACAATTAAGTTATACCTTATTTAGTAATGACTTGAGGAGGAGCTATAGGGCTCCTTATATGGTTAATGAAGTGTTACATAAGTGCCAAGAAGGTTCCATAAGGATTGAAAGACAAACGAATCAAAACGAACAACTTATCGGATAGGGACACTTTGACGGACCGTATCACATTTGACAGCCCATCAAATGGTGGAGAACCATCATGAAACAGTCCTAATAAGGACTGCGTGGCTGGGCAGTTTGACTGTGCATTTTGACAGTCCGTCAAAATGGGCGTCAAATTGCTCGATGTGACTTTAAGTCATGCTTTATATATTTCATTTCACCTCATTTGAGCCCATTACTTCCCCAAATCAGATCCTAGGGCTCTCCAAAACCCTCTATCCAAGTCCATAAACTAATCCAAGCCAAATCCAAGTGAAACAAGAGATTCAAGTGCTAAGGAACTTGCTAGGGTTTGTGAAACTCAAGATTTCCTTTGATGTTGATGTTGGAGACTTCACTTTAGTGGAGTAAGTTGATTCAAGACTTGTTCTTGAGTGATTAAGGTAATATTTTACATCTTTTACATATCGTTAAGGTTGTTTGATTGTTATACCATGTGGTTGAAGGAAGAAAAGTGAAAATAGAGTTCAAGTATGAACTTGAGAATAGTGTGAGCTATAGGTTAACTTGAATTATAATTCTTGGCATGTTATGGGTATAATCTTGTTGTGGGTGATACTAATGATGTTAGGGAAGTACTGTACGTAAGTATATATGGTGTTGTGTTGTAGTTATTATAATAAGTGATATTGAAAAGGAGTTTTGGGGATTGGATGATGCTTAATTTGAATGAAGCCTCTTGATTATGGTATTGTTAATAATGTCATTGTTGTTTGGGAGTTGTTTTGGAATTTGTATAAGTAGATGAACTAGGGGAAATGCTGCCCAATTTTCGATATCCTATGAATTATACTAGTTTGAACTTAAGGGTGTCTTTGAAGCCTAACCTTGGTATGAACCCTCTTAAATGTAGATTTATCGGGCTTTGGAGGTGAACGTTAAGTAGTTAAGAAAACATAAAGGTATGTAAGGCTAACCCTTCTTTCTTAAGGAATGATCCCATTGTTGTATACCTTCATGTGAAATCCATAATGTCTTCCATGATGACTTCATTCCTAGAATCACTAAGCTCATAGTTCTTGATACTCTCATGATGTCATTGATTCCATCCTATAGTAGTTGTTCCTCTAAGGAAAGATATAGTAAAAAGGATGATGACAATATTGCTCTTACCTATGTAATTCTATATGTATAAATATGTAAAACTATGTACAACACTGAGTCCTATATGGCCAGGTATGATATCTATTGTGCACACTACTGATCAGTTGGGTATAAATAACACCGAGTCCTATCGTAGCCGGGTATGCTTCACACCGAGTCCTATTGTGGCCGAGTATGTTACACACCAAGTCCTATTAAGGCCGGGTATGTTATATTGATGATGCTAGGCATATATATATGTATATGAATATTTATGGAAGGTCTCCTTAGAGAAAGGGATAGGTAAATGTGTTGAATACCTCAACAGGTATAAATGGCTCTTCTATCGCATGTTGTCCTCCATGCTTTTATTATGTTATTGCTTGTGCCTTAAATACTCTGTACATTATTCGTACTGACGTCCTTTTGTTTGTGGAGGCTGCGTCTTGCCCGCAGGTGGACAGGGAGACAGACTCGACTCTTAGGCTGCTTATTCAAAGACTACTTAGAGGTGGTCCATTTGATTCAGAGCTGTTGTTGTTGGTACTATTCTTTTGTGTACATATATGGGCATGGCGAGGTCCTTTTCCCATCTTTATGATGTTACATACTCTTCTAGAGGCTCGTAGACAGTTGTGTATAGCTAGATGTTTTTTAGCCTTGTCGGCTCATATGTTGTATATCATTTTGATAGCCTTGTCGGCTTGTGTGTGTATATATATATGGTCATAGTTGTTGATGCGATATAAAAGTTTCTTAGCCCGATGGAAATGGTATTATTGATGCACAGAGATTATGAGTAAGTCATGTGGCTCACCTAGTTATGATTGTGAAAGTATGATGAGAGGTGCCCGGGTGGGTTAGCTTTGGGTGCCCGTCATGGCTCTCCGGTTGGGTCGTGACAAAAGTGGTATCAAAGCAGTTTCATCCTAGGGTGTGCCTACGAGCCGTGTCCAGTAGAGTTTTGTTTATGGGTGTATTGCGTGCCATATTTATAAACAGGAGGCTGCGAGCATTTAAGAATGAATGACCTTCTTTCTTCATAGATCGTGCGATAGTGCCATGATATAAGGATTTCTCTTTCTTTAACCGTGTGTTATGTATTTCAAAAATGCGTGTAAAGAGAAAAGCTATAGCAGCCCAAAAGGGCAAGACAGTGGCAGGAAGGCGGACTGAGAGAGTACCGCCGATAGTTATTGAGGAGAGTGAGTCCTAAAATGAGGTTCCATCTCAGTCCTCTCAGTCGTTGCCTATTTTAGAGGAGCGTGAGGAAGCCTCAGCCCAGCTCTAGCACTCCCAGTTCCCCCACCAGATGTTTTGGGCTAAGAGATGAAAGTGGCCATTCATTTGCTGACTCAGTTAGTCGCCGCTCAGGCCCAGCGGCAAGGTACGAGTCATGGTGATAGGGAAGTTAGTGCAAGAGCCCGTGATTTTATTAGCTTGAACCCTCCAAAATTCTTCTGGTCAAAGCCGGATGAGGACCCCTAAAGCTTTATTGATGGGATGTTGAGGACACTTAAGTTAATGCATGCTTCGGACGTTGAATCGGTGGAGTTAGCATCCTATAGATTGCAGGATGTTGCGGTTCATTGATACACGGTTTAGATGTCTTCTAGGGGAGTCAATGCACCTCTCCCGGTATGGCAAGAATTTTTTGATGCTTTCCTCCGACACTACTTGCCCCCAGAGGTTCGGCGGGCTAGAGTCGACAAGTTCTTGAATCTTGGGCAAGGGAGCATGAGTGCCTTAAAATATAGCCTTCACTTTAATTCTTTGGCTAGGTATGCTCCGGCCATGGTAGCGGAGATGGGTGATCGAGTGCATCAGTTTGTGAGTGGTTTAGGGCCGTATTTGATGGATAAGTGCTTGACTACATCACTTCAAGATGGTATGGACATTTCTCGCATTCAAGCCCATGCCCAGAATTTGGAAGAAAGCCAACAACAGCAAAGAAGTGAGCGTGAGAATGATAGAGGTTATAGCAAGAGAGCTAGATCTTCGGGTCCGACTAATGAGTTTAGAAGAGGGCAAAGACAACATTTTTCTTGGCATTCCACGACTAGTACGCCATTCCATGACCATTTGCCTCCATGATCTTTTGGGCGTCCGAGATTTGATATTTAATCCTATTCCTTTTAGAAAATATAAAATTCAATAAAAATAAATAAATAGAGTCGAGTCTTTAATCTATTCTTCATCAAACAAAACAAAAATCTCGATATTGAATTATTTGGTACATGAAGCCACGATCTGATAGATATACATCATTTACGGGCCAGAGATTTGATAGACCTATTCACTATGGGTCGTGTCAGAGTTTTAGACCAAGACCTACTACGATGTTCTCAGTGCGGGAAGTTAAATTGGGGCTAGTGTCGATTTGGCTCAGATGCTTGTTATGCTTGCGGTTAGCCAGGCCATATAGCGCGTGATTGCCCCTCGAGAGGTAGTAGAGGTACAGTTCAGGCCACAGGGTCGGCAACTGGGTCTTCATCATTTATACGCCCTCCGAGGCGGGGCTCACATACACTAGTTAGTCGTGGTAGAGGTAGAGGAGGAGCTCCCAGTTCTAGTGGTCCTCAGCACCGTATTTATGCACTGGCTGGGCGACAGGATCTTGAGTCCTCCACTGATGTTGTTACTGGTATATTATCGATATTTTCTCATGATGTATATGCATTGATTGATCTAGGCTCCACATTATCATATGTTACTCCTTATATTGCTGGTCAATTTGGGGTAAAATCGGAGTCAATCAAACCTTTCGAGATATCGACATCCTTTGGTGATTCGGTAATAGCTAGCCAGTAAATATAGAAATTGTGTAGTGGTGATTTGTGATCATCGTACTATGATTGATTTACATAAGTTAAAAATGGTGGATTTTGATGTTATCATGGGCATGGATTAGTTGGCTTCTTACTATGCCAATGTCGATTATAGAACAAAAATGATTTGCTTCAAGTTTCCGGGAGAACCAGCTTTGGAATGGAAGGGAAATATAGCATCTCCGAGAATAGGTTTATTTCCTATCTCAAGGCAATGAAGATGATTGCTAAAGTTTGTATTTATCATTTAGTCCGAGTTTAAGATATAGAAGATGAATCACCGACTCTTCAGTTTGTCCCCGTAATGAATGAGTTTCTAGATGTATTCCCGGATGAGCTTCCAGGCCTTCCCCCGGAGCGAGAGATTGATTTTTCTATTGATGTGCTACCGGATACTAAACCCATATCTATTCCTCCTTATAGAATGGCTCCCGCAGAGTTGAAAGAGTTGAAGGAACAATTGAAGGACTTGCTTGAGAAAGGCTTTATTAGGCCTAGTTCATCCACGCGGGGAGCACCTATGCTGTTTGTAAGAAACAAAGACGGCTCTTTGCGAATGTGTATTGATTACAGACAACTGAATAAGGTGACGATCAAGAATAAATATCCATTTTCAAGGATTGATGACTTATTTGATCAATTACAGTGTGCCAAATGGTTTTCAAAGATACACTTGAGATCCGGTTATCATCAAGTGAGAGTCAGGGAGGAAGATATTCCTAAGACGGCCTTCAGAACGAGGTATGGTCATTTCGAGTTCCGGATAATGTCATTTGGGCTAACTAATGCACCGACAGTATTCATGGATTTGATGAACAATGTGTTCAGGCCTTTTCTAGACTTGTTTGTGATTGTGTTCATTGACGATATCCTGGTATATTCTCGGTCCGAGGTAGAACATGCAGACCATTTACGTACTGTCCTTAGAGTTCTTCAGGCTCGAAAGCTATTTGTAAAATTTTCAAAGTGTGAGTTTTGGTTGAATTTGGTGACCTTTTTGGGGCATATTATTTCAGCCGATGGTATTCGGGTGGATGCCCAGAAAATTGAGGCTGTGAAGACTTTGCCTAGGCCTACAACACCTACTGAGGTTCGTAGTTTTCTAGGTTTGGCAGGTTATTCTAGAAGATTTGTGGAAGGTTTTTCTTTTATTTCTGCACCATTGATGAAGCTAACTCCGAAGGCAATTAAATTTCAATGGACGGATGCTTGTGAATGCAGTTTTCAGGAGTTAAAGGATAGATTAACTTCGGCCCCAGTCCTGACACTTCCAGAGGGATCGGAAGGCTATGTTGTCTATTGTGATGCTTCAGGCGTTGGGTTGGGATGTGTGTTGATGCAGCATGGTAAGGTGATTGCTTATGCTTCAAGGCAATTGCGAAAACATGAGAAAAACTATCCAACCCATGATCTTGAGTTAGCTGCGGTGATTCATGCATTAAAGATGTGGAGACATTATCTATATGGTGTTCATGTTGATATTTATACGGATTATAAGAGCCTTCAGTACATTTTCAAGCAAAAAGAGTTGAATTTACGGCAAAGATGATGGTTGGAGTTGTTGAAAGATTATGATGTTAACATTCTATATCATCCCAGGAAGGCGAACGTTATGGCTGATGCTCTTAGCCGTAGATCTATGAGTAGCTTATGTGATGTTCAGCCAGGGAAAAGAGAGTTAGCTCGTGAGATCCAGTAGTTAGCTAGCCTAGGAGTTCGGGTATGGACTAAGGCGATATGGGAGCTACCATTTAGAATTCAGCTGTTTCGTCACTAGTAGTTGAAGTGAAAGAGCGCCAGTATGAGGATCCCATACTAGTTCGTTATAGAAATACACTTCCTCAGAAGAAAAAGTCATCCTTTGAAATTCTGGAGATGGAGTTCTCCGATGTCGAGGCAGGTTGTGTGTTCCCGATGTTGCACGATTACGTTATCAGATTTTGAAAGAAGCTCATTGTTCTCGTTATTATGTTCACCCCAGAGCAACGAAAATGTATCATGATCTTAAATCTATATATTGGTGGAATGGAATGAAGAAGGACATAGCGGAATTCGTGGCTCAATGTCCTAACTGCCAGCAGGTGAAGATTGAACATCAAAAGCCCGGCGGATTGTTACAAGCTATGAAAATTTCAACTTAGAAATGGGAAGTGATTAATATGGACTTCATCGCAGGATTACCTCGTTCTAAGCATAAATATGATTCTATATGGGTAATTGCTGATAGACTCACGAAGTCAGCCCATTTCCTACCAGTCAGAACTATATACGCAGCTGAAGATTATGCAAAGCTTTATGTTAAAGAGATAGTACAACTCCATGGTCTCCCAGTATCTATTATTTCTGATAGAGGGATACAGTTTACAGCCAATTTCTGAAAGTTTTTTCAAGAAGGTTTGGGGACTCAGGTGAGTCTTACTACAGCATTTCATCCGCAGACTCATGGACAAGCTTAGCGTACCATCCAAACTCCCGATGATATGCTATGGGCATGTGTGTTGTATTTTAGAGGTAGTTAGGATGATCACTTGCCGCTTATTAAGTTTGCTTATAACAATAGTTATCATTCCACCATCCGAATGGCCTCGTATGAGGCTTTATATGGCGCAATTGCAGATCGCCAATTGGGTGGTTTGAAGTGGGAGAAACTAAACTAATAGGGCCAGACTTGGTCCAGCAAGCCATAGAAAAGGTCAAGCTTATACAGGATCAATTATTAACAGCTCAGAGTTGTCAGAAATCCTATGCAGATAATCGTCGGCGAGACCTGGAGTTCCAAGTGAAGGATTAGGTATTCTTGAAGGTGTCGCCAATGAAGGGCATCATGAGATTTGGCAAAAAGGGCAAGCTTAGTCCCCGGTATATTGGACCTTATGAGATTGTACGCAAGGTAGGCCAAGTGGATTATGAGTTGGACCTCCCGTTGGATTTGGAGTCAGTCCATCCGATTTTTCATGTATCGATGCTTCGTAAGTGCCTTGGAGATCCTTCCAGAATTATACTTGTAAATGATGTTCAGATCACCGAGCAATTGTCCTATAAAGAAGTTCCCGTTGCCATTCTAGATAGGCAAGTTCGGAGACTTAAAACCAAAGATGTAGCTTCGGTTAAAGTCTTATAGAGAAACAATAATAGAGAAGAAATGACTTGGGAATCTGAGAAAGATATGAAGTTCAGGTATCCATATTTATTCCCGTCCCCAGAGGAGACTCAGGTGGAGACACCCTTGCCCTCAGGTATGTAATGCTTTCTTGGTTGTGTGTGGCCATGGTTGTTGTTGTATCCCTGTGAGGCGATATATTTTGGGTTGCTGTGATAGGATGGTAGTGCCATATTATAGGGAAAACTCTGGCGAAATTTTTGTAGAATCCCTAAGAATCTAACATTCGAGGATGAATGTTCCTAAGGGGGGTGGAATGTTACATCTCGGAAGTTCAAGTTATTTGCATTATGAGTAGACTAACATAAGCCTAAAGTGGACATGAAGTCCTTGTGAGATTAAAGAGAGTAATTGATTAGTTTAAGCGCATACCATAACATTTTGAAGTCATATGAGTCGGTGGAATTAAGTTCGTCGAAGGAAGTAGAATGTGAGTCATGTTTGGGAAGATTTCACAACAATTGAGTTATACCTTGTTTAGTAATGACTTGAGGAGGAGCTATAGGGATCCTTAGATGATTAATGAAGTGTTACACAAGTTCCAAGAAGGTTCCATAAGGATTAGAAGTCAAACGAATCGAAACGAGCAACTTATCAGATGGGGACACTTTGACGGACCGTATAACATTTGACAGCCCATCAAATGGTGGATCACCATCGTGAAACAGTCACAGTGAGGACTACTTGGCTGGACAGTTTGATGGTGCATTTTGACGGAGCGTGAGAATTTTGACGGTCCATCAAAATGGGCATCAAATTGCCCGACGGGATTTTAAGTCACGCTTTATATATTTCATTTCACCTCATTTGAGCTCATTACTTCCCCAAATCAGATCCTAGGGCTCTCCAAAACCCTCTCTCCAAGTCCATAAACTAATCCAAGCCAAATCCAAGAGAATCAAGAGATTCAAGTGCTAAGAAGCTTGCTAGGGTTTGTGAAACTCAAGATTTCCTTTAGTGTTGATGTTGGAGACTTCACTTTAGTGGAGTAAGTTGATCCAATACTTGTTCTTGAGTGATTAAGGTAAGATTTTACATCTTTTACATATGGTTAAGGTTTTTTTATTGTCATACCATGTGGTTGAAGGAAGAAAAGTGAAAATAGAGTTCAAGTATGAACTTGAGAATATTGTGAGCTATAGGTTAACTTGAATTGTAATTCTTGGCATGTTATGGGTATAATCTTGTTGTGGGTGATACTAATGATGTTGGGGAAGTATTGTACATAAGTATATATGGTGTTGTGTTGTAGTTATTATAATGAGTGATCTTGAAAAGGAGTTTTGGGGATTGGATGATGCTTAATTTGAATAAAGCCTCTTGATTATGGTATTGTTAATAATGTCATTGCTGTTTGGGAGTTGTTTTGGAATTTGGTAGAAGTAGATGAAATAGGTGAAATGCTGCCCAATTTTCGATATCCTACGAATTATACTTGTTTGAACTGAAGGGTGTCTTTGAAGCCTAACCTTGGTATGAACCCTCTTACATGTAGATTTTTCGGGCTTTGGAGGTGAACGTTAAGTAGTTAAGAAAACATAAAGGTATGTAAGGCTAATCCTTCTTTCTTAAGGCATGATCCCATTGTTGTATACCCTCATGTGAAATCCATAATGTCTTGCATGATGACTTCATTCCTAGAATCACTAAGCTCATCGTTCTTGATACTCTCATGATGTCATTGATTCCATCCTATAGTAGTTGTTCCTCTAAGGAAAGATATAGTAAAAAGGATGATGACGATATTGCTCTTACCTATGTAATTCTATATGTATAAATATGTAAAGCTATGTACAACACCGAGTCCTATATGGCCGGGTATGATATCTATTGTGCACACCACTGATCAGTTGGGTATGAATAACACCGAGTCCCATCGTGGCCGGGTATGCTTCACACCGAGTCCCATTGTGGCCGGGTATGTTACACACCGAGTCCTATTAAGGCCGGGTATGTTATATTGATGATGCTAGGTATATATGTATGTATATAAATATGTATGGAAGGTCTCCTTAGAGAAAGGGATAAGTAAATGTGATGAACACCTCAAGAGGTATAAATGGCTCTTCTATCTCATGTTGTCCTCCATACTTTTATTATGTTATTGCTTATGCCTTTGCATACTCAGTACATTATTCGTACTGACGTCCTTTTGTTTGTGGATGCTACATCATGCCCGCAGGTGGACAGGGAGATAGACTTAACTGTTAGGCTGCTTATTCAGAGACTACTTAGAGGAGCTCCATTTGATTCGAAGTTGCAGCTGTTGGTACTATTCTTTTGTTTATATATATGGGCATGGCGGGGTCCTGTCTCGTCTTTATGATGTTGCATACTCTTCTAGAGGCTCGTAGACAGTTGTGTATTGCTAGATGTCTCTTAGCCTTATCGGCTCATATTTTGTACTCCCTCTGTTTCAATTTATGTGAACCTATTTCTTTTTTAGTCCGTGCCAAAATGAATGACTTCTTTCCTAATTTGAAAATAAATTCACTTTATAAATAATTTACAGCCACACAAATATTCAAGATTTATTTTGAGCCACAAGTTTCAAAAGTCTTCATTCTTTCTTAAATGTCGTGCCCAATCAAATGGGTTCACATAAATTGAAACGGAGGGAGTATATCATTTTGATAGCCTTGTCGGCTTGTGTGTATATATATATATGGGCATAGTTGTTGATGCGATATAAAAGTGCCTTAGCCCGATGGAAATGGTATTACTGATGCATAGAGATTATGAGTAGGCCATGTGGCTCACCTAGTTATGATTGTGAAAGTATGATGAGAGGTTCCCGGGTGGGTTAGCTCCAGGTGCCGTCATGGCCCTCCAGTTGGGGTGACAGGAAGTAATATGAATGAATTTCTGATGCAATGCAATAAAATGCACTGCCCAACTATCTCATATTGTATACACATGCTACGGATGGAATACCTCCACATCTCGATAGTCATGACCCATGGGGGGATCGCAAAATCCATGTACCACTCACTCCATAACAAACCTCGGATCACGAGCGCACATACCTTCTGTTCCGGACTAGACCTTGGATCATGAAACCGCATACCTTCAGGTCCGAAACAGACCTCAGATCAGGATCATATCACACATTAATCAAAAGTGTCACATTTTCTTTCATAGTTACCATAAATCGTTCATCAATCATTTTCGAACCATTTCCATCATGTATGACTGAATGAATGAAATAATGCTAAATCAATGCAGGATGAAATGCATGTATGAATGCCAATTTCAACACTAATCATAAGGGTGAATACGCATAACAACATATGTAAATTAAATACCAATATGAACTTATTTCCTAAACTGTACAATGCCACGTCCGGAACAATTTCCCTTTGAATCACATAGGTAACACCAAATATATTTGCAAGAGAGGTCATACGAAATATTCCCATATCAAACACCATAATAAGAAGCCTCGAATGTTTCACTTTCCCTCTTATCATTATTAATATCAAATCAGGGCTTGTGCCAATGAATCATGTAGAATGTGTATGAATGATATGCATGTATCAATCTCAATCATGCCATACATGGTCACATATACTTAAGTCCTTTCCTCCATCCATGTAAATGTCAAGTGAAGCGAGAGACAATCGTATCATAATCACGATATGGCAACCAAGTTCAACTCTAATATCACACACATGGCAACAAGCCATAAACCACAAGGAGGCAGCAAGCCCACAAATCGGTCAACAATACCAATCCTAAAGATATCCATTCCAACTTTATACCCAAAGGATTAACATGCTTTCAATGTTAATAACTAACTTCTACATATGCTACGCAAATTAGAGTCTCACCAAAAAGGTAAACCGTAACCTACCTGGCGGCCGAGGTGGAGCCACGAATAATCAAACCTTTGCCTTGTCTTTTCGGAGATCCTTCACATACTCAAAGTCTATCCATTATCGAATTCTAAGTTAACGGCCAGACTGCAAGCACAATAGTTTTCTTACATAGGACTGGGCTTCAACATCCCGAAGGACGGCTTGCCACAAACCTTACAAAAATTGTCCCAGAATTTAGAGTGACTTCTGTGGTACCCAAATTTGCATGTTGGTACTCATTATATCTGGTATCAAAAAAGGCAAGGCGAGCCACAACTGGTTGGCCTTTTCTTCCATGATATGTTAACGCAATCCTAACAGCACCAAAATGGATATGGGTGAAACCATGATTTTTCCACTGTCTAGGAAAATCATCTGGAATCTGCAGAGTGATGAATTGTTCCTTTTGAGTTGCTAGAATAGGGTGCTGGTATAAAAAACAACTAAGTAAAAGGGGGTAAAATGGTCCCACAAGGGTAAAACGGGTATTTCAACGATGGAATAGGTAACTCAACGTTCTAGAAGTTCAATTCTACTCCCTAATTGCTACATTAAACCAATAATAGGTTAATTTCATCATTCAAGTTAAAAACCCCCAATTTGGGTATAAATCCTAACTTTCAATCTTTCAAATAATCAACATAAAAAGGAGAAGATTCAAGCCTATTAGTCACTAATTCATCAAATTTAATGCTTAGATTAGTCAAATCCATCAACAAATCTAATTTTGAAAGATTAAAAGTCAAATAATAAAGTAAACATCAAAACCCATCTTCCTTCTTAAGTTCTATAGATTTTCTATCATGGATTCATGCTTTAGCAAGGTAAATGAATGAAATCTAGGTTAGAGAACTTACCCTCAAGAGAGTCTAGTTAAAACCTCCTCAAACAGCCTCAAAGATGTTTAGAAAAAATAAATGTAGGGATAGAAAATAAAAGGTTTCAACTTGCATTAAATAGAATCTAAACCACATCATTCGCTGAAGTGGTCACGAGTCCATTGTAGCAACCCTCCACTCGTTATCATGAGCTCGCCACAGCAGATCCTCGTCCGCTATGGCTACTCACCAGGAACCTTACACACTAGCCATAGCGGCCAGGCTTCACTACAGTGGGACCGTTACCGCATATATGATGTTGCTACGACAAACACCAGACACCAAAAAACTTTTGGTTTTTCACTAACTCAAAACCAAAATTAGACAACCACTCGAGACCTCCCAGATACAAACCAGACATGCACTTACATGTAAAAATATGCTACGGACTCACTCATGGTCTCAAAATTCCCAACAGAGGTCTATATAATTGGTTCGACACCCAATGGCCAAAGGCCAACTTTACAACCAATGACCTAAAACTCTCCTGAGTGCCTCAAGAACCGAACTGAGCATCCCACCAAGTCATAATCGACCATCTGGGCCTTTCAAAATCAACGAATTTTCAAAAAAAGTCATTTTACCTAAAAGTCAACTATCGGTCAAACGTTTTTCACTTTAAGGCTCTACTTCGCATAAGTAATCATAAAACTCTCTCGACTACCTTGGGAATCGAGCTACCCATTCCCGCAGGTCAAAATTATACTAATAGGACTCAGGAAAGGGTTAACGACGGTAAATAGGTCGGAAGCACTATAACGACCAAACGGGTCGTTACAGATCGATGTTTGGAACGTAATCTAGTTTTCTAGTTACTGGTGTCTTATACCCGTGAGAATTGGCTCACACCTGTGGAGTCACACCTGGGTATAGTGGATTGCAGGTGCGAGGAAAGGGGAAGTGGTCTTAGCCTGCACCTGCGTGTAATAGGTCGTAGGAGCTGAGGCGCCTCTACGTGAAATGTTCTACACCTGCAGACCTAGGCCAACTAATTAGTCTATGCACTTACATAGGTCTGATTGCAGGAGCAAGCCCAAAGATGTAGGGAATGCGCATGTACCGATCCGTTTGGTCATTAGACATTTTACCCCTTTTACCTTGTTGACCCTTTTCCTAGCTTCTTTAGAGTGTATTGACTCGTGCGAATAGGTAGTGCGATTCTTGAGGTAATCGAGTGAGTCGTGGTTGGTTTCGAGGATTTAGTAACTTCTAAGTTGAGTAAGTAAAAAGTGTTAACCAATAGTTGAATTTTGGGTAGATGAGTCTTTTTGGGGATTTCATCGATTCAGTAAGTTTCGGAGGTCGATTATAATTTAGTAGAGTGGTTGTCTTGGTTCCTAAGGGAATAAGGGGTATTTTGGTCTATGTTAAAATTTTAGTTTAAGTGTGTTGGGGTTGACCGAGTCAAGATGATCACTTTTAAAAATTTCGAGGGCACGGGTGAGTTCGTAGCGTGTTTTTAGAGTGGGTTGCATGTTTGATTTGTATCTAGGAAGTATTAGATGAATTTTGAGTTTCGGGATGAAGTTGGTCGAAAACCAGAATTTTCTAGTTTCTGGTGTGCTGCATCTGCGGATGTGGGACCGCACCTCTGGGCCCGCCTCTGCGGGGCTTGGTCCACAGGTGCTAGATTGTGGATGTTTGGGAAGGGCCGCATATACGGGCGTCTCCCTGCACCTATGAAGGATGGGACTTTATGTTGCGCCGCATCTGCGGCCATTTCTCCACAGATGCGAGGCGCACCTCTGAGGAATGGTCTGCAGGTGCGGAAATCGCTAAATCAGAATCATTTAATTCCCAATTCATGCTTAGTTCATTTCATTCACAATTTTGACCTTGATATCTTGGGTAGGGAGATTTTGTGGAGTTCCTTTGAGATTCTTCTTTTGGGTAAGTTTCCCACCCTCTTTTTATATTTATATCATCTATTAATTAGGAAATCCATATTAGCAATCATGTGTCAAGTTGGGGGTTTTGGGCCATGAACCCTAAGTTGAATTTTGAACGTCCTTCAATCTAATACAGTTTTTGATGAGTAAATCCTAGATTCTGAGTAATTAATCAATGGGTGACTTATTCATAAGCCTGAATCTCCTTTTTAATTCGAGAATCTTGATATGAAAATTGAGGGTTTTCTCCAAAATTGGGGGCTTTGATAAATTAGTGAAACTAAAGCTCTTTTGGGTTAGAAATGCATGAAACTTAGGATGTTGATTGTTTAGACCTTAGGCAGCATGTTTCCATCTTGAATTTCTGATTTTACCCTTGTGGGCCTTGGGTCACTTTTTGAGGTAGTTTTTGAGTTGTTTTAGAAGTATAACTATATGGGTGTCCTTAGATTCGTAATCTAATGAAGAGTAAATATTTGATAGACTTTGACCATTCCGAGGTGATCCGGGGGGAAAGCTCAAGTGGAATAGTTCGTGGCACCGATTCGGTATCGAGGTAGGTTACGGCTTACTTATGTCTAAACTTCGATTAGCGAAAGGTATATAGATGGTAGTTATTGACGGGAAATGTATGATAGGATTTCGGTCAAGGTCGTGGTGATAAACACACTGGTTTGGTATGGATGTTGTTATGTGGCCTTGCTGCCATACTTGTTGATATGTTATGACTACTGATTGAATCATTATTCTAGTATTTCATTTATATCATGGAAAGGAAATGATTATGTAATGATGACTTAGCTGAGTTGGCATTGATGTTATACGTTTATTGTTTCCATGTGGAGATGTTGTTGAAATTGATCCATGCATTTACATATCATCCATCCATGTGCATAAATGGTTAATAAGAAAACAATGATACTCTATGTAGGCCCTAGTGGCAATGGAATAATGATCATTTGTGTGGGTCCTAGTGGCAATCATCTTCTATGTGGTTACATGGACTTCACAGATTCCCCATGGGTCATGACTATCAAACATTGCCCGTAGCATATGTGTACGTGATTCGGAGGGGAGGCCTGGGAGGGAGGGAGGAATTGCATTGCATGCATTTGATTATTCTTGACTGCTGGTTGACATTTCATACATTATGTTGATCTTATACTTGGACGTGTTTCATCACTTGTACTTGACTGCTTATCTGTTTACTTGTTGATTCTTTTCTTTATATGTGTGAACTAATCATTGTTATATGTGTGAACTAATCATTGTCGGCCTATGATACCTGTGAGTACTTGTGTTGTACTCATACTACTCTTGTTACACTTTTTCTTGAGCGTAGAGTTCGTCATTGGTTCCACTTCTCAACCTCGCGAGTAATCCCGAGGCCACTTCCGGGTCAGATTCGTAGCCTCGAAGCTTCTCTCTTATATATGTCTATTATTTACTCTTGAGACAAAAAAAATTCTAGTGTTGATAGTGCACATCCTTCCTTTAGACTATGTATTGCTATTTAGTAGCTCTTGTACTAGTTTCACACAAGATTTTGGGTTGTAGTATTTCATACTTCCACACTTATGCTTTTCTATATCTATTGTGACATTGTATATTTTCGCATAATATAATTAAATGACGTAACTTAAGGGAAGGGTTCACCCACTAGGGAGGTTAGTGTGGATGCCCTTATGACTCATGATTTGGGTCGTGACAGCGTATCTGCGGGTCGCTGGTCAGTTTTATATTTATTTCCCCACTTCGAACTTAGACCTTTCATTTCCACATTTGGAGCTCAGGACCTCAATTTAGGGAGATTTTGGAAGGGATTTGATATATTCTTCACGTGAGTAAGTTCTAATCCTCTTTTATCATCATATCTTTGACTATTATGTGATTTCATCTTGGAAATCATGATTTGAGATAAGAAATTGGGATTTGGGAACCTTAGGTTGAAAATGAGGATTTCTTCAATTGATTAGCGAATTGATGTCGAATTTTGTGCATTTTTGGTATATAGACTTCATAAATCATAGGTAGACTAATTATATGTTGGATTTCTAGTTTCACCCTTCGAGGCTCAAATCGCATTTTGGTTGACTTTTTGGGTCCGAAAGTATTATATAGATATGGGTGTCTATGTACTTATGTTCTAACGTAGAGTATGTATTTGAACAGATTGGGATCACTCGGAGCCTCTACAAAAGGGCAAGGCTTCGTTGTGATCATCGGACTCCAAAACAAGCAATTTGAGACTTTACTTGACTCTATTTAAAGCATTGTAGTTGGCTAAAATTGACCAATAAAGAGGGAGCAATGGTGTAACTAAGGGGGTCACGATACTTGTGAGGTGACAAGCACTTGTTTCGGATTTCGGTGCCATGTTATGGGTATTTGTGTATATTTACATTGTATAATCCAGTCTGAATGAGTCACGACCCATTTCGCAAGTCATGAGGGCACCCACACTTTCCCCCCGGTGGGCGAACCCTTCCCTTAATAACATTATTTAAAAGAAGACATACGCATGTAAAGACAAAAATTATACCAAAGTCATAACAAATATATAAATAACATAAGTACGGAAGTGCTAAATAACTACAACCCAAAACACGATGCGAACTCGAACAAGAGCCTCTAATACTTAATACAATATTTAAAATATAGGGATAACCTCTCAAAATACATAAATCGTAAATGTCTGTGGAATCAGAAATAGACAGATAAACAAAGGAGGGTATCCAGGGCTACATATCCGGCAAGTGGCTCACCCTAAGATCTCCGGATGGAAGGCCTTGGAATCACTCTCGAGGTTGCGAACTAGATCCTGGCTCAAACTCGACACTCAATAAAAAGTGCAGCAAGAATAGTATGAGTACAACAATACTCGTAGGCATCATAGGCCGACAATGATTAGATAACATATAAAAATAGGAAGAAATCAACAAGTAGAGCAAATAAGGCAATAAAGTACAGTTACGGAAGCATATTCAAGTATAAGTTTAGATTGAGTATATAAGATACCATGTAAGCAGTCATGAGTAAATGAATGAATGCAGTGTAATGCAATGCAATGTAGTGCAATCAGTGCCACACGGGCCAACTCTCCTCTCTTGTACGCACATGCTAAGGGCTATGCCCCAAAGTCATGACCCATGGAGGACCCGCAAAGTCCACATAGCAAATACCACACAGGCTATCATTTTTACCATTTGTCACACTAGCTATCTGTTATATCCCGTACTTTGTACATTGGGACATTCCGAGTTAATTGTGGAAAGTTAAGGACAAGACTATTTTCCGGTTTTGTCTTAATTCACAAGTTACTTGTAGGTATTATTGGCATGGAACATTAAGGAAAATATGGGGCCAAAAGTGAAGTTTTGGAAACTTAAAATTCATGAAAAAATGGCCATGTGGCCGTGCATGTGGGATGTGGGCCACAGGCCACATGTATTAATTATATATGTATGTATAAGATGACTAATTTATTCATCTTTCACCACTTAAGAGAATTGGAGAAATTTCAAGAAACATGGAGAAAGAGAGAGAGAGACCATTCGGCCATAGCTTGGCCGAAAATGGTCCTTGAAAATTTGATCAAGAAAAATTCTTTTCTCTTAGCTTTCCTACTAATTGAAAGGCCCTCGTTAACGTGGAGTAGTTGTTGGAACAAGAAAACCGTTCGTTGTTGCAATTCATCAACTCTAGCCGAGGGAGAAGTAAGTGGAAGGTAAGATTTAATTCTCTTTACATGTCTTATAGGTGGTTGTGCATGGTTTGTGTATGTTGTGGAGTGTGAAAACGAATGAAATTCATGAACTTGTGCTGTTGTTGTGATAGCCGTGCATGTGTGGTGTTGTGGCCGAGTGTATGTGGTATTGTGTAGGAATGAAGGACTACTTTTATTTAGTGTAATTTGGTTGTTGTGTTGTGGATTATGTGATGCAAATGAAAGTTAAATGGTTCAAATTGAGGTTATAGCCGTTTGTGGTTTGTTATAGAGGTTAATGGAATTTTAATATAGTTTCGCGTATTTGTAAGAATAATGTTGTCAATGTGTTAATTGTTGGTATAGTTTGTGAATTTTGAAGGAAGAAATGTGTTGTTGTGGTTCCTATGGAAGTTGGAAGGTTTCGGGTGGCTTGGTACATTGGATGGGTTGTTTTGAACAATGTGCGGATTGTTTGGAATGTTCTTGAATCTTGATTAAATGATCTCGGATTAGTACTTGAACTTGCGAGCGTTGATGTTAGCTTGAAAGTATGTAGTTGAATTGAATGTCGTCGAATTATATAGAAAGGAGTTACTAATGTTAGAATGCGTTTCGAATTAATTATTGATGTTGTTTACATGGTTGTTGGTATTGTTGTTGGAGATTTGGCCGAGTTGAATTCTCGGGGTTGTTGAATTATAGGGGAGATGCTGCCCAAATTTCTGTAGATAAAATGATGGCTTAGAATTGAATTCTTCGATGCTTATGACTAATGTTAGTATCCAATGATGTTGTTGTAGATTTTGAGAAGACGAGACTTAAGTTTGGATTAACTTAGGAAGCGGACGAGGTATGTGAGCTTATCCCTTCTTTCTTTTGGCATGTCTTAGTGGTAAGTAGGCAATGATACGAGCCTCGGGGTAACTCCACTCTTATGATCCGAGCATGATTACGATTTTTATTTATCTCTTGATGATACCATTCTTAGTGTACTAGAACTATGGTTTTTATGTCATTTGTGTAATTGAATTTTAAAGGTTGCATAAAGGATTTTTGTTCCTAAAAGATTCTATGTCTAAAAATGTCCGTAGCTTTCATAGACCGAACCGGATGGCTTTGATATGCTCATAAATGATCCTATAATGTATAAGGCCCGTAACTTTCAAAGGCGGGCTCGGATTGGTTTGACGTATGACTATGACCCCTACGGTTCTTTAATATGTTTATGATGTTTGATATGTTTCCGAGTAGTGTCCGAAACATATTTGAGGTAACTTTTGTCCCGATTTTCAAATGACGATTCGTTTATTTCATTGAGTCTGCGAAAATGATTTATGTGCATATGGTTTCTCAACTTTGCTCTTGCTCGTGCCAAGCTCAATGTGTCTTTCACGTGAGTCCGGGCCGGGACACGTATTCGTGCACACCCTTTGCATTATTCACCGAGTCCCTCACTAGAGGGGCGGGACCGCTATATATATATATATATGATGATGTGATGATATGGGGATGGCGGCCAGGATGGCATATGATGATTCTATTCACCGAGTCCCTCACTAGAGGGCCGGGACACGCTATGTATATATATATATGATGACATGATTTTCCTTACCGAGTCCCTCACTAGAGGGCCGGGACACGCTATATGTTCATGCATATGATGATTTTACTCACCGAGTCCCTCACTAGAGGGCCGGGACACGCTATATGTTTATACTATGATTATATGACATTGACATGTATGATATATGTTTTCAAAGGCAAGTCTTATGATTTTCCATATTCTTTACTTCAGTATGATCCCGCTTACTGTATTCCATGCTTTACATACTCAGTACATATTCCGTGCGACCCCTTTCTTCGGAGGCTCGCGTTTCGTACCACGCGGTGCACACCCAGATGAGTAGAAGATGTTCCGGCTAGATTGGCGAGCTCCTTTCCTCCCGGAGTGTTGCCGAGTCGAGTGCTTTTGCTATGGTATACGGAGTTATGTTAGAGACTTTGCGAACGGTGTCGTGTATATAAGATATCGGTTTTGTAAGCGGCTATGTAAGCGATGTATTATTATGCATTGTGTTACAAGTTTCATATGTTCTGATTTTATTTGGTTTGAGAAAGATGAAAAGCATATTGTTCTTCGAAAAGCTTTCATTATACATTTATGTCATGATTTGAGGGCCCCGACATGATTACGAGTATTACGAGGGTCGTCACGGGTTCGCTCTGCCCTAATTAAGGGTCGGGTGCCCATCACGCCCTAATAGAAATTAGGGTGTGACACTATCATTGTTATCATTGGCCACATAGGCTATTCTTTTTACCATTTTCCACACAAGCTATCGTTCTTTTCAATGGCCACATAGGCTATCATTTTCATCACTTTCTCACCATCATAACCAATCATGTATGTAAACACCCCTTATCCACCAATTTCCTCGTCCGAAAAAATGATATAATCTTCTTCGGAGCAAGGCTAGTAGTATCCTTCCACTCCAATCTCGGAATATCTGGCATGCCAAATATGACCATCTTGGCATGACAATCTATGTGGTAAGGAGATAACCAACACAAGCCCTGTTGACACCTAATTTTCACCTAATAAAACGTGTATTTTAATTTTCCAAATTTTTCGAGTCCAAGACAGAGTAAGGATACCCTTAAAAATTTAAAAATTTAAAATCACAAGAAAATTGCAAAAAATTGGCGTTTGATCATTATTTGTCTAAAAGTTAGCGATTACAAGAGATTACGAGTTATTTACTTTCATAAATATAATTCAAAAAGAAAATACCTGTCCCGCTCCGTCTAACTCCAAAAAATTATTAATTAAGACGACGTATGAATTACGGTTTAATTTTTTACCGCATTTTTCACAACTTTAAATATTACCCGGAACTTTATATTAAAGCTCGTATTTTAAAATGGCGTATTCCAAATTTTGTTTTTATAAAAAATAAGCTTACAATGGGTTTCTAGACGAATACGTATTTTTGCGAAATTAAGTACTTATTCTAAATGGAGTACAAAGTTTTAAAAGTGTGTATTTTAAACATAGGTGGGCCTTTTTAAATAATTTAAAAAAAAAACGGGGAGGGCGGCGGGGGGGAGGGGTGGTGGGAATTTAGATTTTAAAAGGGGGCTGGAAGTTTTTAAACAAAACTTCCAAAAACCCCCTCCCCCCACCCCCGTAGAGATTTGAAATACCCCCACCCCCTCTTTTATCTTTGTCCACACTAATCCCTGTCTCCTCCTTCACTCTCAAATGGCGACTTAGGGTTTTACACCACGATCGATCATCGAGACATTTTCATGGCTATTCCACGGCTAATTTTTAAGGGGTTTTGTTTCCCTTTCTATCCTAATGTTATTATTAGGTTTAGTTTTATGTTTTACTTATATTTGCATGTCTAATTGAACCCCTAATGGGATGTTACCCTAAATTCTTCCATGTTATAACATCTCGAATTTTCGGGCTAAGGTTTAACGCGTAACATGGAGGGTATAATGGAATCAATATGTAAGATATAGGAAGTATTTTGAAAACTAATTAAGTCATAAGAAAAGTCTTTGAGCAAAACAAAGTTGGAGGCCACTCTACGGGGCATGTTTTTAAGTGAGGTTGTAGAAGGTCTTACTTCCAGCGACAATAGTCCCCTTATTATGAGGGAATTTGGGAAATCTTCCTTGATGAAAGTTGTAGAGATTTGAAATACCTTTCCAACGGTATATTATGCAGGTCACCCAGACATCTATACAAAAAGTTATGGTCATTTTACAGAAGAGTGGCAGAGCAGCCCAAAAATACGAACCGAAATACAGACAGTATTTTGTTGGGCGTAAAATTCAATGTTCCAGAATAGTATATTCATCAATATCAGTCCAAATCATTATTTTTCTTTCCTTCAAGCCCTAGACTGGCCTCCTACCCTCTCCCATCATCAAGAGCGCCAAGGTAAGCATATTCTAATCCTTCTAAGTCAATTCTAACATGAATCCATGGATTCTAATCATGAATTCATCATCCTTAACCTAGGGCTTTCAAGAAAACCCAATTAAAGGGAATTCAAGACTAGGCTTTGGGATTCTTCTTCCAAGAACAAACTTTTAAGGCAAGTTTGGAGCATTACCAGGTATGTAGGGTTACTATCTACGTATAGGAACATCCTTGTTCTTCCCTCACGCCACTTCTTCCATAAAGTATGAAGTTATACGAAAACTAAGGATTTTAACCATGTTCATGATAACCCTAGGCCCATGTACTATGTTATACTATGTCTTGAGTTATAATTAATTTTTTATCGTATTTCTTGATATTCCATTTTGGTTATTGAGAATCTGTCTGTAATCCATGAAACCCATACTTTGCATCCCATGGGTTCCTACATGCAAGTTATAAATCATTATGTTATTTTCAAGAAAACACTCTACTTGTTTTACACGTTTTCATGCAAGTATATTATGAAACTATATTGTTCAAACCCATGTTTACAAGCTATTTGATATGAAACCATGTTTATGTTATATCACTTTAGAACATGTCTATATATATATATATTGCAAGTTATTTAATGAAACCATGTTTACAAGTTATTTCATGAAATCATGTTTACAAGTTATTTTGTGAAATCATGATTAGAAGTTATTTAAAAGTTATTTCACGAAAATCATGGGCTTCTTAGACAACTATATCATGTTCATGTTTTTGGGAGTTGCACAGATTATCGAGAAGGCTCAAATAGCCTGAAACTACGTTTGCCACTGTAGGATAAGGATCGCTCCGCCCAGTTAGGACGATTCCTTCGCGTTTTCCCCATTGAGGGATTTGGATCCATTCATGCCATGTTTATGTCTTGTACCTCGATAAGGTTCAAGATGGCTTAGCTGATCGGGCAGAGATCAGACGCCACGTGCTAACGTGGTGGTTACATGTCGGTCATACTAATGCTCTCCCACAGATATTTTACTCACATTATATTTATGCATATGTATCCATGTTCATACTCATAGCCCAATTTCAGTTTCAGTTCATTTTTACCATTGTGATTTCATGTGTCATGCTTATTCTTTCAGTTGCATTACATACCAGTACATTCAATGTGCTGACGTCCCCTTTTATTGCTCAGGGGCCTGTATTTTATGATGCAGGTACAGATTTATACGATGATGCATTGGCTTAGTAGGCCTCTGGACGTATAAGCTCATTGGTGAGCCCCATCTCATTCGGGGTTTTTTAGGTAGTTATATTTATTTTATTAGTTATGCATTTAAAGGTACAATGGGGGCCTTGTCCCGAAGAAGTATGTTTTCTGGTCAAGACTCATGATTAGAGGTTTCATAGACTAGTCAGTCAGTTATGTCAGATACTCGGAGATGTGTAGCCATTTTTGGCTCAATTTATGATATTTCTGCATTCATGATTTAAACAAGTATTTCATTAAATTATTATGACATCTCATATTTTATAAAAGCCCATCATATTTCATGTTATATTCCGCTCATGTTATGCCTCATGATGATTCAGCAAGCCATATGTTTTCGGTCACATGCAGTAAGGCACTGAGTGTCGTGTTTCGCCCAGGCCATGGTTCGGGGCGTGACACATGTCATGGGATCAGAGCCTGGTTCAAGTGTCTTAGGGAGTCTATTAAACCGTATCCAGTGGGGTCACTTTTATATGTGTGTGATGCCCACACATATAAACAGTTGACCACCAAGACATTTAAGATTGTCTCACTTCTTTTAACTCTAGATCGTGCAATAGAGCTATATTCTCAGAAATCACTCGAACTCGTGTGTTGTTTCCCGTTCTACCTAATACGCCTCATCTCAATGGATGAGGAAGATATAAATCTAATCATTATCGATGTGTTGCTTTCAGATGGAGTCATCAGGAATTATTCTAATTCGTTCCATGAAGTTTAGAGCAGTAACTAACATTCTTTTTCCATCGAATTTTGAACATATCAAATGTGTAAACGGCAAGAAAGGAATTCGAGACCCAAGACTTTCCAAATGGCGCATGGTGTGTTTATCAGGTGTTAGTACCATTTGAAAGATAAATTTCGGTCTGGTAGCACACGTAGGTCATATACCTTATAGAATAAGTTTATTTGGACTCTTTGACCATGGAGCTATAGTATAAGGATGATGGTTCAGATTTAAGACCCCACGAGGTAGTATGTTATGAAGTAACCGCAGCAGGAATAAATTGTCCCCGGTAGTTTTGAGCAGGAGATAACCTAAGAGCCAACCACCTGTAATACTTGGAAGTCTCGACTTTTCAAGGATATATTTTTTTGCCATATGATCTATGCACATGACTAAGAAGGGACTGAGTATGATAAGAAAACCACGAGTAGACGATATTAAATTTTTAGGGATAGTTTTAAATTATTTAAGCTTATTCAGATCAGACCTAGAGAGTATGACGTTAGTAAGTTACTACAAGAAGTAGATATTACTATGAGATAAAAGATATGACAATTCCCTCTTAGGTTATGTGATTAAGTATTTATCCCCGATGTGCACAGTATGATATAATTTTGAAAGTGTATAGGGAGTTTGGGGTTAGTTGTTCCAATTTCTAGTTTGAGACAAATGAAATTTCCCTAAGTGTGATCCATGTTTATAGTTTAGAAAGATAGTATACAACCCCAGAATAGAGCCAGATGAGGAGGAAAAGTTAGAAATAACCTTATGCTTCACTTTAGTACTCAGAGAAGAACTAGAGAATATGATGCTAGCAAGTGGTTAACAAAAGCATAGTAAGTAAGTTTGAGTAGATACAGTGAATTAGAAATTTTCAGCAGAGTTAGTAAAAGTACGATTTGAGTTACTAAGTAAAATTAGCACTACTAAGTGGGTAACCATCTGAATACACCGAAGGCGTGTTAGAACCCAATGGGTTTAAGTTAAATTTGAGGTATAGAAAGTGGTAAAAGAAGAAAACCATCTAAGCGATGAAGAGCAAGCTACGGAAGAAGAGCCTTTAAGAGTTATCGAAAAAGAGTTTTCCCAAGGCGACAAAGCTAGTATGCTAGTTATGTACATTAGAAACCCGTTCATTTAAGTAATCCAGTTTTCCTGGTAAGTAAGACTTGCTTGAAGTAAGCCGAAGAAATGAGTCGTCAGTATTTTAGAGGAAATTAGCAGGACCACTTATCACTAACTCGAGGGATGCACAGGCTTTAAACGTCAGCTTTTGAACCAAGGGGGAGATATTGTAACACCCCAGACCTTTAACTTAAGCTTTGATCATGATTCTAGACTTAGAAAACCAGATAAAGAATGTGAAAATTCAAAATTTCTCTTCAGTTGTTAGATAGGGATTTATGCCCCAAAATATGGATCGTATTTCAGTTTACGGCCCGTATTTCAAATCGTAATTTGGCATCTAAATCACTGTGCATTCTGGAATTTGGCTTGGGGGAATATATACTGTTAAATATGGACTGTATTTTGAAATACGACCCATATTTGGGAAGGAAGTGCTACAGTGTTTCTATCCTGTTGAACATGTCTAATTACGATCCGGGTTTACGGATCGTAATTCAGAATACGGACCGTATTTTTGTTCGTATTTCCCACTTCGCACCAGAAACTATAAATACCAAGTTTCAGTCTCCACTTCACTTCTTATCATTTTATTTCATGTCCCGCGTAATTATCGTGCCTTTATACTCATGTCCATGTTCTAGCTTCTAAGTGATTTCCCATTATGATGTGGACGTTGATAAGGATTGAAGGGAAGGTAATATAATAGTTTAAAGACTAAGAATCCTATGGAACACACACCTATTCCTTGGACAAGAGGAGAATGCCTTGGGTAAATGACTTATTTCGACATTAATGGTATACTACCTACGTTTTCACGTACTCTTGTCCACGATAGATTTATTCGAGCATCCACCTATAGAAATAGCACAATAATTATGTTGGTAGGCAATAATGAGAGTAATTCAAGATGGATGTCCTATCCACGATTCTATGTAA
Source organism: Lycium ferocissimum (assembly GCF_029784015.1). NCBI lineage: Eukaryota > Viridiplantae > Streptophyta > Magnoliopsida > Solanales > Solanaceae > Lycium > Lycium ferocissimum. The sequence goes on from NC_081348.1 coordinate 7,408,743, forward strand.
CTCATGCTTATGTTCATCTAGCTAATGTTTTACGATCATGATGAAATGATTTTCTTTTCTTTCGCTAAGTATCTATGCCATTTTACGTTCAAGGTGACTTTCTACCCATGTCTTAGATGCTCAAAGAATGAATTATTCATGCCTATAATCCATTCTTTCATGAACCTTATTTATAACAAGAGAGTTTACTCACGGTGATGAGAGTAAGCTATGTTGAACCATGTCCTATTCTTTAGGTATATCTAAATCCTAAAGGTAATGTTTTATTCATGCCCTATATCTCTGACTCAAGAGTGAAGCCTACAAATTGTGCTCCATGCAAGTCACACTTATGCCTTAGTCTTACTTCAATGCTCATGAACTCAAGTCCATACGCCATGGCATGCAGGTACTCATGTAAGCGCCATGTTTTTCATGCACTCATGTCCCATGTCATGCTACTCATATATTCATGTTTTATGCCATATTAATCTCGTTTCCATGAATGTTCCATGTTATGTCCTTCTGTTTGATGTATGCATGCCACGTTTATGTTCTAAGATGAAGTGTCTCCTATGATTCGCACGAATAATTCTTTTCTCTCATTCTTTTATGATCCGCTCATGATAATAAGCAAGATATGCCAAGGTATTCCTATCTATGTTTTAGAGAAAACAAGAGTTCCTTTCCTACACCCTATGGTGCTTAGCTCAGGAGTATTCTACTTAGATTCGACGTATTCATGTCATGCCTTTGCTAGAGCTTTATGAGTACCTATGTTAGGATCAGATTCTTGTTATATGACTCAAGTCTGTCACATTCACACCGAGTTGCGCTTACATTTAGAGCCTAAGTCATACTCCTATCTCATATTACCGTGGTGACATACGAACGTCTATGATCAGGTCTCTAAGTGTCCAAATCCTACTCGCGCTTAGTATTCAACCATCATGCTATGACAATCATGTTTTCGACAATCAGATCCTATGTTATGATATCCATGTTTACATGTATTCATATCTCATGATAGTTTAGCACTCATGTATTCATGTCAGCCAGTCTTCATGCATTTATGACCCACGTCATGCGCCTCACGCCCAGGTAATCATATCATGCTTGTGCCTATTTCCAGTACTCATGTCATTCGTGCCTACAGATTCTCTTCCAAACCCCATGTATAGTAATCATGTAATCATTCAGCCAATATATGTGTGTTCAGGCCAACTCAGTATTCATGTTAGCCACATTCAAGATTCAGTAATCACGTTATGTCACATTATGCGTATTAAGATACCCTGTGAGTTGTGTGTTGGTACTTTAGTTAGCTAGCAGGTGTTTGGGAAATGTCGTGAGGGTCTGAATTATGAAGGAAGCCCTGCCATAAATTTTGTAGATTCTAAAGTTAGTAGCGATTCTTAACCACTGGTCATAAATCGAGGACAAATGTTTCACGATTCTCATTCATGTAGGTACTACTTAGTTTCATGTTCCCGTGTACATCTTTCCATGTAATCGCGTATTCAGTTCTCATGATCCAAGACCATGTTCCCACGTAACCATGTCAAGATCTTATGTTTTATGTCATGTTTCTTACACGTTTATGTATTCCAGCCATGTCCAGTCTCATTCTTGATCATGACCCATCATTCGAGGACAAATGATCCCAAAGGGGAGATATTGTAACATCTCGGATCTTCGGGCTAAGGTTTAATGCGTAACATGGGGGGATAATGGAATCAATATGGGAGGTATAGGAAGTGTTTTGAAAACTAATCAAGTCATAAGAAGAGTCTTTGGGCAAAACAAAGTTGGAAGCCTCTCTACGGGGCATGTTTTCAACTGAGGTTGTAGAAGGTCTTACTTCCAGCGACAATAGACCCTTTATTATTTGGGAATTTGGAAAAACTTCCTTAATGAAAGTTGTAGAGCTTTGAAATACCTTTCAACGGTATATTATGGAGGTCAACCAGACATCTATACAAAAAGTTATGGCTATTTTACTAAAGAGTCACAGAGCAATCCAAAAATACGAATCGAAATGCGGCCAGTATCACAAAATACGGCCAGTATTTTATTGGGCGTAAAATTCAATGTTCCAGAACAGTATACATTTGTCATATCAGTCCAAATCATTATTTTTCTTTCCTTAAAGCCCTAGAATGACCTCCTACCCTCTCCCATCATCAAGAACACCAAGGTAAGCCTATTCTAAGCCTTCTAAGTCAATTCTAACATATATCCATGGATTCTAACCATGAATTCATCATCCTTAACCTAGGTTTTTCAAGAAAACCTAATTAAAGGGAATTCAAGACTAGGCTTTGGGATTCTTCTTCTAAGAACAAATTTTTAATACAAGTTTAGAGCATTACTAGGTATGTAGGGTTACTATCTATGAATGGAAACATCCTTGTTCTTCCCTCATGCCACTTCTTCCGTAAAGTATGAAGTTATACGAAAACAGGGGTTTTTAACCATGTTCATGATAACCCTAGGCCCATGTACAAAGTTATACTATGTCTTGAGTTATTATTAATCTGTTATCGTATTTCTTGATATTCCATTTTGGTTATTGAGAATCTGTTCGTAATCCATGAAACCATACTTTGCATCTCATGGGTTCCTACATGCAAGTTATAAATCATAATGTTATTTTCAAGAAAGAACTCTACTTGTTTTACACGTTTTCATGCAAGTATATTATGAAACTATGTTGTTGAAACCCATGTTTTACAAGCTATTTGTTATGAAACCATCTTTATGTTATATCACTTTAGAACATGTCTACAAGTTATTTCATGAAACCATGTTTACAGGTTATTTCATGAAACCATGTTTATAAGCTATTTCGTGAAATCATGATTACAAGTTATTTCACGAAAATCATGGGCTTCTTAGCCAACTATATCATATTCATATTTTTGGGAGTTGCACAGATTACCAAGAAGGCTCAGATAGCCTGACACTACGTTTGCCACCGTAGGATAAGGATCGCTCCGCCCAGTTAGGATGATTCCTTCATGTTTTCCCCATTGAGGGATTTGGATCCATTCATGCCATGTTCATGTCTTCTACCCCGGCAAGGTTCAAGATGGCTTAGCTGATCGGGCAGAGATCAAACGCCACGTGCTAACGTGGCGGTTACATGTCGATCATACTAATGCTCTCCCACAGATATTTTACTCACGTCATATTTATGCATATGTATCCATGTTCATGTTCATGCTCACAGCCAGTTTCAGTTTCAATTTAGTTTTACCATTGTGATTTCGTGTGCCATGCTTATTCTTTCAGTTGCTTTACATACCAATACATTTAATGTGCTGACATCCCCTTTTATTGCCGGGGCACTCGCATTTCACGATGCGGTGCATTTTACGGACGACGCATCGGCTTAGTAGGACTCTGCACGTATCAGCTTATTAGTGAGCCCCATCTCATTCGAGGTTTTTAGGCAGTTATCTTTATTTTCTTAGTTATGCATTTAAAGGTACAACGGGGCCTTGTCTCAGCAAGTACGTTTTCTAGTCAAGACTCATGATTAGAGGTTTCATAGACTAGTCAGTCAGTTATGTCAGACACGCAGAGTCGTGTAGCCATTTTTGGCTCAATTTATGATATTTCTGCATTCATGATTTAAACAAGAATTTCATTAAATTATTATGACATCTCATGTTTTATAAAAGCTCATCACATTTCATGTTATATTCCGCTCATGTTATACCTCATGATGATTCAGCAAGCCATATAGTTCGCTCGACCACATGTAGTAAGGCACCGAGTGCTGTGTTTTGCCCAGGCCATGATTTGAGGCGTGACACATGTCATGGGAGCCATGGATAGAAGCCATTGAGCTTGTTGTTATCTTGAGCACCATGACACGAAATGGGAGTTTTTTAAGGGAAAACTCCCATTGGATTCGGGTAAAGGGGATTCTAGGGGATTTTATCCTAAATTAGTACTATTGTAACGTTGGTTGTACTATTTTTGGGTTGTATGTGTGACTCACTGTACTATCCCAATATTTAAGGATTTATTGCAGATTTTGTGTGTAATTTCTAGTACTATCCGTTGGAAATTATCTGATTTTTTTAAAATTGTTGAATATAGGATAAGGTAGTACATTTTTGTTGGGAATAATCTAGTCCTTTACTCGAATTTGAATTTTTTGTGAGATTGAAATTAGGGTATTTTGGGGGGAAAATTTGTTTGGATGAAAGACATTCCCTCTTTCTTCCCTAAAGCCCTAATTGTTTGCTATAAATAGAAGGCAATTATACCATTTTTAAGGATCTGGAACTTTTGGCTAAAATTTCTAAGCATTCAAGAAATATACAATCCTCCTACTACTCATATACACTGAAAAAACCAAAATATATACTATATATATTACCTAGATACTACAAATAGACCACTACTTTGAGAATACTATAAGATATAACTACCTATATGATTGCAATATACATATATTATACAAAGGTTCAAGAAAGAAAAGGTTGTTTTAAAAGGTTTTCAAGTGTTGGTGTTTGAAAGTTGACTCAATCCTTCCATTTTGATCTTTAGGCTGGCCCAAAAAAAGGTAAATCCTATTCTAATTCTTGTTCTTATTTCTAGTCATGATATGCTTTGTTTAAACTTGTTTACTATTTTAAATACCATGAATGCTTAGTCTAGTACTCAATGTTATTGTTTCTGTGCTTGTTTTATTATTTTAAGTTATAAAATGAGCTAAGTGTTAGATTATGTTATGCCAAATAGATATCATAACTTACTAGTTTAAAGATAGGAGGAAATGATTGAATATGGGGGCCTAAGTTTTCTTAAAGTTTTGTTTTAAGGATAGTTAGTTAGATGTCTAGGATAAGAGGCCTAGTTGGCCATAATCTATTTGAAACTGTAATTTCATGCTTTCTCTTTAGCCTTGTGTTTTGAAGCTATGGTGATCTTTGGAGACTGTTTTGGATAGAATAGGAATATTTAGCTTGGTTTTGAGTAAGACATAGTTGTTCTAAAAATTGGGAATTACTCCTATGGTTTATTTCAGTTTTCTACACTCTATTTTAAGATGTTCTTATATATTGAAATCTGTTTATTAAAGTTTGGACTATGTTTGGTACTCCTTCTGTGTTATTAACTATTAAGAGGCTTACCTATGTTATAAGGATAGTATTATGTATTTTGGAGTGTTATAATTTGGAGTGTTATTAGTAGATATTCATGTTTGATTGTGCATCATTGTGTTATTTAATATAACTGTTGAGTATGCTCTTTGCTTATGAATCCCTACTTGTCCCCAATTTAAAACTACACAATTTGTAAGATTGATTCACTTAAGCCAACATTAGGAGACTAGGTATAGTGGAACTCTGAAAATAGACTAAGAACTGCAAATCTTTGAAACTTTAAAGACCTGTATGCTTGTGTTCATCCCTAAATTTCCAAAATCAACCAAATTTGAATTGAAAACCTTTGTCTGTGACATGAGTTTTTTGCAAAACTTGACATCTGTGACTGAACTTGTCTAGTTTTGGGCTGAGTTTGTAGACCCTAGTATGTTTTACTTGTCATCACCCTTGAATCCTATAAAAGTAGGCCAAGTTTGAATTGGAAGTTTTATCTGTGAACTGCATTTGTGGAAACTATATACTTATCCCTAAAAGCTGAAACTTTGAAAACTTTTATCAACAAAATGCTGGCATGTCTAGTTTGGATGCCGGATGAGTGTCGGGTTTTAGGTTGGACTTGGTGAAAAATTAGACTTTTACTAGTTTCTAATGTCCCACTTCTGCGGGAACATTTTCTCCTCTGCGGGTCAGCCCATGTGGGACTTGGCCTGCAGACATGAGATGATTAGTGATTGGACTTCTTGAACTTTAAATTGATCTTTTCTAACTCATTGGACTTCTTGAACTTTAAATTGATCTTTTCTAACTCGTAGTTTCCCAATTTATCCTTGTGGGCTTGGCTCTCTTTAGGGTATTTTGGGGTTTTCCTGAAAGCATAGCAATTTTTATATCATTAGATTCGTAGTCTAATGTAGATCATTTAATTATTAGACTTCGAGCATTCGGAGGCAATCCGGAAGGGGAAGGCCCAGATTTGAGGAGTTCGAGGCTCGTGCTTGGCTTCGAGGTAGGTTACGACTTACCTTCTTAGACTTTGATTAGTGAATCTTGTGTGTTATGTAGTTATTAAGGAGGAAATCATGATAGGCCTTGGGGGAATGGTTGTGGTGTTAAATCTACTAGGCTGGTATGATTTGTGATTATGCGGGCTTGTCGCCGTTCTTTATGCATTTATTGACATATGGTGTACTTGACTACTTGATTGTGTTGATGCGGGATCTGTTGGATCTATTTGATGTATTGTGATTGATTTCATGATATGTTTCCATGGTAGTCTTGATATTTCGTGCAAGGATTGAATTAGCATATGGTGTTGTGAATTTCGTATCCTACTATTTAGCATTATTACATGTGATTCTTCATTCTTGCATTCATACATTCATACATGATGAAAGAGTTATGGAAATAGATTCGGAATTAGAAGAGTTATGGAAACGGTTTGTAATTGAAAGAAAGAGAAAGATGAAAGTAAAATGTGATTTTGTTATGATCTGAGGTTTATAACGAATACATTTATAAAGCCACGGCCTATAGTCCGTCCGGGGTGGCTAGTACATGGACTCCGCGGGATCCCCATGGATCATAACTATTGAGGCGACAAATGCTTATAGCATGTGTGTACAGATTGAGATAATGGCCATTGCATTGCATTGCATTGCACGGCATTTGCATTGCATCCTTCATTATCACATCATATATTGTCTTATTGGATCTTGTTGGTGCTGCACTTGAGTTGTGATATTTAGATGAGGTAATTCCTTAAACTTGGTAGACTTGTGGATTAGGAGCTTTACCTAGGCTATAACTTGATGATTTCGGATATTCATTGCCTATTAATTGTGTTCGATTGCCTTATCTGTTAGCTCGTTAACATATCTATTTTGTATGCGTTATCTAATTAGTCGGCCTATGATGTTTTCCAGTACATGTGTTGTATTTACGCTACTCTTGCTGCACTTTTTCTAAGTGCAGAGTTTGAGACAGGATCTACATTGAGGCCCCGAGTTTAGCTCTAAGGCTTCTTATCTAGAGATTGGAGGGTGAGCCACCTATCGACCCACAACTCCAAATCTCTTCCTTTATTGTCTACTCCTTATTTCCCTTAGACAATATTCCTTTGTGATCAGACATTTATTTATATTTCTAGACTTGCATTTGGATTAGTCGTTTTGTACTGTGACTTCAGTCTTTGGGGATATATTGACTTAGTATTTCTGCATTTTATGTTTATGAATGATTAAAAGACTTATTGTTGTTGGTGTTACTTACTTTCGCATATTTACTTCATTGATTAAGTACTGATTGAGGGGATGGTTCGCCCACAAGGGGGGTTAGTGTCGGTGTCGTCATCACCACGATTTGGGTCGTGACATAAATATGGAAATTTGATCACATAGCACTTAATAAGGGCAAATCTTAAAAAATAAGGCTAATTCTTTCTTGATTTGATAAGTGGACACTCTTTTGACCCAAAAAAAAAAAAAACTAAGTGGACACTATTTTTATCCAGAGGGAGTATTATGTTAGACTAATGGCAGTTAAGTGTGGAAGTAGTATTTGAAAGACCAACCCTCGTCTCTGTTTTAATTTAGGATCAGTCGACGATAATGTTGAGTACACGTTGAATTCCCATACTGACCCTACACTTATTGCACCCTTTTTGTGTGCAGATCCAGTTCCTAGCACTAGCAAATCTCGAGACTATATCGTTCACTGAGAAGGCTTGTCCAGAGGATTCGTGGTGAGCCACCAGTGATCCGTGGCACCGGATCTCCATCTATCTTATGTTGTCTTTCTTATTCTAGATAGTATATTTGGGAGTCATCCCAGACTTGTAATTTTATTTAGTAGTTATTGTACTAATGATACCAGGTTTTGTGGATTTATAGTAATCATTCGGTATTATTACTATAATTATAAGACTTATTAAGAGTTTTAAAATACTTGTTTGACTATTCTGCATGTTTTTCCTAATAATTCATATAAAATGGTTGTGGATGGCTTAATTACTTGGTAGAAGTAAAGTCCTTCCACGACTTACAAATTTGGGCATGACAAATTGGTTTCAGGGCTTTAGGTCTATCGGTCTCACTAGTACAAGAATAATATTTAGTAGAGTCTTGCGGATTGGTACGAGGAGCTATGTACCTATCTTCGAGAGGCTATAGGACATCTAGGAAGCCTATAATCTTTCATTCCTCATTGTGTTTATTTGATTCTAATATATTCGAAGTGTTTCTTTGTTTCACTCTCTCATAGATGGTGAGGACACGATCAGCTACAGTTGGAGACTACGAGCCCGCACCCGCCACCTCTGTTGCTCGTAGGAGAGGTAGTGGACGTGCTCGAGGGCGAGGCAAGGCTAGAGCCTACATTATTATACCAGCTAGAGGCTGAGCACTAGTTGTTACCCAGTCTCATGCTAGGGATGTGACTCACCCCATAGGAGATTCCAGAGAAGAAGCCGGTTCAGGCTGATGAGGTTGGACTCGTCCAGGCACCAGCTGAATTCATTACTACTCCTATTCTCCAGAACATTACTGTGGGTATCTTGAGCTTCTTTGACAGTATGACACAGGCGGACATACTACTAGCTACTCCAAAGGGTTCTCAAACCAGATTTGGAGCCCAAACTCTCGATCTGATAGTTAACAGAGGGTCTAGGACCTCAAGGGCACAACTAATTACTATTGTGGCTCCTGAGTTTCTAGGTTTACTAGTTTTGAGTGTTGCTATTCACCCAGTTGCCTAGCCCACTATGACCGTAGAGGAGCAGATGAGGTGGGATAAATTTGAGAAGATGAAGTCATCATAGTGTGATAGACATCCTAATAATAATGTGTATGATTTCTAGGTTGGTTGACATAAGTGGTTGCACAATCTGGGGTTAGTTGAGTCTAACAGTGTTGATTTCATAGTGTTTCCTACCAAGCAGTAGTGGAGGGTTTTTGGTGAGACTAGGCTAGCTAGGTCACCTCCACTTACTTGTTCTGAGTTTACTTATATGTTTTTGGAAAAGTGGGTCCCCGAAGCTTGAGGGACGAGAGGAAAGAGCAGTTTGATAAGTTAGAGCGGGATGGGATGTCTGTGACCAAGTAGAGATGAGGGTTCACTTCTTGTCTCGCCATGCCTTGACTATTATGCCTGATGAGACTAATATTACTAGAAAGTTTATTGGGGGGATGGCTTATCCCCTTCAACTTGCAGCAACACATGTGAGGTTTCAGGAGGTACTTTTCAGATAGTAGTGGATGCCGCAAGGAGTGTTGAGGCTATTAGGCGTTAGGACTTCGGGGATAGAGTGGGAAGAAGCCCCGCAGCTCTGGTAGTTTTGAAGGTACTTTATCTCGAGGTAGGGGTCACTATGGTAGACATTATCGTCCCCATTTCAGCAGACTAGTTCATGTAGAAATTCAGACTTCAGTAGGTGGTTCTTCAGGTCGTAGTGCTCATGGTTCGGGCGCGGTCTGGACTAGAGAACTTTCTTATTTTTCAAATGATGTTGTTTCTTAGGATTCTTGATATGTTGAGATAATTTGGCTTTTGTTTATTTTTTGTTTGGTCCTGTCCGATGAGAATTTATATTATAGAGCAGTCATTTCATTTGTATTTTGGAATTAAAAAGTCTAAGGCCTTGGTCAATAAATATATGTTCTTCTTGGTGAAGTAATAGGGGATCTCTCATTATCGCTTGGAACCCTAACACCGTTGTTGTAACGACCTAGTCAGCTAGTGATATTATCCGTTTTGGGCCTAGGCCCGTGAGTCCAGGAGGTACTCGTCTTCGCCGGAGTATCGCCGAAGCCGCTTCTTCACCAATAACGCGATATACACATGCAACGTACGTGCTGAAACTAGTTGCACAATAAATCTAACATACCATAAGGGCCAGGAATTGCATAAGGGCTAGATGAATGAACTTTCTTAATCATTGATTTTTTAAAAAGAAAATGCTAAGTAAAACTTAGTGGAGGGATATTTTATTAATGTCACCGGTACCCGATACAAGTCCTTCAGGTCGAGAATAAGAACCCTGGGATGCTATTGAAATAAGCTCTTTATTAGAAATATAAAGTTTAGTTGATCTTTTTTTTTTTTTTTTTTTTGTAAATTCAACCATCTGATCCGTCTTTAGAGATACAACTTTGCTAACAATTACATATTTTTTATTTTTTCAGAAGAGTCCTCCGAATATTTGGTCTTACATTTGTTTCGATATTTTTTTTTGGAACAAAATCTACAAAAGGAGCATAATTACATCAGCTAAAAGGAAGAAGAAAATACCAGAAGAACCAAAAGGCGACATTTTGTATGGGGTATTATCTTCAAGATTGAAACTCAGAGACCCAAGACTTCAAGATACCTTTTCTTTCTCGCAAAAAATATTGACAACTATCTGTATGAGGTGAATTTTTTAATCAACAATTGTCATGAACCGATTTCTGATCAAATAATGACGGGCACCCGGTGCCTTAACATGACCAAGCGGACCATCTTGGCTTTCTAAAATCGGTACCCAGAAATGCAGGGGCTATCTGTGGTAAAATTTGGGCTTGATAGGTGGACAATCGGGATCACCCTTTGACACATGCGTAGTGACACGTGTTTCTCTGCGTTTAATGCTCTGTACACACGTGAACTTTCACACTTGATGTTCCAAATACGCATCCATTTGCATTTAATGTCTTAAGCACATGTTGAATGTTATTCCGGATCTGGCTGAGTAAATACTTACACGTGTCAGATAATGATTGGTCCACCTATCAAGCCCCAATTTCACCTCATACAGATAGTCTCCCACTTTTCAAGTACTTAATAAAATATATCCATGAAGTGAAAGAGTTGCCAGTTTCTTGGCTGGAGAGAAAACGAAACAGACCCCTGACACATGCGAAGCGACACGTGTCGCTCAGTATTTAATGCTATGTACACACGTGATCTTTTACACTTAAAGTCCCGAAAACGCGCCCATTTGCATTTAATTCCTTAAACACATGTTGAATGATGATATTGCTTATATGCATTAACTTTGTATTAGGCTGTGTCAGAATTTTATGTGGGTCAATAAATAAAGCCACATATTTAATTGAAATTTAATGAATTATCATATAATTACTTCATTAATGGAGAGGCAATTTTGAATGATAGGGGGAAATTTGATCCAATAGATGGAAGGAGAGAATTTTTTTAGTCATATTTTTTATCCCAATAGATAGAACAAGGGGAAAATCTGATCCAATAGGTAGAAGGAGCGCATTTTAAACCGTTTCTAATACGTTGAATGTATTTTTTTGCCCTTTTTTTAAATAGCTTCAGTGTATGTGCGTTGAACGTACAAATCATGTAAACTGGTGAAGAAGCGGCTTTGGCGATACTCCCGCAAAGATGAGTAGCTCATAGACTCGAGAACCTTTCTATTTTGCGATTGATGTTGCATACGTTTCTCAGTTTAACTACAAGAAAAAGGATTTTAATTGAATACAATTTTCTTGTCTTTAACCCTTTTCTTACAACTTTAACTTTTATCCTATATTCCATTTTTAGGAATAAACAATAAAGTAGCTGTAAGGTTGCGTACAGAGCACCCTCCTCAGACCCCACTTGTGGAATTATATCGGAAGATATGTTGTTATTATTATTTCATGTAACGACCCATTCGGTCATTTTGGTTGTTTTCTTCTTTTGCCTATATTGCCCTTGTGAACCCCTCCCCTGCTTGTTTTGGGATTGATGTGTAGTGGGCGTGGTTGGCACGATTCCCGAGGTGGTTGTAATCTCTTAAGATTGAAAATTTGCTAAGTTAAGAAATCTTTAAGTGTTGGGTTGACTTTAGGCATCATTAGGGCTATTCATGTCATTTTGGAAATTTAGTCGGTTCCATTAGCGTTAGAATGCAGAATATAGGTTGTTTCAATGTTTGGTTCTATTTCCGAGGGTCTTGGAGGCATTTTGGTCGCTTAGTTGGAAAGATGGTCGCCCGTTCGGGGTTAACTTAGTCAACAAGACTTTTGTTGGGAATTCCGAGTGCGAGAGTAAGTTCATAGCGCGCTTTAACATGTGTTTGCATATTTAGTTTATGTCGGGGAGATTTCGAGAGAGTCTCGAGATTTCAGGTGACGAGGATCAAAAACTAGATTTTTCTGCTTCTAGTGTTCGCATAGGCACAAACATGGTCCCGCCCCTGCTGACGCACTCAGTTAAGAGGAGGCCTGCAGGAGCGAAAGACAGCTGGATTGGCCTTGGTCAGCCCCTGCGAAGATTTTCTCGCAGGTGGTATGTGCGCAGCCGCAAGCTGAGCTCCACTGCTACAAGGTTGGGATATTTTGTGGGAATGCACCGTGGCAAGGTCTTTTCCGCCGGTGCATGTTTGCCGGTGCGAACTTGGGTGCGTAGGTGCATAATTCGGCAGCAGAATGTGGTTTTAAGTGCCTTCTTTCTTTGGACATTCCATTCTAAAACCCTTATGCCTGAGAGCTTTTTTGGAGGAGAATTAAAGGGAATTCAAGGAAGAATCAGTGGGTAAGTATCCTAACTCTATTTTATGATTATTTCCATTGTTAGAATCAAAACCCCATGCTTAGGATGTTGATTTTAAGAGGTTTATTGAAGGGTTTTGGAACCTAATGTGAGAATTAGCGATTTTGATGATTGAGCATGAATTCGTAGTTATTTATGGATGATTTTTGGTATGTAAGTTATATGAAGCATGAGGATCATGATTCTAGGCTCAATTTACTATTCTGCCCTTGGGTTCGGAATCCTAATTTTAGGGTTTAATTTGGGGGTTTTGGATTATGTAGCAATACGGGTGTTATTGGATGCGTGTTCTAACCTATAATCTATATTTGACTAGACTTTGTTCATTTGGGAACCATTCGGAGCGGCAAGAGAGTGTCATGATTCGAGATTCGGCATTCTAGACATGTTGAGACCTTGAACTCTTTCTTGAATATGTGTTGAGTGAATTAAGGGGGTTCTGATACTCATGAGGTGAGGAGCACCAGTATCGGATACCGGTCATCATGTTATGGGTATTTGTGCAATTTCAATTATATAGTTGGCATGAATGCCATGCTTTGGCCACTAGCTGATAGAATAGTACGATCCTTTGAATCTGTGATTGGGGTCCGATGCCCATTGATAACATCCAAATCCACCCTATTAATTAGAATGAGCACGGTCGTATGCAAATATAATTTACCCCACTATGAGTCGGGGTCGATCCCACAGAGAACAATATATAGGCGATTAGGAAAAGTAGGAATTATCACTAACAATAGCAATGCCAAACACTTAAAGGTTATTTAGAGAGAAAATTATAACTAATTGTGAAAATGTAAACTAACCTAGAAAGCAAGTAAAACGATCAATAGCCACAAGAATGGATACAAAGGAAACTACGCTCAAGTAACGATCCAATGTATTTTATGATTTACAAATAATGGTGAGTTTATATTACTTAACCTTAGATAATGACTCTAAATTAGCTTCTTCCGAAGACTAACTAGACTACTTAATTGAATATCCCTAAAGCAATTAGGAGCATTAAGAACACCCGAATATGGCTACAAGTAGTTTCACCTATCCCTAAGTCGATTTTCATTAGATGAGGGTTAACACCCCAAATTCTTGTTAATTATTCTTTCCCAATCCCTGTTTGCCTCTTCAGAGTTTAAACCGAAATAAATGGGCGAGTCCTAGGGTTAACAATTCCCTTAAGAAACTTTAAAGAACAAGAATAATTAAAACAACATTAACTCACTTCATTAGGAATAAAAATCATTCAATACATAAGCAAAACAAGAGTTTCAATCCAAACTTAAACAATGTATACTTCCATAAACAAGTTTCAAGTATTGAAATGAAATACTACACACATAAATATTCAATAAATAGCAAGAGATGAAGAAATGGGTAAAAATTTTCTCATTGGGTGCCTCCAAATCTTCTCTTCCAAAGTGTGAGGATGAAACCCTAGCTCTCCATGACTTGTGTTGAAATGCCAAAGATGATAAATAATTTCACCAAGTCTTGCTTTTATAGTTGCCTAATTTTTCCAAGTCCAAAAAAATGGCAAAATATGCCCAGTTTCGGTTTTTGCGTTCGCCGTTTTTGCAAATCTGTCCCCTTTTTGCAAAGCACTGTCCAATTTTGACAATTTCTGCAAATCGTTGTCAATTTGGCCTCTCTTTTTGACTTATTTTCACTTGATTTATTTCTATCACTTCTAAATCATATAAAACCTGTAAAATAGATGTAAACGATATTAAATGCACTATTTTCTCAATCAAACATAGCAAAAATATAAGATTAAAGAAGTGATAAGTTGGTAAAATACCAACTTATCACCCGTGCTTTATGTCTTTTCTTGTTATTTCCTGTCTTGTCTTTTTGTATGCACATCACTCATATATCCTCATTAAAGTAAAAAGGAAGTAAAAAGTTGAAGCCTTTATGATATTGTAAACATGAGGATAGATTCCATGCATATATGTTTGTTCTTGACTTGATGTAACGACCCACTAGGTCGTTATGGGCATTTTGATCACTTTACCCTCGCTAGTTCCTTTTTGAGACTAGAAGCGAGTCTAGTGATAACTTAAGGAGCTAGAATTCTGAAATAAAGGCCTTTGTTTGTGTTTGTGCACTTGTTTGAAAACTTGACTTATTTCCCTTAGGGGTGACTTAATAAATTTGACTTTCGTTGGGAATTCTGAGATCATGAATGAGTTCGTAGCATATTTTTACATTCATGTGCATGTTTGGTTTGTGTCGGTAGCGCCTTGGATTAATGTTGGGATTTTAGGTGAAAAACTAGAGCTCACTGGTCGGATGTGACCGCTGCATCGTGTGTACTACCGCTGCAGCGAGTCCACTGCCGCGGTTCGCCGGTCGCCGCCGCGAGGTATCGAGTGTAATGACGTACACCGTAGCAATGGAGTTTCCCACCACAGCGAGACCACTGCAGCGAAGAGATGACTGCTGCAACGGTCGATGGGAGGCAGTAACTGAATTTTATACCAAAAAATTCGAAGTCATTTCCCACATAACACCAAAATTGTTCCCAAGAAAGTGAGAGACGAATTTCTAAGGCTAGGGTGAAACTCCTTTTTGAAGGTAGACTTAACCTTTTTATTGTTCATTCCATTATTATCTTTAAGTTTCATGATCAGTTTAAGGTCCTCTAATGGTGAATGAAAGATTAGAATCCTAGAATTAGTAAACCCTTGAATAATGAATAGGTTGTTGATTTTATCATTGTTTATTCATCTAGAAGTGTAGAGCATCACTTTCTAGGATGAGAATGTGGTTATTAATGGTTGAAATTGCATATTGAGACTTAGGGTTCTAATAAAAATGAGAACTTTAGCATAAAAACTTCTTGAAAGGGGTTGAATTGATTAGAAACCCATGAATTGGAATAGTACGATTGTTGGGATTGAAATTATGATAAGTTCATCACTAGATGATTGTTTCACTATTTGAAAAGGGTAGAAGTAATTGGGTTTTCTTCCCCAATTGTTGTTCTTGTTGAGTAGACGATTCGATACTCATTTAACGTTATATTGTTAGACCTTGAACGTTCCGAAGCTTTGTGAAAGGGAAAAGTTGTTGCGGAGTAGCGTGTCTTGTTCCAATTCTGCATTTGAGGTAGGTTACGGTTTACTTGAGTTAGAATTTGATTAGTTGAATGTATATGTGATAGAATTGATGGGAAAAACATGTATAGGTCTTCGGACAGGAAGTCTGGTTGGAATTTCTTGGGTTGGTACTGATTGGTTGATTATGTGGGCTTGTCACCATTACTTCATGTACAAAAACCTGAGGTGTAATTGTTGTGTTATAAGAAGGAAGGAGTTCATATATACTCTTTTTGTTGATTGAGTCGATTACATATTCACTATGTTGATGAGTTAATTTACTTGAGTCTTAATATGACTTGTGGCTTGATGCCTTATATTTCTTGACATGATATTGTTGGCTGATTATATTCCATATTGACTGTTGGACTGAAAATACGTTGAGATTTATAGTATGATGAAATACAAAAATAATGCGTATAGAAAAACCATTTAATAGGGGTTGAGGATGTGTCCTAGTTATGGCCTCGTGATCCGAGGTCAGGCCGGAGCGAAAGGGTACACGGACACCAGGTCCCCCGGCAGGTCATGGCTAATTGGGAAAACATTACCAGTTGGCATGTGTGTACACGGTTGAGATACTATTATTGTTGCATTGCATTGCATCGGACTTGTATTATTCCTGTTTATGGTTGTGGCTGGACTTATCTTATCCATGTGTTGGCTGATTTCTAATGATGACATTATTTGGTTATGTGTTGTTGTGCCTATCTGCCTATGTTATTAATTTTATGAACGTATGCATGATACTAATCTTAGTCGGCCTATGATATCTACCGGTACATAGTGTTTGTACCGATACTACCTTGCTGCACTTTTTGTTTGAGTGCGGATTATGTGCCAGAGACATCTTCCAGACCTCATATTTAGCTTGAGGCCAATTCTTGATCAGACCCGAGGGTGAGCTCCTATCCATGCCATGCCGCCTGAAGATCTTTCTTATTTTGATGTCTACTTTCATTCCAAACATTATTTACATTTACAGACAGTTATTCATTTTTTAGACAGTTATATTTTAGAGTCCTTCTACAATGACTTTCAGATTTTAGGGTTGTAATAGTTAGGATTTCCGCACCTTATTTATATATGGCATGACTAGACAGTTTGGTTATTATTATTATCATTATATCCTTGAATATTTTAAAATTGATTAATTAAATGATAATTGGTTAAGGGGATTGGTTCGCCCACTAGGAGAATTAGTCTGAGTGCCACTCACGGCTATTTGGGTCGTGACATTTGATGTATGTCATATTCATACATTACATGTATTCATGCATACGATTTGAGGATATGATTGTGAGTTCGATGGGATCTTGTTATGGAGAGTGATGATTCTTTAGCGCGTTCCGCTGACAAAATGGGTCCGGTCGGCGAAGTGACAGGTACGTACTTGAGATACGACATGTGGAAACCGTGATCCGAGGTTGCTACCGGAGCGGTCCGTGATCCAATGAATTTCCGAAGCGGTGATATATGGGCCTCATGAGCCCCCCATGGGTCACGATTCGTTAATCTTCGAACGTGTGTATATCGAGAAGTGGAAACAAAGGCCTTGCATATCATTCATCATTACTTTATGTTATTGTTGTGAATTTGGTATTTGACTTGCTTTATCTTGAATTCTATTTGCTATGTGAGCTTATTTGTTAAAGTATGGTTATCTCGTATTTTGGACTAATGGCGGACAAGTGTGGTTGTGGTATCGTGAACCAACCTTCGTCTCTGTTTCGAAAAGGTTGGTCAACGATGCTGCTGAGTACCCGTTGTTTATTTTACTCACGCTTTTTGCGTGCAGACTCGGTTCCTTGCACGGGTGGAGCTTGCGACTACCAAGCTGCCCGCTAAAGCCTTGCTCGAGAAACCGAGGTGAGCTCCTTGGATTCTGAATGGCTCCGGATTCTCCTTATCCTTTATTTTCTGTCTTCTTCAGCTCAGACAGTTTCTTATGTATTTCAGACTATTTCATACTCTTAGTAGTCCTTGTATTATGGTGACATCAGATTTTGGGGATTGATGAAATAACTTCTTAGTATTTTATCTAAGGATGATTTAAGACTTGAAATTGACTTGTATGATTTATTTCCACTTTTTAGTATTTCCCCTTCTTTTTGGGCTATTAATGATTGGTGTGGGTTTACTAATACGGTGGGACTAGTGCCATCACGATTTGGTAATTTGGGTCATGACATTGCATTAATTAACTATATTTTAGTGATAAAAATATATGTACAAATACATATTATGCATTCATTAATTTAATATTAAACATAGATAGCGGATAATTTTTTTACCCTCAAACCCCTCTTAATTAATCATGTTGTTCGATGAAATTACAAATGAAAGATTCTAGTTCAAGTTAAAATGAGTTTGAATATGCTTTTTACATACTACCCGTTCTAGCTTTTATGTAGTACTTCACAGTTGTGACAGCTGAAAAAAACTGTTCTTGCAGTAAAGCATTAACTCATTTTTCTCCTCCAACACCAGGCTAAGAGGATTGTATTAACCAAACCAATCAATACAGGCTCTATCATAAATTATAATGGAAGACAACTCAATAATGGAAAAACACAATATGGGTCCCACACAATGCCATGGCAGCGTGTAATCCACTCGCCTCAAAACCGCGCTTGGGGATTATTCACTAGCCTTGTAATTACAACAATCAGAGAAAGTAGTAGAGGAAATATGGAGGGCTCACTGTGTCAGAACAAGGTTAAATTGCAAAGAGAGAACGTGCATCATTTCTAAGTAGATCTGGATCCACTTAAGTACACACTCACTCACTCACTCTCCTCTCTTTCTTTCTCATTTATTTTAATCAATTAAAATCTCCTTGAAAGAAATAGAAATATTTGTAATTACTTTAATGTATGTATAGAAATAGAAAGAAATAGAAAGAAAGATTTTAGCTTTCACTTACTGATAACCCCGAGAAAAAAAAAAACGCTTGTTTTGACGTGGGGGGTGGGGGTGGGGGTGACGTGGGGTGGGTTGGGTGGCTACTACTACTGTTAAATATTTATATGGGTTTGCTGTTTCTGTTGCTGTCAAGTTGCTCCTGCTACTACTGCTGCTTATTGCAGGCTGCATAGAAATACACAGGGCGGTGGTTTACTGCTTTCTCTTGCAGTTAAGACTAGTTTGTTAACAACCCCATGTTGGAAAATTGGAAGAAAATGGAAATAAAGAGGAAGTGAAAGATTTTGTAGTAGAAGAAAGAGAGATTTTTTATGGGTAAGCTGCACTTTTGAGATCAGGTCTAATCTTTTTGTTTCAATTTGGTAAAAGAAATAAGAGCAAAGAAAGAAAGCTTCCAGCTTTACTGTTCTTATAGTATTATTTTTTTTCTTGTTTTTTTGGTCATCTGTGTTTTGTTTGTAGTTTGCTGTTGTAACTACAGCTTTCAGCTTTCTTTATAGAGAAATACAACTACCTATTTTCCTTTCAATTAAGGGAATCCTTTACTTTTTTCATCTATCTTCTTTCTCCCCCCACGGGAGATTTCCACTTTAGAGTTTTCTACTTTTTCTCTTAACATTTTCTTTTCCTTTTTCTTGGTTGTTTTTTGCAGGAAGACTATGAGAAAGGAGCAAACTTGAATCTTGTTAAGAAACAGCTGGTGTATTACTAGTTCGTGGTGGAAAAGAAAAGATTTTTCTTTACTTTTCTGGACAGTCTTTACTTCAACAAAGACAAAAAGGAAGTTTGAGGGTTGGATTTGAATCTACTACCAACCCCCAAAAAGAGACTGAAGTTATGGATGCATATGAAGCAACAAAAATTGTTTTCCAAAGGATTCAAAATTTGGATCCTGAAAATGCCCCCAAAATCATGGGGATTCTTCTGATACAAGACAATGGTGAGAAAGAAATGATCAGATTAGCTTTTGGTCCAGAAGCTTTACTTCACTCAGTGATTCTTAAAGCAAGAAAAGAACTTGGTCTTTCTTCAAATTCACCTTCTACACCTTCAACTCCTTCTTCACCTTCACCTTTTGGTGGTTCAGTGTGTTTCTCAAGGCAGAATTCTTCTTCTTCAGCCACTTCTGGAAGGATTCTTGGTGGTCTAAACCTTCCTTCACCTCTTAGCATAACTAGTAACAACCACTCTTCAACTGTTTCTGCTTCTTGGAGTACTACTCCTAGCTTCTCTGACTTCCAAGAAGCTGATCTAGTTAGTCCTAGTGCTTCCATGAAAAATTCCACCATGAATTCTTCTGCTCCACCCTTTTATTGTAGTAGTGGAGAAGTGGACTTGATAGATGAGTTTCAACTACAGGAACAACTTTCCTTCTTGAATGATGGGTCACCAACCTTGGGGCCTAAAAATCCTGATGTTTATTACCCACAACAGCAGCAGCAGCAAGATTTAGCCTCAAGTCCAAGTGGGGATTCCATGCTTTTCTCTTCATACAACTGGGGTGGTGGTGGAGTCAACGGCCTCCCCCATAGAAGGAGCTGCTCTGTGAGTGATATTTGCTTGGGGCCTGATGACCCAAGTGGCTGGAAACCTTGTCTCTATTTTGCTAGAGGGTATTGTAAGAATGGAAGTAGCTGTAGGTTCCTCCATGGTGCTGGCCCTGGAGAGGAAGTTGGGTCACCAAGCAAGTTTGAGATGATGGAACATTGCCAAGAACTTCTCAGATCTAAGTCTGCTCAGCAGCAAAGACTAGCAGCAGCCACAGCTTCTCAACTCATGGCTTCTTCTAACTTCCCTCTCTCTCCTATGGCTGCTAACAAATGCATCAACTTTCTTCAGCAGCAACAGTTGCAGTCTGCTGAGAGTAGTCCCAGGTTTGGAAACCAAAAAAAAAAAAAAAAAAAAAAAAGAAACCTTTTTTGTCTTTGTGGTGTTACTAAAAGTTGAAACTTTAGACTGATTCTTTGTGGGAAATTTCTACAGAGCAGCTGCAGCATTGATGATGGGTGATGACATGCATAAGTTGAGCAGAAATCGCTTTGAAAGAGGGGATTTTGGAATGAATGGTGGAGCTGGGATAGCAAATCCAGGTTCAAGGCAAATTTACTTGACATTTCCAGCTGACAGTACTTTCAAAGAAGAGGATGTATCAAATTATTTCAGGTATTATTTGTTTGAAAATTCAATGAATTAAGGTTTGGCCTCATTGAAAGTAATTTTGGTTTCTTAAATCTTGTTATTCTTGATTTTTCTAGCACTTATGGGCCTGTTCAAGATGTGAGGATTCCATACCAGCAAAAGCGGATGTTTGGTTTTGTTACATTTGTTTACCCAGAGACTGTGAAGACCATTCTTGCCAAAGGAAACCCTCATTTTGTATGTGATGCTAGGGTGCTTGTCAAGCCATACAAAGAGAAAGGCAAAGTTCCAGAGAAGTTTAGGTATTAATTCTTCAACTAGAAGTACTTATGTAGTGTATGTTGATCCTTCAAAGTTTTTGATTCCTTTATATTGATACTTTGTTTTTGGGGTTGAAATTGCAGGAAGCAACACCAACAGCAGATGGAGAGAGGAGAATTCACTGGATGTGGTAGTCCTACTGGTCTAGAGTCGAATGATCCTTTTGATCTTCAGCTTGGTAAGAAACAACATTAGGGATTGATTTCTGGTATTCTTTTATCACTAGAATGTGATGGCTTCCCAAAAGTTTCAACTTTTAATTCCTAGTTTACTTATTGTATTAGGTGCAAGAATGTTTTACAATAGTCAAGATGCGATGTGGAGGAGAAAATTGGAAGAACAAGCTGATCTGCAACAGGCGATTGAGCTCCAAAGCAGGAGATTGATGAATTTACAGCTTCTTGATGTCAAGAGGAGCACTCATCACCGTGCCCTTTCCCTGGGTGCGGTTATCCCATCCCCACCTCACTCTCCAGGCTTCTTCAATCAAAATATGGTTCGTTCAACCGACTTCAGCAGCCGAGAAGGTATAATGTCTTGAGTTTTGCTTGAATAGAGTGACATGAATACATAGATAGATTCTGCACTAGGTTGAAATTGAAGCTTAGTTGATTGAATAATTATGGAAATGGGGTTTTAGGCTAAAATTTCAGAATGAAGATGTTGACTCTTTGGTGTTTGTTTTGTTGCAGAGAATGGTTTTGCACCAAAAATGACCAATTTTGCTGCTGTTTCCGCGGAGCAAACAAACGGAAATCTCACAGCTAAAGATGAAAATAGCAATGGCAAAGAAAGTTCCAAGGAGGAGGCAAATGATTTTCAAGAAAAGTAATAGTCCATTAACTTTGCTATATTTTAAATTTACCAAAGCCAGTATATTTGTTACTTTTGGATACATCCCTGTTAATGGAAAATATTATAAACCAAGGTCTTTCTTGATGCATTTGGTAATTTCTCAATTTGAGTATCTGATAAATCAAAGTCTTTCTTGATGCATTGGTAATTTCTCAATTTGAGTAACTGCATTTCTATGTTGTCTGATTCTGATTCAAGTAAATTTGGTAACAAATGTGGCAGCTTGGAGCATAATCTACCAGATAGTCCATTTGCATCGCCTAAAGCAGCTGGAGACTTCATCACAACTTTCTCAAATGATGATGCTGCTGGAGAAGCTGACAAAGGTGCTGGATTAAATGCATCACCTTCTTCCTCCTTGCTTCCTGCTACTAGTACACTAGACATCACTCCTTTCAAATCATGTTACTTCCAAGTGCCTAGGTGCATTTCACTACTTAGACTTGGTGTTTCCATCTCGTTTTTATTATATATTTTAGAAAGAAAATGTTCAAATTTACTCATTTACTATGTGAAATATCTTAATTATACTTGTGTGGGCCTTTCATACCCTTGCGTTAGTAATCGTCATGTATTTGCCCGACATTAACGGAGCTCCATTGTGAACCGAGTGGATTCCACGTGTCAAAATTATTTGGAAACATGTCCAAATTTAGCCTTTGCTTTCCGTACTAGCCACGGGGAAAATGTCCAAATTTAGCCTTTGCTTTCCGTACTAGCCACGGGAAAAATGTCCAAAGTTTAGCCTTTGCTTTCCATACTAGCCACGAGAAAAATGTCCAAAGTTAGCCTTTGCTTTCCGTACTAGCCACGGGAAAAATGTCCACATTTAGCCTTTGCTTGCCATACTAGCCACTGGAAAAATGTCCAAATTTAGCCTTTGCTTTCCGTACTAACCACGGGAAAAATGTCCAAATTTAACTTTTGCTTTCCGTACTAGCCACGGGAAAAATGTCCAAATTTAGCCTTTGCTTTCCGTACTAGCCACGGGAAAAATGTCCAAATTTAGCCTTTGCTTTCCGTACTAGCCACGGGAAATTAATGCAACTCGATAGGTCCTTCAACCATCGATTACACTTGTCGACTTCCCACACTTCTCATGATAACATCACCGATCTGACTATGCATTAAAATTCTCCTTTATACTTCAAGTTGGAGCTCCAATAAGATTGAGGGCAAATAGACGATTTGCTAACGAAGGTATGAATTGCCCAAAAGTATAATGGAGGGTCAAATTGGGTATTTTTGATGCTTTACTCTATTTGTTTATATATATGAATATTATAAGGAAAGTCCAATAATGATCATTAATGCAGGTTCTCCTCAGGACATGGCACCATTGGAATGTAGGCCTGGACAGCTTGTTATGTTACGTAGTTTAGCTTCCTTAGTTTAGGTAAGTTGTCACATATTTTCTTTTTCATCCTTTGGCTGATTAATTAATTCTTCTTTCCCTCAGATACCAACATCTTGGTACTTGTTCTTTTATTGATGTTGGTTGCTTGTTTTTTGGCCTTTTCTTGTGTTATTGTTTCCACAGGAAGGAAAGAAAGATGACGAATGTAACCCCAAAAGAAAAAAATACTATCAAGAAGCAGCCAGCATCAGCCAGCAAACACATACACTACTTACTGCTACTACAATACAAATATGCATACTACATAAAAAAGAAGAATGATGTGTGACAGCCATTTCCATCTCACTTTTGTAAAATGTTTTTTCAGTATCTTTTTCCATATCTGTTGTAGTTGAGGCTGGACCACAGGTCAAAGAAAAAGGAAAATTAGCCATAGGTAAAAAAGAAAAATCCAAAGCATCAACCTTTTGGAATGTAATTTCCTTCCTCCTTTCCCTAAGCATTCTTGGGTGTCCACTTGTGTACTGAGACAACCCAAAGATTAGTGTTTTTTTTGTTTTTGTTTTCTGTTTTATGTTGTAATCACTTGTATAGAAGATGCAGAAAGCAGAAGGCAGAAGGCAGAAGAGTAATCAAGACTTCAAGTGAAGGTAAAGAGAAGTCAAGAAAATGAAATATATGTAATTTCGGAAAATACTCATCTGGTAGGCAAAGGGGAAGCTCCTTTGTTGTAACTTTAATTGTATGCTTTAGCGTATAGCTTTATCAGTAGTAATATATTAGTGGCAGCTGCATTTAGGTACAAAAAAGAAATGGTAGTGTCTCTACCATGTGTTAGCTGTTACCTTTTTTCATTTTGTTTTTAATTTTCAACTCTTTGTTGTAATTGAGAAGCATTAGATAGTATATCAATATCAATCAAAGATGTAAACAGACAGAAAAGGAGGAAAATGGAGGAAGTTTCATGTTTTAGCTTTAATTGGTGTCTTTTTCTCAATGTAATTACTCTTGTTTGTGTTTTTTAACAATTTCTCTTTTTAGAAATTTGTCTCTCCATTGCAGTTGTCCTTTTCCCTCTCTTTAATATAATATATAAAGAAAAGAAGGGGGTCACATACAGACACACCATCACATGGAATGGTGCTGACACTTCATTGTGGGTCCTACTCATCAATATAATTTTTTTTGTCATAGTGTGTGGGTCCCAATCACCAACACCCACGTGACTGTCCATGTTCTTTCTCTTTCATGCTCTGCATGTTGTACAATGTGTCTAAGTGGTTGTACTAAGTGGGTTTATTTTTTACTCAAGGACAAACACAGATGTAAAAAGGTAGATGTGAAAACACCACGCATATGACAAAAGAGTGAACGGTTCAGGAATCTTTTGGGAGCAGTGGCTTTTTGAATGTGTGTGCATGAGAAAGAGATATATTTTCTTTTACCTTTCTTTTTTACCCCTCGAAGTTAGTAAAAAAATTGAATTTTGACATTGAGTAAAGTGGAATCAGTTTGCAAAGGAGGATGTGCGAGAGTTATATATAATGCAACAATAAAGTCAGTTTTAAAGGCTTTGGATTTCAAAAAGCAGTGAAAAAATGCTTGGGCTTAGAAGAGTGAGGAGCGGGACGCTGGTCCTGTAGACCACTTTTACCTTTCCTTGATGGTTTTGCGGACTGTTTTCCAATGGCCAACATAGGTCCTATCGTACTGAACGGTCGGATTGCGTTATTTTTGAGAAAAATAAAAACGGAAAAAGGTTTAAATTTACCTCTTTCACTTTATAAAATATTTATTTTATCCCGTCATACTTTCGGGTTATTTGTTCTCCTTTTGTTACTTAGCAAATTATTTTTCATTTGTCCTTAATCTTTATGGAGTTCTAGCGTGAACTTGGTAAATTTTTCAAATAGTTTCAAATTTATCCTTTTACTTTGGAGATAATATCTCAAATGGTCACTTAATTATAGGTATTTATTCAAAAAGTCACTCAATTTTATTTTCTAATCAGAAAATCACTCAATTATGAGTGTTTAACTCAGAAAGTCACTCAATTTTGTTTTCTAATCAGAAAGTCACTCAACTATTTATGTTTCACATACAAAGTCACACAATCTATTTAAGTGATTTTTAATTACATTTTAATGATTTTCATTTAAAGCCAAAAGTGTAATAAATAAACAAATACCCATTTTAATCATTTTGTTGACCCGCCCACTTAACCCGATCCACTAGAAATATATTGACGAAGACTTTTTATTTTAGCCTCATTCCATGCTAAATCGACCTACAGAATTATAACGAATTCCTCCTTTCCTTCTCTCTCGATTTAGGGGGCTATTAAATCTCCGTGACACAGAATTAGATACCTTTTAAAAATAAAGAAAAAGAAAACAAGGAACAAGGACCACATTATTTGATTAAACTAACCTTAGACAATCAGAATAAATGGTACCATAGGAAAAAAAAAAAAATTGAATTATGTCTAACCTGTGAATAAAATTGAATAGCGTCGTCTTTTGGATTGCTTAAGAATAACCTTGGTGTAACTAGCTCGATAAAACTATTAGTTTTCATCATTGTGATTTTGTAGGATGATTTAGGAGGGAATGAGGGTAAAATTAAAGGTCTTGGCCAATATATTTCTAGTGGGTCGGGTTAAGTGGACGGGTCAATAAAATGATTAAAATTTTAACTTTAAATAAAAATCAACAAAATGTAATTAAAAAATCACTTAAATAAGTTAAGTCACTTTATATGTGAAATGCCAATAGCTGAGTGACTTTCTGGTTAGAAAACAAAGTTGAGGTCTTTCTGAGTGAAACACTCATAGTTGAGTGACTTTCTGATTAGAAATAAAGTTGAGTGACTCTAAGTGAAACACCCATAGTTGAGTCACCATCTAAGATATTATTTCTTTTATTTTACTAGACAATTTGCTAATGATAGAGTGTGTATGACCGTAAAGTATAACGAACATATTTTTCAAAGGTATATATTACTACCTTTTTGTTAAACACATCACCTAGAAATTATCAATTGGGTAACTCGTACTAAAAAGAAGAAGAAAAGCAAAAAAGGAGATGAATTATATTGAAACTCTAATATAATCTCAAAAGTGTTTTGATAAACTTTTAGTAACAAACAATAAACAACAACAACAACATACCCAGTATAATTTTACGAATGGAGTCTGGGAGGGTAATGTGTACGCAGACCTTATCCCTACCTTGGAAGGTGGAGAGATTGTTTTCGATATTTCCTCAGCTCAAGGAAAAACATTTAAAAGCAGTTCGAGAAAAGAAAATAGCAAGAATGAAGGAGCCATGATAAAATACGAAAGAAAACATGACAAAGCATTCTTAAAAGGAACAGTAACAAAAAAAAATACGATAATCAAAGTAAAAGAAACAACAAATACTCTTTCCGTCCCAACAAAATTGTCTTAATTTCCTTAATAATTTGTCTCAAAAAATTAGCACATTTCTATATTTAGAAACAATTTAACTTTATAAGATGATTTACAGCCACACAAATATTTAAGGCTTGTTTTGGATCATATTTCTAAAGTCTTCCTTTATTTTTTAAACTACGTGCCAAGTCAAAATAAGACAATCTTTTTGGGACGGAGGGAGTAGTAAACAAAAATCGAATAACAAGAAATTACGAGAGAAATAATTAAAAAAAAAAAAAACTCATCATAAAATATGCAAGATCAATGGCGAATGCAACTTTTGTGCTGTACGTTCATTTGAACTCAGTATTTTCAAGACAACGTTTAAATATATATATGCGAGAAACCTTCAAAATCTTAACAAACACTAAATTTGAACCCATAATTTCAAAAGTACAATGAATTCAGTGCTAAAAACAACATTTGCACATTTAGATGCTACTACCGTACTATCAAGAGGATTGGCTGCCAAAGGTATTTATCCAGCAGTAGATCCTTTAGATTCAATCATTTTTTCTTATAGGTTACTCTTTGAACTCAACATCAAAGCACTGGAAGAGAATTGCTATCCTCTTTGGGGATTTAGGTCTTTTGCTTATGTCCGATTTGCTGAGGCTAGCTTGACATCTTAGCATCTGTCCGCCACAACGTCTATACAAAAGATTACGTATGAGAAATATTGAAATCGTCCTTTCTAATAGTATCGCTGCTGTCTTTTTTGCAGCTTTTGTTGTTGCCGGAACTATGAGGCATGGGGATGTAACTTTATTGCGTTGGAAAAGACTATAATATGACTATCCTATATTCTATGACCGAAACAGGGGAGGATACACGTTACACTACGACTTTGAATCAAAAGAGAGTTTTAAGAAATGACAGATCTATTCACTCTATCAATAACCGAGCCGGATCTGGCATATCATAAGGGATTTGCCGAAGGTCTTGTATTGGATAAAAGGTGCACCCAGGGTTAGCTTATGAGACCGGATGCTCGATAAGTCTGGAAAATCCATCCAGCTAGCTCTCACTCCTATCAACTCAAGTCACGTCCACAGGCCTCGATCATAGTGCCGCACGTTGGGGCTGCAGAGAGGTCACATCACCCGTACTTTGGGGTTTGAAAAGTCTAAACTTGGCTTATATAAAGATAGCTTAGGGTAGAAGGAAGACATCTTCTGGCTCACACTCTTGTAACTGATACTTTTTTCTCTCAAGAGGGCAATATACATAAGTTGATTATTTAATCATTTTGAGCTTCTTGAATCATTACCTATCTTTGTAGCTCATTTGTGCCTTACCTCTAATCACTATTACTCCGAACCGGGCTAATTATAGAGCTCTCGGGATTGGATACGATTCACTTGTCTTCAAACTCTATAAAAACAAATATCTAACTAATTTTCTGATTAAGTCCGTTTTCACTGGAAACAGATCTAACCCATCAAATTTAAATTTTGATCCACATCTGTGGAAGTGTCCTTTATATGAACAGAACAAGTCCTTAGCTAGTTAGATGATTGTAAAGTCCAAGAAGAAGAAGAAGAAGTTGCTACCTTTGTTTCTTCAACAAATTCTTGACCTGCGCTCAATCTTGGGGTGTTAGTATAGTCCAAGCAAAATCTGGAATAACGATAGTATGCTTCTTTCCAAAATTTCCCATTTCCTTTATCTAAAAAGAAAGTCTTTGAATCAATAAGCACATGAATCACCTTAAGAATGTAGGATATCTTAAGACAAAAATACGTTATTTCATCTGCATAAAATCAATTGTTAAGGTTGATTACTTCCATCTGATTGTAGTATTTAACCTTCAGAACATTTTCCTGAGTTTAAAGGGACAAAGGAATAAAAAAAGAAAAAGTTTCAACTAGAAGACTTTTCATGGCTTCAGAATAGAGTACTCAATACCACATTCACAAATGTGTATGAGTCACCATATATCCTGATATAGATATGATTGATACTTGTACTGTTTATCATTTTCATGCATGAAAAAAGTCAACAATATTGAAGCAAATGTTCTTTGTTTTAAGATATGTATATACTTTTGTACATGTAAGAACGTTTTAGCTGGCATTTAACAGTATAACACATCAAAATAAAAATGAGGAAACATTGTTTTAAAGGATGTAAAAAAGAACAAAATAGAGAATTTAATACCTTAATCACAACCGCGTATGAGCTTTTGATCTAAACAAACACAGCAAGTGTGCCTTACCATCTCCCAATCCTCTTCCTTCTCGCTCTCTAAGCGTCAATTTAGCAATCCACATCCATTAATATCCAGTACAGACAGTGAGGAGGGCAAGCCTTCTTCAGGCAATGACTGCAGCTGACGGCAGTTCCAGATGGTTAGATGTTGAAGGGAGGTGAGATTTTGAAGTCCCTTGTAGTTTAGCGTCAGCAGATTTGGATGATGTGCGAGGGTGAGAGTCTCAAGACTAGGAGGAAATATAGAATCAGCCGGGAATGATTCTACATCCGAGCTTTGAATACGACAATATCTGAGACGCGTGAGAGTCTGCAGTCCCCATTCATGTTGGCTTGTCATGAGCTTGTTGCAACCAATTATGTAAAGAATATGAAGGTTAGATGGCAAGCCCCCTTCTGGAAATCTCTCAATTTCTTGACATTTACTTAAGTCAAAAAAGTGTAGAGATTGAAGGAAGGCGGTTCATCTGTGTGGGCAGCAACTTAAGCTTTTCACAATTCCAGATAGTACGTCTCTGCCGGTTCAGAGTTAGTACACCACAGTGGAGTGAGATTGTTTGAAGATTGCAGCCACTAATCTTGAGGACTTGTAATCCAGGGAACATCCCTAAGGGAAAATCAGGCAGCGAGTCGCAATTTTCAATTGTCAAAGTCTCCAGGGAGGTGTTGCAGATTCTAATGTCATTCATGAGTAGCTCAAACTTCAATGTATCACAGGCACCAATGAGAAGTTCTTTTAGTGAAAGGGGTAGTCTTCTCAGAGGAAATTCCTGCAAGTTTGACATGCCATACACATGCAATTTTTGAAGCGATGGCAAGTATTGCAGAAAACCAGCTTGGATCTGAAGTGAGCTCATCCCACCATGTGGAGGCATGATCTTTGGGCAGTCTATCATTTCAAGCTTTTTAAGGGACAAAGGTTCGGAGGGAAAATCCCCATTTAGCTGGGGACATTTTCTTATGTGCAGCTCTTCAAGACTAGAGAACACCCCGTTGCTCAATACTTGCCATCTCTCCCATGCCATCATTTGCTCAAACTTCAGGAAGATTAGAGATTGGAATGGTCTAATAGCAGAGTTATCGCCATAAAATTCTTTCCCTACATTTCTTATTTTATCCATTTTGCTTATTGTGAGGAATTTCAAAGAAGCTAGTTGACCAAGGGCTGGTAAGGAGAAGCAGTTGTTGCAGCTCTCAAGGTGTAAGGTCTCTAAATTCACAAATGAATTATCTCCAAGCCCATCAGGGAATTTTGTCCCGCCGAAGTGATAAGAGTTTTAGGGATTTTAGGCCCATATGTGGCTGTAACTTTTCAAGTGTGTCCCTCACACTAACTGAATTTTCAACTTCAGAATCACTCCATTCCATTATGAGATTTTCAATTAGCTTCTGATTTGCACTGGTTGCATCCCTTTCATTAACAACATTCTCTAACCCTGAAATATGTAAGTCGCCACAAAGATGTTGCAGTTCACCCATATCTAGAATCCTCAACTCTTTGCCATTCCCACTATAATTTGCTCAGGTATATTAAGTTCTTCAGCCTACTTATTTAATATGGCATTTTCCTTAGTCTTCTAGTATCTGTAATGTCAAGCTGACTGTTAATTAGTTTACCTAATCCTTTGGGCAATTCATTAAGATATGCACAGCCTGACAACAACAACATCTGAAGATTGTACAGAGTAGATACTGATCCTGGCAACTTTACAATTTCTGTTGAAGATAAATCTAAAAGCCGGAGATGTTTCAAACTGCCAATTACTGAAGGAGGTAATTCTCTTATTCCAGAATGTTGAGACAAAGACAAGATTCTTACAGAGCTAAGAAATGGCAATAAATCTTGTACCAACTTATTGCCCAGTAACCAGTAGTAATACATGCCCTCACCCTTTTATACTAGTACTAACGTCCTCAAACCCTTGGCATCTTTAACCGTTTTGAATTTCTCAAACACATCATAATCTTCTTTAAGATATGAGACGTGCTGCACTCTTTCAGGTGTATAGTTTTGCCAGCTATTCTCCAGCCTATCACAAAACTTTGAAGAAACACTTTGACCCAAATCATCGACCAAATCATGCATTAAAAACTTATTGTTACCACTTCTTTGAAAAAAGAATCGAACCCTTAGTTCACAGAAATACTGGTACCCTCCATCGTCAATTGTTTTGTCATATTTAGGATGCTGCAGAAGGCCATTGGCAATCCACAATCGTATTATCTCTTCTTGATCAACACGGTAATCCTTGGGAAATATTGATAAGGGAGCAAAACAACTTTTTAGATGAGAAGGCAGATAATTATCACTCAATCTTAGAGCCGGGAGGATGTCATTTGGACCATGTGGCAAATTCCATATATCACTAGTCAAAACGTCCTTCCATTCTTCTACGTCCTGCTTTGAGTGCAAAAGACCTGCCACTGTCTTCACGGCTAGAGGCAAGCCTTTGCACTTCTTTACTATTTTTTCCCCAATTACTCACAGTTTGGGATACACAATCGGACCTATCAAACCAAATGCATGCTTGTCAAACAAAGACCAACAGTGTTCATCCCCTATTGGTGATAAGTATGACATGGTTCACTGCCCATAATCAATGCCACCTTCTTACTGCGTGTAGTCACAAGGATCTAAGTCCCTATTGCACCTTGCCTAAGAGAGCTCCTGAAGATGTCCCAATCAGTGTATTGCTCATTGCAGACATCATCCAATATTATGAGGAACTTTTTATCTTTGAGGCTGTCCCTCATCTTAATTTGCAGCATATTAAAGTTATCACTTATACCTACCCCTGATGAGCTAACTTCCTTGAGCAATGATTTTGTAATCCTCAAAGGATCATAATTCTCAGACACACACCCATGCCCTCAAATTGAAATGATTTTTCACCCTCTCATGACTGAAAACAACTTGAGCAAGAGTTGTTTTGCCAATTCCACGTAATCCCACAACAGGAATTACACTAATTTCTTTGTTGTTTGCATCTTCAGACAACAACAAATTTATTATCTTCTCTAGTTCATTATCCCTTCCAACCACAAGTGATTCACTAACCAAAGAAGTTGATGGTAGACTTAAAGACACTTTCTTAGCATTAATTATTGGTCCCTTTCGCAAACCAAGGAGATCAATTTGTTGCCCAAAACACTCTAACTCTTCAACAGTATCCTTTATCTCCGCATTATCTCATCAACAAACTTAGCACTTAAAGATGAGATGGTATCACGTACGTGATGACTCTTTTGGCCTGTATGGCCGCCTTGTTTTTCTTCGGTTTCTCCTTCCACTTTTACCCGCAATGCTTCAGTGTTGACTGTTAGAAAAATAGGTAAACATAATCGGAAAAGAAATGACTTTGAGGCGTGACAAATCGACTTTCCTTAAAGAGATATTGCCTGTATAATATTGGGGAAGATACAAGCAATTCCCTTCATGATACAGCAAAGCCCATGTTTATACCTACGAATTTTTATATATGCTACTTCAAGAGTGTCTTCTTATATTTATAGAATTTGAGATGAACAGATGTGTTTGTTCATTTAAGACCTCCAAATATTACAAAATATCTAACGTTGAGCTCATCCAATCGGTCATCAGCGTGGTAGACAACATCTTTAAGGTCGTCAAGCCACTCCCGGACATGCTCGTCTCTCATTTCCCTTGTCTCCGCATCATCCAGCACTGTACGAAGTGTCTTCAATGTTGTCTTAAGCTTCTTCAAAATCTTGGTGTCCTTCTTTCTACCCCGGAACAAATTCAGGAATTCCCGGGTAGCCATCCTGTCGAACAACACTTGAAGAAACGCACCAAGGGCCGAAAATCCTGCTTGTACCAACGCAGCTTGCATGCTTAATTTCAGCGGAATTATTAGAATGGAAATTGAAGTAAGGTTGTCTGAATATGAGAAATTAAACAAATATATAGAATGGTCAATTTTTGTCCCTAAGCTTCTGTAATAAATATACATCTCTAGTTCTCCTAGGAAGGGAATTATTAATTTTTTTGGAGCCAACTATACACTTGTGTTAAAAAAGGGTATCCATTATTATTATTATAAACATTTGTGCTAACTTCTCAACTATGGAAATCAGACGTGCATACAAGTATTCATTCTACCTTCGATTGAATTAATAACGCTCAATAATGCCCTCCTTTGACTAATTTGCCTCAAGTTATTTACAGGCTTAAAATTGTCCTACAATTTAAAACATAAGTGTATGATATTTAAGGGGAATTGATTACAGTAAATTTTCATTAAACACATGAAAAATTTGCACATAAAATTCTGGCCCAACTCAAAAGAATCCGACCCATTCATGATCCAACCCAACACAAAATCCGTTTTATGCCAGGTAATCATAAATAGCGAGATCAGTGCCCTTTTTTACAAAAAGTAGAGACATTATCTTTTTCTTAAAAAAAAAAAATAAGTTAAGATTTTTTTCTCTCAAAACGTAAAATTTATTCGTCATATACATTGCATGCACGTGCATACAATATCAACGTGTATACACTAATAACATATACATAGTATTCGGGTTCATATTAGAATTGTGCCTACAATTTAGAAATACTATAAAATGTAAAATATAGATATGTTTTGTAATTATTTAAAAGTATTTCTATAAAGTGTAACTATGGAGCATAATCAATTACATTAGGTAACTTTTCCTTTAAATTAGTGCATCTAAGTGATAAAATCATTTTTTCCCTGAGTTTTCAATTAATTTTTGTATCAACAGTGACAAATAAATTGAGATGAAGTGAGTATTTCATTGTATGATTCTTGTACTGCTCCTAAAAATGCTAGAAAGTGATTCTATGAAATACTTTAAATCACATGGACGACTTTTTAGTGATCTTGTATGTATTTACAAGTTCTGTTACTCTTTTAATTGCGTGAACAAGAGAATGAATAAATATTAAAATAAGATAAGTTCTTAAATGCGTGGGTACAGAAACTAGTTGAAAACAAAGGTGAAAATGATAATCTCTTAGCTGCGCTAATTTAAAATGGGCTTTGTGTTTGGCCGGATCAAGGATGGGTGGGGTCCTTTTGGGCAAATTTTTATGTGTACGACGAATAAATAAAGGTTACGCCCTCTCGCCTATTCCTTTCCGTTAATTATTGAGATATATCACAATTTGCATTACCCTCCTAGAAAGCATAATTGTGTCATTAATGGAGGATCAATTTTAAGCCTAAACTAACGCTAGTTAGGGGCTAGCAAATTGATTCAATAGGTGGAAGGAAACAATTTTTTAAGTCATTTCTAATACGTTAAAGGGGATTTTGACCCTTTTTATTTCTTAAGAAAATTTTAGCTGAGATGACGAAAAGGGTTCCTAATTAATATAATTAGTATAAATATTTCTTCCTAACTGCATAATATATATAAAAAAAAAATTAAAAATTTAATACAGGGAAATTGGGCTCCCTGCGATGTAACGACCTGCTTGGTCGTTATGCGTAATTTTACCATTCTATCCTTGCTAGTACTTTCCCGAGGTTAGGAATGAGTGGAGCTAAATAAATTAGGGTGTGTTTTATGTTGTGCTTGTGACTTATAAGTGACTCTGTGATTTGTTTTTACGTTGGTTTGTTTGTTGTCTTGTGTTCATGGGGCCTTAGAATGATTTTGAGAGACTAAATATAAAAATGTAGAAAATTCGTGCTCACTGCCTAAAATGCATCGCTACAGCGGAAGGATTTCCACTGCCACGAGACCATTGCAGTGAGGAGGGGTCTCGCTGCAGCGGAAGGTTGGAATTTCATATGCCCGGCCCGAAAGGTGGTTCTACATTTGCGGCAATCTTGCGGGGTCCTCGTTAAGTCGGCCGGAGTTAAATACCTTATTTCGACCCCACTCCTCACATAACTCCAAAAACAGTTCCTAAGAACCCTTGAGGCGAATTTTCTAAGGCAAGGTCAATACTCTTCATCAAGGTATCTTTCCACCATTAATCTCGTTAGATGAACTCCTAGCACCAAATAAAGGTTAGTTTGGGGAAGAATTGAAAGGTTGGAACACCTAAGTTCATGAAACCCTAGAATATTAACGGATCATTGTTTATTGTTGTTTAATCACCTAAGAGTAGAGATTATCACTTCATAGCATGAGAATTGGATATTCAATGATGGAAATTGGTTGTTGAGACCTAGGGTTCCAATAAAAATGTGAACTTTGGCTAAAACCAGATTTGTAGGGTTGAATTGATTATAGAACCTATAAACTGAGGTAATACTCCATTACTTACTTAGTGCTATGATTTCTAGACTTTGAACGTTCTGAGGCATTGCGAAAGGGAAAGGCTGTGGCGGAGTGATTTCATTGCTCAAATCTGTTTGAGGTAGGTTACGGTTTAGTTGAGTTAGACTTTGATTAGTTGAATGTATATGTCATAGAATTCATGGAGAAAATAGGACTAGGTCTTCAGACTTGGAGTTTGGTGATCGTTGTTAGTTGTATGATTAAATTGTGTGAAGTACTTCTCCATTGTTGAAATTGATAAACTTGAATTGTATTCTTGAGACTGTTGAAAGAAAGGTGTTCATATATACCCTTCACTAATTGATTGAGATAGTTGTATAATTATGCTATGGGTTAGCAGAGTTATTGGTGAGTCTTGTTATGACTTGTGTTACTATGGACATCTTGTATTGTTTGGTTTTTGATATGCGTTCTTGGGCCATCCATTATGGTTCAATTATGAGGCATTGTTGATGAGATTTTGAGATAAAACATATCCATCTATTAAGGCACATTTGACAGAGGGTGACGATGTAGCCTAATTATGAGCTCGTGGTCCGAGATTCTTTCCGGAACGAGTGGTCCATGAACACCATGGGTCCCCTGCAGGTCATGGCTATTTGGGAAAAATATTACCAATTAGCATGAGTGTACAGATATGTGACAGAGCTGGACCTTTATTGTTTATTCTACTCCTTTTGGCTTGAGCATTGGTGTTTCATTGTTGATAATTGGTGACTTATTCTGAAAGTGGATTATTTGAGGATCTTATTTGTGATACATGTTTATTATGCCTGTCTGCCTATTTCATTTATTTTATGTATGTATGCATGATACTAATCTTAGTCGGCCTATGATACCTACCAATACGTGTTATTTGTATTGACCTACGCTTGCTGTAATTTTTTTAGAGTGTAGATTTTGAGCTAGAGACGTCTTCCAGGCCTCGCATCTACTTGAGGTTATTCATACCAAGATCACAGGGTGAGCTCCTATCCGTGCCATGCCGCCTGAAGATCTTTCTTTATTCAAATGTCTATTTTCATCCCAGACATTATGTTAATTTTTAGACAGTATCTCTTCTTTTAGACATTATTGGTTAGAGTCCTTGTACGGTGACTTTCAGATTTTGGGGATGTAATAGCTAGATTTTCGTACTTGCTATTTAGTTTATTTTATTGTCAGACATTTTATTCCATTATTCGTGACCAATGTTTATTAATTGGTTAAGTAATTGAAATTGGCTTGAAAATGGGTAAAGGGATTGGTTCGCCCACTGTAGGACTAGTGTGGGTGCCACTCACGTCTGTTGGGACGTGACACCTACGTGGCATGACTGGAATTCAAAAATAGAGGGGATATTCTCTCTCTCCTCTCATTGCCATTGCCAACAACCTTCATCGGCAAACTAGTCAACCACCACCATCTCCTTTTCCATTTATTTTTCTTCCTCATACAAAACTTCGTTCAAAAATCCATACCCATACAGGTCTATTACTTTTGATAGTATTGAGATTAGATAAGACTAGACCAGTTTGTTCGGTCACATCGGTGGAACCGTATTCTAGTCTAACTGTAATAGTTTTGGTCTATTTATGGTGAAATTGTAATTATGATCGTATAGGAGGTGTAGTTCTATTAGAATAGGGTTACTTTATTAGACTAGGGTAAGAAGGACCTTACTTTTATATAAGGAGATCATTATGATGAATAAATACAAAGCAGAAAAAATTCTCTCATTATTCTTTTCTCTCTAAATTCTCGTCTCTGTCTCAATTTTAACATGGTATTGTCATGTTAGAAAGAACACAAAAACTGTAAAACAATGACAGGTGATGGTAAAGAAACTGGTGATAACCGCAAAGAAATCGCCGATGAAGAAAACAAAACCCAAAGAAAAATAATATCTCCCTATGACATTACGTCGAATGATAACCCTGGAATTATGGTGACATAAGTCCAATTGAAGGGTGAGTATTATGAAGAATGGCCTATATCCATGAGGACAACCTTAAGAGCAAGAAACGAGTGCGGCTTCATCGACGGTACAATCAAGAAGCCGGCTGAAGATTCGCCGAACTTGGAAGATTGGTGAACTATAGACTCATTGTTGGTGTAGTGGATTAACAATAGAACCAATGCTTCACTCAACGATTTTACATAAAAAGAAAGCGAAAGGTGGAACTTGCGGAGTGCAAGCATAAAGAAAGGAGCATAGTGGATTACTATGGAAAACTCACTAAGCTGTAGAAGGAATTGGTGAATTAAGAACAAATTCCAAGTTGTACATGTAGAAAGTGCGTGTGCAATCTAGGAACGGTCCTAGAAGCCAAAAGAAATAAGAAGAAAAAGTGCATCTTTTCCTTATTGGATTGGATGAGAGCATATAGAAGAGTGAGGTCGAACATACTGGCCCAAGAACCGTTGCCATTATTAAAAAAGGTATATTCAAAGTTGGCGCAAGAAGAGCGTGTGAGAGCAAACGCACGGAAAACGGAGGACCAGAGTGAAACGATGGCTTTTGCTATATAAGAGAGAAACTCTTACCATGATCAAGGTGAAGGGAAAACCCATAGAACATTCTACACATATTGCAAGAGATCCGGACACGTTGTGGATGGAATCGACTCATTGGTTATCCGGATTGGTGAATCAAAGAGAAGACAAAAAAAATCGGAGGAAGAGGATGAGGACAGAAACAACAGCAGAAGGGTGGACCGGATCCGATCGTAGAAGAGGCAACTACCGAGCTAACGTTGTGGTTGCCGAAGAAGGAACTCAGGCGGAGACAAAGACCGTGAACACAGGGGGGCATGACCTCACAATTTGAGTAATGAGGTACATAACTTTTTTTTTTTTTGCTGCGATGAGATACAGAACACTGTGATTCACGTGTTGAATTCCCAAGAAATAAACCCGAATGACAAGATGGATGGCAAGACCGAAAGCTCATCTTGGATTATTGACTCTTGAGCTACCAACCATGTGACTGTAACGGTTCACTTTTTCGCGTTGGTTTAGGGCGCAAGAAGGCTACTACAAACTCGTTAACGCTCTTTCGGACTTGTTTTTTTGAAAAAGAGTCGCTATCTAATTTTTAGGAAATTAGGAAAACAGATTTTGAAGGGTTTATTCAAATACAGTGAAAAAAAACTTCGTAATCCAGAGTTCTAGGTAAGGGTTCTGATGATCCCCTGGGGAAGGTGTTAGGCACGCCAATATTAAGGATCCGGAGAATAGAATTGGCCTTCGAGCTTCAATGTGTGATTATGTATAAATTGCTTATGTTTTGTTTAGTTTTTTGTATAAAAATACTATCATGGCATATCATTTTGGTTTTAAAAGAGTTAAACAAATTTCCCTTTAAATAAGGGTAGCTTAAGTTCGGATTTAAAACATCCGGGATAAAAATAATAGTCCCTTTACTTATAAGGATATGTGTTTGTAAGAAAATATATGTGTATATATATGTGTACAATCTTTTATTAATTCATATATTATCACATTCTTCGTCTCTTGACTCAACCGTATCCTTAGAATTATTTTCCCAAACTCGGGCTTTAAAAGAAATTCTA